>NC_080043.1:1872280-2183910 GCF_012489685.1 Lotus japonicus
TGGGCAGACTTTCATCTCTATCCGTAAGAGTTCTGTTTTTTGTGTCCAAACATAGGTTCAAACTTTCAATTTAAAAAAGCGTCCATATTCACACAATGCAGAATGCATGCCATTGATTATGTCAAGTGTATGATTTAATAAATCAGAGTAAACAGGTGACAGTTGGTGATTAAAGTTAATAAATCAGTGTAAATATTGGACAAAGAGAGAAAATATAGAAGGGATAAACGTAACGAACCTCCAGAAGCACATCATTCTTGCTGGTCAAAATTTCATCATCAAATGTTTTCCCAACAATAACATGGATATCAGCTTCTGTCTGCAATTTTCAATGGCATGGCCATTAATAGAAGAAAACCTCAACTTAAGTTTCAAGACAAAAATAAATAATTCTTGCTTTATTGGTCCATTTTGTTATTATAAATATAGAACTAGCTATATATCTTTAGGAATGAATCTAATTCACATATAACTCAATTGTATCACTTTAACTAAAGGAGCTAATGAGCCATATATGACACTGACTGCACAACTAATGTTCTTGAATCCTCTAAAACTTAAGTCGGTGAGATGCCTTAGATTTGTAGGAAATTTAAGGGGGAATTCCATATAGAACTCACATTATCTGGTATTGGCTGTGACTTGAAGTAAGTTGACAAAGAACCTTGCACGAGCTTATTGCAGAACTCCTGCAGAAAGTGATTTTAATATTAGTTAGTTTGCTTTGATAGGTGAACATTGGAAGGATAGTTTATAAGAACAGCGGATAATACCTCAATATTGCTTCGTGTTGGTTTTGACTCCAACAAATATTTTGAGCTCATTGCATTATCAAATGCAGCTACCTATTTGGGACATCAAGAAATAAATTGTATTAGTTGCCACAATGATCTATAGATTAATAAAACAATCTTAACAAATCATTAACTTGTAAACCAACCACAGTATTTGTTGACTCTTCCAGACCAAACAATGTTAGGAAGGGCTTTGCAAGGTTCTCATCGTTAATATCCACAAGTATAAACAATATCTGCATTCGAATGCAAATATTAGACCAGAAATTCTTAAAGTTGCAGGAAATAGTTTGATTCCCAAAATGCAGGCCAAAGTACCTTCGACTTGAAAGTTCTTGCAACATCATGAAGAGGATCAAGAAGATTCTTGAAGTCATCAGCGTTTGCAAAGACATAAACCTAGAGAATGACAGACAATTAACCTTGACTATTAGTAAGCTTGAACAGAAATATAAATGATTAAAGGTAAAAAGGAAAAGCATATACAGGCAACGGTGAGCTACAGTTACTCATTAGCATCATAGAAAAGTCACTACGTGGTACAATATTTTTTCTAGAGGATGCACATATTGTCTTGTGCCCTGATGATTGTATAATGGAAATTATTTTATATTATTCCTTTCCTTTTTCCAACGCTTCTATTTGAATTACTGCAATGGAAAATGATGAAATTGGACGGAAATAAACAAAGCCATGCTCTGGTTCAAACTTGGCTTTTCAGATTCAACAGAATAATTTTGCATGTAATAAGTACTTGTGAATAAGTTCAAAGAAGACATCCATTTCCTTAAAAAAAACTCTCAAATCAGTTTCAATTATTAACTGTCTAACATCCAGGGGAAAGGCAAAAACACATAAGAGATTATGATTCTAATAAGATCAAAGACTTACTACGATGAGTATCATGAGAAAACTTATTTAGGTTTATTCTCTTCTATTGGTCTTATATTATTGTCTTTATTTTTTATTGGAACTAAGAAGAAATAATTTTGCCGCATCGCAGTGTATTGAATTGAACAAGGTACTGTATCAACTAAATTGCAACCAACTCTCAGATAGTAATTTAGACCCAATAATTAAAGCCAACCACAATATCAAATTATCAACAGGTAGTTACAGTTAATAAATAGCATCCATTACACCGGACCTCAAAGAGATTACTGTAATCAATTCTCAGGACAGGCGGAGATCAACTAAGTATATCAGCCAGAACAGAACTGTACATCAAAAGAATATGCACTTTTAGATTGAAATTGGAGATAATTGTAACCTGAAGCTTGATGGGGCTGGAGTAGACTCTGATAGAATTCATTTCAGTCAGCTTTGTAACTAATGGAAATTTGTTGTAGTCTAAAAACTCCAATATTTTATTCACTGTAAAAGCTCCATCTGCATAATCAAGAAAGTTTTGCATGATGCTTTAGTAAGTCCTGGCCATTTAGTGTCATTGTTGGGGGAAAACAGACACAACATGTAAGAGGAAAAATTCATGTCATACATAAGCAACGCCTATAATGTGGTTCCAACAAATTTTAACTGATTAAATAAAATAAAAGCTGATGAATGTACGTATAAGCATCCATCTTTGTTCTGTTTGTATAGTTGCAACAAATGTAGGATACACTAACTAATTTAAATTATAACCTCTGTAAGTGATTCCAGTATCTGTTTTTACATCTACCTTTTTAACATAAAAACACTAAAATGAGTTGAGCATTAGGATAGAAGCCAATTACAGACTCACCATATGCAGTGTATCTTTCGGGATCACTCTTAACAATTCCAAGAAAACGATCAGCAGGCTTGATATCTGGATAAAGGACTTGGGCAAGCTCGACTTTACTCACTTCAACAAATTGGGTTTCATTATCAGATTTTGCCGCATTCACAAATTCTTCATACTCAGGGCCCTGGCATATTTTAATACCACCACAGTACCAAATTCAGAATTAATGTAAGTTTGTAATTCAATTTTTCTTAATAAGAGATTCTTTTGATCAACAAGTGAAATCATTAGCAAACTCATCTATATTGATTGATCAACTTCAATCCATTTGGCACCTCTAGTCTTATAGTCCAATAATATCTTGAAAGACAATTTCACTCACCTCAAATTTATCAAACAGACCAATGAGAAATGTATGATACTTTTTCAAAAGTTCCTCTGCTTCCGTCGCAGTACTTATTCTGATAATAGGTGCACCAGTCTTTTTCCTTGCCCATATGACTATATCATCCCTGAAAGCATCATGAAGGCAAATCAATATACAAGCATTTCAAGCGATTCGAGCAATGTAATTGACCAATAGTTCAACAATTATCTGTGCTTTGAGGACAATATTTTCGGTAACACAAGCATCAAGAAAAGATTGATTACAATAACACGAGAATCAAGGAAACAAATCACTGCACCTCAAACAAGTTTCTAGATAACGTAAACTAACAAGAACAACGAACATATATTTCTAGCCGAAACCATTGTAAGAATGTAGAATTGAGAGCCAAAAATCCGCACACAAACACAACTAGCTGAAAAAAGTTTAGGAAGAACATGACTCATAGTAAACTAAAAGTGCTTTTGGATAAACAGCAAACAACTTAATTAATCGTAATAAGCACTTCTTCATAAGCTAAATAGAAAAACTTATTGAAACATGATCAAAATAAGTTCAAACCGGCCTACATGTAGTCATCAGCTATTTTCATGAAAGCTTAACCAAACTCTTGCATATTCATTTATGCTATAACATACGATCGAATAAGCTCTTCCAAACATGATCTAGTTATAATTCACAGGTCCATGCTTGGAAATCTTTCTACAATTGATTTATAACCCAAAATCAATTCTAACTAGCTTCTAAATGTCCTAATTGAATTTAAGAAAAGAGAAGTCAATCCAAACAATCTACAAAAGAAAAAAAGATAGAGCATTTTACGCTGTAAAACCGCCAGTGTATGGATGAGAGGTGCCATTGACAAAGAGAAGCAAAGTGGGGAACCCTTTGATCCCAAGAACCGAAGCTGGCCTAGAATACCTATCAGCATCCAACTTAGCCATCACAAGAGAAGTACCCAATTCACTGAGAGAGTTTGCAGCCTCAGCAAAATGGGGCATGATCTCAGCACTCCTCGGACACCAAGGTGCATACCCCAGAACCAAAACAAACTCATTCCCATTAACAATCCTCTCAGTGTTGTCATTGTTCAGCTCAAGAACAATCCTCTGGGCTCTGGTTACAACATTAGCTTCTGAGAATTTCACAGCGCCACCACCGTCTTTCTCTTCCCGCTCCACTTCATCGTCCACTGCGAAAAGCTCAGCCAAATCATCATCTTCTTTGTCAGCAGGGACATCCTCGGAACACTCTGTGACAACGTTGTAACTGAGTACGAGGAAAAGGGTGAGGAGGAGGAAATAGGTGAATCTGAAAGTGGGTTTTCTAGTGAACATTGTGGTGTTGGATGAAGATCTGAAGTGGGTTTTGGAAAAAGATTGTAACTTTGGAGGAAAATCTGAGTGTTGGTGATGAAGATGAGTGTGAAATGAAGGGTAAAGTTTGATGAACTATGAAACCGCCACAAATTAAGGGGCATTCACGTTAACAAGATTTTGAGGAGAGTGATTGGGTGCCCACTATCCTTGACCAACATTTTGTTTTTATGAAATTTTTCTTTTAATGTCCTATACCATATTTTTTTCATTTAAAATTATTAAAATTCCAATTTTTAATTTTAATAAATTTAATTGATTAAACAAACAATGGTGAATAGCTGGATTCTTTAAGCATTTAGTCTCAAATGGGCATGCGACCAGTATACTTTAGGAAATCGGAAAAAAAAAATTGATTGAATAATTTTGACTTTCTTGAAACGAATCAACCAATCAAAACATTAAATTGCATCTAAAATAAAATCATTGGCATGATCTCTCTCATTAAATTCTAAGATGAAACTCCAGCTAATCCTTCAAATTTAATCAATCCTTTAAAGTTGTGATACATGTATTAAATAATGATGGATAAGATAAGATAAGAGATATGATTGCATTATCTTATTTTGCTGGCGCAACAATCAATGAATTACAGTAAAATGTGATTACATTATCTTATCATACCTTCTTATCATATACACCAAAATGGGTCCTTAATACTTTAAAATATCTAATTGGTCATTCCACTAATTAGTGAGTAAGGTTTTAAATGGGTATAAATGAGAAAAAAAAACCAACTAATGTAAGCTCTAGGAATTTAATTAATTGATAACTGTAGAAAAATATTTAAATTGAAAAAAATTAATTTTGAAGAACTAAATTAAAAATTAATTTATCTATAAAATTTTACTCCTGAAAATATGACATATATGTTATTATTTGATGTTTAAGTAGATAATAATATTCCCTATAATTTTTATATTTTTTAAAATAATAAATATTTTTCTTTTTCTAATATTATTAGAATTTATCATTGCAAGGAACCAAATCATCATTACATTGCTAAAAATATATTTTTAGATGCTTTGCAGATTGTAGTAGTAAAAAACTATCACAATCTACGTGTGTTAATTAGTGATCACTGATAACCGTATGTTAAGCAAACACTTTTCTAAATGAACTCCTAAATCCAACTTAATTTTCGAAGATTAAATCTTTTAAAAGAGATTTCCATTTCAATGAATGTTTCGCTACAACTCTAAGACAAAATTAAACCTCAAAGTTCTTTTCCAATTATTTATAGCAATTTCTCGCCACACATATGGGATCAAGGATGAAGGGTCCAAGGGTTCGAACCCTAATGACTGACTAATTTACTAACATTACTAATAACTAACATTTGTCTATCAAAAATAAAAAATGTACATGCGAATGAGAACAAAGTGTTGGTATAGTGGTAAGCCAGTTAGACCTCGTAAAGATGATAGAACAAATTTGAATCTTAGAAAAGACATTTGTCATAAGAGACATTCAACTGTTTCTCAAATACGTGACTGACATATGTCAAAGAGGGAAAAAAAAGGATGCACATGCGAATTTGCATGCATTTATTTACAAAAGGCTCACAAGAGTAAATTAAACTACAGATGAATTCAGGGGGAAAAGATGAATCTAGGAAGGATTTTTCCTAGTGCACATTTTGTAAACACTCACAAACTGCAGATTATACAATTTAAGTCACAATCTCAAGACAAATGGATATGGATCAGTCATATGTGCATGAATTCTTCTTGAACTTGATGGGTTTTGATCCTGAAGAGTCAATGACCAAGGGACAAGTGATTTCCTTATGATGCTTCGTCCTTACCAATTTACCCACCACATTCCCTCGCGAGACGATTTCAAATTTCAATTTAAGTGAAACTACAACAACACCTGTTTGAGATTCTGTTATGGTGGATCCAGCTCCATATAGAGGAACCTTTTTACCTACTAGGTTCACTGATACCATACGGTGACTTTTCCTTGGTTGATAGTATTTCTTCAGCTGTAATTAACAAGTGGACAGATAGAAGATGTTATTTTTGTTTAAAATAGAATATGAAAATATTCATATGTATTCAGGCAATAGTATAATCGTAACATGTTATAAAAGTCTTTATGATCAAATGCTTTAGAGTTTAATCTTTATTTTGTCGAATATTTTTAATAAAAAATATTGAATTTCAGCTAAGGTAGATAGTCAAGTTACATGTACATTGTTACGCTTTTAAGTTTAATGAGCTTTTGCAAGAGATAATGAGCTAAAAATATAAATATGAAAATATTTTCAACTAAGAGCTTAAGAGAGGGTGATTCAACCCTGAAGGACTATAACTTATCTTTCCAATGTATAAAAAAAGCATACTTAGATTGGAATTCAGGTATATACACTTTGATACATAACTTTAAATGTTGACAAACATCAAAGTTGGTTCCAAGGGTAGTAGCTCATTAGATTGCATGTATTTGGATCAATATTGTCACAGTTGTTTTTGGACAAAATTGATTATAATAGTTGAAGCTAGTTGAAAGTAAAGTAATTTATGTTTTAACACGTTTATGGTAAAAAGTGATATTTGTGAAATCTACCCGTAAAATCTTAGAATTGATTTTATAAGCTACTATTTTTAGTTTCTAGTAGAAGAATGATTTTGTAGTTGAAATTAATTATAAAAAATGACTTCCAAACATTTATCTTATATGATTCAGAATTAAATTCTTTTTACTATATCAGAATTGATTTTGAAGTTCTCCCAAGTACTGAACACACTATTTTATTCACCAATTTAGAATTCTTCTAGTGAAGCAATGTAAGACTGAGAGGCAAAATCAGCTGGGCCCATGTAAGATTGAATTGGTCTTTGTCTATAGCAAAAAAAAAGGCTTATCATGAAAGAATTTTTTCTTACCTCACCAGTAGCAACACTGATGTCTGAGAAAACAAGATTGATGGGTGTGGAGTGCACATGTATGCCAAAAAATGTAGCAGGGTTATATATGCTCATGCGCAAAGTGCTATTAACTGTCAGAATTTTTGTTGGGACTCCTGTGAAGTCTGAACCCTCTCCAATATAGAGATTATGTACTGTCAAGCTCTGCAAGAATCACAATGTCAAACTGTGCTACTTAGTTTGAGAAGGTAACTAGCATGTAAGTGGCAAGTAATTAGAAGCCAAGTCAATGTGGCCTAATGTTACAACTTTATAAATTGTAATTAGAGGCCAAAGTAATTTGCAATAAAATTGAGTTTCCTGAATGATATAGAAACCCATTGACAAGTTTGGAAAAATCAATTAAGAAAGAGAGGCTAACTGTATTTGTAGTTGGAGTAAATGCAAGAGAAGTCATCTAACACCACCTGAACTAGCATTCTTATCATCTTGATGACTTTACCAGAAAGTCACAAACTTCTTTACTTCCCCATTATCACATATCCGTAACACTTTTGGTTTTAAACAAAGCAGAGAAGAGTGAAGAGTAGCACAAATTTAGTCTGTATTTGGAAAACCAGGTAAATATCCATGTTGGGAGAAAAGTAATTTCACAGTTTCTGAACCGGTTTACCCTAGTAAAAAATAACAAAAAAATCTATTAAATTAAATCTGAAAACAAACCTACTCATTGAAAAACTAAAATTCTTACTTACCTTGACAGCAAGTTTTGTGGTGACAAAATCTACTTTACATGATTTACGGTGGAAAAACATGGTGAACTAAAATAACAATGGATAAAAGTAACTTTGGGGATGTCCAAACTCCAAAGTGATTTTGGTTTCACCGCGTTTACAAACGTGCCGCTAGTGTATATTAGGTTTCACCATTTGCACATAATCTAAGAGATACTCAGAAGTTAAAACGTGTAGCTTCTAACTAGAGGTAATTCTAGAATAGTAAATTCTGAAACCAAAGATAGTCAAGTGAAAAACTAAAGTTCTTGCTTACCTTGACAGCAACTTCAGCTTTGAAAGGCCTGCTAGCCCCCCAAATGATCAAGCAAAAGACAGTGAAAACGACCACAAAAGTGAACACAGCAATCAAGCCTTGGCAGCGCCTCATGAAGGCCCTGTCCTCAAATTCATGATAAGAACCTTCTTCCAGAATCACGTCACACTCAGGCCAACCCTTATCATTCCTTTTCCCTCTACCACTTTTCCTCCCAGAAGATGACCTGAAAATCCCAGAGAATCTGCTAGCAGAGGAGTTCCTCGAGTGGCGCCCGAAAGAAGGGTGTGAAGGAGACTCCATGGGACTGTTTGATATTGGAGTTGCTTGCATGGAAGATGACTTGTCCCCATCATGAGAATCCCTTGAAGGGCTCTGAACATAGTACACAGGGCGCTTAGGTGACCTTGAAGGTGAAGATGGTGCTAAGCTAGTTACATCCGAGTCAGATTTCGCGGACAACATCATGACTTAGAATCAATTCTGACACTTAGAAACTACTTACAAACTTCCTTCCAGAATTGACTTTTGTAACCGTAGAAAAATTTCCAAATATGGACTTAGAGAGTTGCAAGATACCCAGAAAATCTTTGGTGACACTTGTGCTAGCTAGCTAGACAAAATTCAAACTTGAGAACTTGTACTCCATAATTCATGAGCATGAAAACAGGAAAACAGTGGAAAGCAGGGGAAAACAGGGGATTAAAGGGTAGGTGAAGTGGATGTGTATATCAGCAAAATGAACTAGTAGTGAGAAGCTCAAATGCCAGCTAAAGATATTGGTTATTAATCATGATGATGAGAAAAGGGACACACACACTCAGAAGAGTGAGAGAAAGTGTGAGGTTTGAAAGGTGAATAAAGCAATGGATGATAAATATTGAAAGGCTTGGAACCAAGCCTCACTGGCTGCAGAAACAGGGTAGGTTCGAGAAATAAGTGTCGGCAGCTTGTTTTAACATGCTCTAAAAGTAATAAAATATACAAATAAAATAGCAACTGTTTAACTTAAGTGTGTGATGTTGTGTTGTCTTTACTTGTTCTCTTTGTGGTTGTGGGGTACCAGCACTAGATGAAAAAATAATACTTGAGCCTTCAATTATAGGACTTTGACAAATTACCTAATTAGATTCCAAGTTCTCCACTATTTGTCTTCACTGCGTTGTGTTTTTAAGTGAGTTTTATGGTTATTCATCCTCAAGATTTTAAGTTGTGATTAGGATCATAATTACTGTTAAGTGACTACCTTTTTATGTCATAATGAAACCTTCAAACCATCTGACAGTAATTGTGGATGTTCCTTTTGTCTGAATCTTTTGGATTAATGTGGATATGAATGAGAAAACCTGCATAAGTAGGTGAACAAACAAGAGTTTAAAAGAAAATTTAACAATATACTGAATGTTAGTAGTGTAGCCTAGTGACATAAATTTTTACAGGGTTAGGGTTGGTAGTTGAATGGAACAAAAAGAAGAAAGAAGAATACTAATGCCAAGAGCATCCGCAAGTAAAATGCTATCCATGGAAGAGGGGATGATGACACACTATTAGTTTTTTGGTTACAAGCGGAATGACCATCTACTAGTTTGGTACACGCAATTTGGTACACGCAATTTGGAGTAATTACTTAATTTAAAGAATATCATATATTAAAATAAATTATTTAATAAAGTTTATTCGGATTAGTCTTGATAAGCTTATGAAATAAATTATGAGTTTATTTGTTGTTTGGTGCTAACATTGTAATTGTATGAATTTATTCATCAATCCGCTCATATACATTAAAATAATCAAGGCTTAATACATCAGAAGGCCCCTGAAATTGTAAAGGGAATCAGTTCCAGGGTCTGTAAAATTTTCGCATCAAATTGGATCCCTAAGAATTTTTTTTTAATTCAATTAAGGCCAAATCTCAATTTTGTCCTAGTCATCAGTGACATCTGGCTTTTATAATTTTTTTTTAATTAAAAAATATTAAAATAATAATTTTTAATTCCAAGTCAACAAAATAATCAGAAAAAAAAATTTAAAAACTTAATAAAAATCTAATCTAATATTCCTAAACTAAACAACCTAATAATCTAATAAACCTAATTTAAAAATCTAATCTTCAACACCATCATCTTCATCCTTCTCATCTTCAACACCCAACACCTTCATCTTCTAAACCCAGCAACATCCACCCCACCTGCAACCTCAACATCCACCTCCAACACCATTCCCAAACCTCAACCTCAACCTCCAACCCCCACCCCCAAACGGCCAAACCAAAACTCCACCCAACCCCCAACTCCACCTGCAACCGAAACCCCATCCCCACCCCAGCACCACATGACACACAACCTCTCCTGGCTACCAATCCACTCACGAGCCACCGCCGGCGCTGCCATTGTCGTCTTCTCCGGCGAGTTCCAACCCTGTGATGATGATTTGAGACCAGATTCTTTGAAAATGGGGAAGAATAAGGAGCAACAACAGTGTGTGCAAGAACAAGGGCAGAAAACACTCAGATTCATCACACCCATCTCTCTCTTTTTTCTTTCTTTCTTTCTCTAGCTTCTTCTCCTTCTTCATTCCCCACCGGCGGCCACCACCCATACCCTCTCCTCCATAACTTCCCCTCCGCCGCCGTCGCCGACTCTTCTTCTTCACCATGGCTTCCTGGTCAAAACCCCTAAATCCCCCCACCACAACTTCTCCTCCATCACCTCCCACAGTCAAAACCTCTCCATCGCCCCTCCTCTTCTTCACCAAGGCCACCTTGCTTGAAATCCCTAAAACACCATCATCCACCATCATCCACCTTCGCTTCTCTCCTTCACTATCGTTGTGTTCTTTCTAATATTCAGATTTAGGACTCAATTTGGGGCTGAATAGGTTAATTAGGTTTTTAGATTAAATTAGGGATTATTAGTGATTAGTTTAGGTTTTGCATTAAGATTTTATTAAGTCTTTGTTTTTAATTTATGACTTGGAATTAAAAAAATTAAGTATTAGAATTTTTCAATTTAAAAAAAATCAAAATGCCACGTGGAATTGCTGAGTATGCTAAAATTGAAGCCACTTCAGCATCAGACACACTTTGGCCTTAATTGAATTAAAAAAAAAAAATCTAGGGACCCAATTTGATGCAAAAATTTTCTAGGCCCTGGATTTGATTCCCTTTACAATTACAGGGGCCTTCTGATGTATTAAGCCAATAATCAATTACTTAATCTAACATATAGAGGTGACATAAGGTCTGATAAGATTGTGAGGTATAAGCCACTTGAAAATAATTAATGCACTCATTGCACTGTCACAGCCACTACAACCATGACCCTCCATCACTATCACCACCACTGCCTCCACCACCACCCTCCATCACTCCCACCAATGTCGCTGCCTCCTTTGCCACCGCTGTTGCTGCCATCATCACCACAAACCACCGTCAGGGGCGGAGCCACCGGGGTGGCTTACCGGTGCTCCGCACCCCCGTGAATTTTAATTTTACTTAGCGATACTATGTAAATTTTTTTTCTAGCACCCCCGTAAACGATAATATAAAATAAAAGTCAGTATGAATCATAAATCACATGGTGGTCCAGTGGCAAGCATTATTGCCTTTAGTCTATGGTTCCCGTGTTCGAATCTTGCTTCCCCTGTTTTATGTTTTTTTAAACGAAAAAAAGAAAATTGACAACTGTTTTGAATGGGAGTCGAACCCATTCCCAAAAGAACACTGTGAGAATAAATTACCACTAAACTAGGTGCGACTCTTGTACTTTAATTTATGTTTTAATTTATTTATACATTTAATTATTAACATCATTTTTTTTGAAATAACATCATTGATCATTATGATAAATATTTTATATTAATTATTATGTGTTATTTTCTCTTATTTTTTTAGATAACAAACACAGTTTTTTGTTGGTATCTTTTATACTCAAACTAATTATATATTTCTTTTATTTATAAAAATATCAATTGAAAAAATTATATTTGATATAATGAAATTTGATAAAATGTGTAAAATATTAGATTTGTATGTGAAAAGTTTTGTAATTCTTGTGTTTCAACACAAAATTGAAATAGAAAAACTATCACATTTCTACATTTTCATTAATTACGTTTTCACACTCATAACATACTTTATTACGTTTACCTGATTTTTTTAAAAAAGATAAAAAAAAAATTAAGGTGAATTTTTCTCCCTTAACATACTTAACGAAAAATGTGATTCGTATCCAAACATATTGTTATGTTCATGAGGGAAAAAAATCTTTTTAATAATTGTGAATGTTTGGATATACAATAAAAATCACGCTAAGGCAAAATGATAGTCGACAAAAGCAATTTTATATTATTTTTTCCACTATAATTTTTTTTAAGTATTACCAAACATGAAACATGCATATATAAATCATTTGTTTGATCTATAGTCCCCCCGGCGTGAAAATCCTGGCTACGCCCCTGACCACCGTCGTCATTGTTCTGCAACACTGCCACTACCACGTCCACCCTACACCGCCACCCTCACGGTCGCCATTGCCACTACCAGTACCACTATTACCACTATGCCACCTCTACAATCGTGATTGCAATGCTTATGGGAATCTGGGTGCTCACTTGTCTTCTCCTAGCACGGGCTTCATAGATGTTGCCCATTATAATTTAGAGATTCTCCTTTTAAGACTCCTTAATTGTTCCTTAGGATTTTTTTCTTAAAATTTCTGAAGCACCGAAAAGGAAAAGAATTATAATAAAAGAACGAAAGAAAGTAGTCGTTCTAGCCCGGAATGCTTCCTCATTCGTCGGTTTGGTGTGGAATGAGAAAATTCCTTCGGCTGCTAGTTTTTTTGTAGCTTCTGACATTTTGGCTTCGATGCCTATCCGCTTTTAATAATATTGATATGTTTCAAGAAAAAAAGAATCAGTTTTGCAGGACTTACAAAATGATGTATGGGTTAGATATAATTGGGCCCAAATGGTATCATGAGTAAAAATAACAGAATCTGACCCAAATTGTCGACCAAAAACAAATTTACACAAAGGAAAAAAAATTATACGGAAGCCTTCTCTTTTATATCAGAGCCAGGTTTCGATCCTGGGACCTGTGGGTTATGGGCCCACCACGCCTCCGCTGCGCCACTCTGATTTGTTGAACATTAGATGCACATTAAAGTATATATATAACATGAGACTTAAATTGGTTTTTAAGAAATTGCAAACAACAAAAGCTGCCGCTTCATATAATCTGGACAATGAATGAATGAATGAATCACCACACATTGCTTAGGCATAACACTAACCCAGATTTGAATCACAATGATTTGCTTTGGTAAATTGAAAATCTTATCATGTATTGGTAAATAGTGGACAGGAAAATTCACTTTAATTGATAAAATAATATATTTGTTACTAGAGATAAAATTAAGTTCCGTAAAGAAATCTGCACTTACTTTGCACTTAGTCAAATTTTATCCAAAATGACAATATTCTTTATAATTTTGTGCTTACCAGCTTTATCCTCAGTTCCTCACAAAGCTACAAAATCTCTGTAAGCATGGAGATAAGGACAGAAAAGATGGACTCTGTACCACAGTAGTGTCAGCTTGACGTGGTCATTTGGAAAAAAGTGGGGTGGGAAGCCTCAGGAGTGGGATCATGTCTTCTTTTGCCTTCTCCTTTTAAAAGCCTTTCTTCTCTCTGGGGCTATTGGCTTCAAATCATATATAGAGTTCTTTCTCGGTCTTTTTTGGAGATAAGAGTAAACAACACAATAACTTCAACTTTAGGAGAAGATGTTAGAAGGAAAAGCTTTGATTGAGGATACTGACATGCCAGCTAAGATGCAGATCCAAGCTATGGCATCTGCTTCTGAAGCTCTGGATCTCTATGATGTTTTAGATTACAAATCCATTGCTGCCCACATAAAAAAGGTAACATTTTTTCTCTCCTCCTTGTATGATAAACAAAACATCTAAAAATTTCAGCATCAATGCATGTATGACAGTCACCAATTTAAGAATTTGTCTAACCATATATTAAAAATTAATTAATATCATAAAAAATTTAGTATCTTTCTGGATATATCTTAAAACTAATTTGAGTATATTTTTTCTATAAGATAACATTAGAACAAGTCTCTACTTACTTGATTGTTGCCTGAATTTATGGTTTCTTTGACTGGTAGGAGTTTGATAAAAGATATGGTTCTGGATGGCAATGTGTGGTGGGTTCAAGTTTTGGGTGTTTTTTCACCCATTCCAAGGGAACTTTCATATACTTCACTCTGGAGACTCTCAATTTCCTCATCTTCAAAGGCCAGTAACAGAAAAAAAAAGTGCAGATTTTTTTCCTTTATCCTCTTCTCCACCTCTGTTCTTAGTTCCCTGGCCCTTTTAAATATGGTAACAACATGGTAGGTTAGGAGTTTATATAAGGAGCAACTCTTGAATCATTAGTGAATGGACCCTTGTAATGTTTTGGAGAATGCATTATGATTTTGTATATATGATGAAGAAATAGCTTAGTTCACTAGATATTCCCATCATACAGTTCTTCTTTTGATTCTGCTTTGAGTTAAGTCACCCTTATCTGAATGTTCTGGATGGTTTTGTTCTTTTTCGAGTATAAGAGGATAAAAAATAAGGTGAGTCGAAATCAGATTAGAAGGAAAAGACTCATGGAATCTTAGCCATGATACTCTTGGTGTGGTGAGTGGGGCCAAATATCATGTCTGTGACATCAGTGACTTGCTTTCACTTTCAAATGAAGGTGTAGATTGAAATACTATAGAGGATTCTTGTGTTTCAAATTAAGCTGTTTTCTCTTGTAGCAAGCATGTTTACTAGATTTTTGGATCAACTTTACTTTTGATGGAAACAATTTTGACACACATAAATTTATCCTCAAAACTAATTTTTACTTTATCATTAATTATAACTGAATTTTCAAACTTCAACAAAAGCTCAAATAACTTCTAATTTGTAAGGATTCTTATCACGTTTAGTAGTGGTAGCAACAAAGTTCAGTTCGCTAAGCTCGTCAAGCAAGACGGGATGAGTCAGACAATCCAGCTCGTAAATCCGCATAACCCAACAGGTCAACCCCGTCATCTCGGTGATCCAACCTGTGGGCAAACATTTTTTTTTATGCAAATGCAACAAATTGAGTGTCATCTCCTGGAGAACACAAGCCAAGCAAAGTATCCATCAATTTGATGCCAAGCTCGTATCAAATGAAGGTGAAGTTTCCACTTTCCAAACTAAAAATTATAAGAGAATATACGAATACCATTTTAACAATGCCTTGAAAGACAAACAAGAACCGCACATCTCAACCTACTAATAGGAAAAATAAGCTTTTATTGAAGTTGGAATTCAACAAAAATCCGAACGCACATTCTATTCATTAAAGTGTATTCATTAAACCTCAAATCACCGGAGTCAAGAGCGGTTTCCCAAGGAAGTGAGCCTCCAAGTTCGAAATCACAAGGTCTGCCATCTTCGTGCTAGTTTCCACGGTGTCACTCCCAATATGAGGGGTGACCACCAGGTTCTCAAGCCCAAAGAGCTCCTCACGCACCTCGGGTTCATTCTCAAACACGTCAAGGCCCGCGCCACCTAACCGCCCTTCAGCCAACGCGGCCACAAGCTCGGCCTCATCGACATGCGGGCCTCGCCCAATGTTGATAAGCACTCCCTTCAGGCCCAATGCATCAATGACTTGACGGTTCACAATGTGACAGGTTTCTTTAGTGAGTGAACATGATATCACAAGTATTTCAGAGTTAGAAGCCAAGGCAAGTATGTTTGGGTAATACTTGTAACCTGTCTCTGGCTTTTCAGATCTGGAGTGGTAACTAACTTTGCATCCAAAAGCCTCAACCCTTTTTGCTATTGCTGAACCAATCCTTCCCAAACCAACAATTCCAATTGCTTTGCCACTAAACTGAAATATGCAAATTGCATTCAAATTTAGTTTATGAAATAATAGTAACTAAACATGTGCTTATTTGTACCATGAATAGACTTTTATCTCAATTTACAAGAATGTTGAGTTCACTTTTTATGTTGAAGTGTATATTATTTTATGTTTGTGCATGGGTTAACAAATATGTTCTAATCAAAATATTCATATATTGAAATGGTTAGATCATATAGACATTTTTCTAAGCAAACACACCAACCAATGTGTAAAATTTCTTAAGAAAAATTAGAATATTCCAATTAAAGATTTATAAGTTGTTGTCTTAGGGTTTAAAGTGAAGAATTTCATAATGTTTTTAAAATTTTAAATGAAATTTAATCTTATCATTAGTTGATTTCTAGTGAAAGAGAACTTAAAATGATTTAATAAAATTAACCTATGCAAAAATCATAGAAATGAGTTTTTAAGACTTGAGAGTTCTTTTTCACAATTTTAAAATTGGAAGACAAACTTTTTTATTTTATTTTTCAAGGTATCCCCAGTCGGCAGCCATGATACCATGAGGCTCTAAGATCACGTGATAAAAGTCACACTTTCATTGTTTCACTTCCTTCTATTAGGCACCGCCCATAACTAAAGTTTAAGAAACTCAATTATCTATCGAAGCTATACTAAATTTACTAAAAAGCACTTATTATTTGAGTGACTGAAATCAAAAGAGGGACAAAGGGAAGAAGAAGGCTCACCTTGGTGGTTAACGGAAAATCAGCACGTTTCCAGAGGCCACTCCTCACATATCCATCACACTGCGTGATTCGCCGGAGAACCGCCAAGGCAAGACCGACGGCATGGTCGGCGACGTCGTCGGTCAAGACATCCGGTGTATTGGCCACCCGAATGCCGCTCTGTCTGCATTCCTGGATGTCGATCTTGTCAAATCCGACGCTGTAAGTGGCGATGATCTCGAGTTTGGGTAAGGAATTGATGACGGCGGCGTCGACGGTGAATCCGGTGTTGACGACGAGGGCGCGGACGGAAGCGCCGTGGGGAGATTCGGAGAAGGCGCGGAGTGAGGGGTAGTTCCAGAGTCTGAAGAGGGTGAAGCGGTTTGCGAGCTCTTGTTCGAGGTAGGAGTACATTGGCTTGGTCATGAGGATGCCAATGGATTCCATTGAAGGAAGCTTCGAAGTTGCTGGAACAGAGTGAGGGGAGGGAGGGATGAAGTGAACCTGTGCAAACAAACAAGAACTGCGCCCAACCGCTCATTGAATCGATTAGTGCATTGGTTTAAGGTTTAGTGATCGAATTTGATTGAAAATGTAATTGAACCGGTAATAATTAAATCATATTTTGTATAAGATATCTAGAAACTTATACTAATTTAATTGCTATAGATTTTTTTTTTGAGAGCATGCTATAGATTATTCATTTCATGGTATATAATTATATGAAAAAAGTAGAAGAAGAAAATATACAATTGTTTGATTCAACCTGGATTTTAGCGTCTATTTTGAATTGATTTTCACCGGTTTTTTGTCAACACAACCGGTTTTCAACTCATTCTAACCGGTTCTAAAATTTGCTAATTTATGGTGACAGAACCGATCACCAAACTGATTTCAGCTTCGCAAGCCTTCAATCAGATCCTAATTCGGAGTTCTATAGCCTAAAATATGATGGTTTTAGTTCAGACTGTTCAAGACTCGCAGATTAGCGACAACAATTTTACAAAACAATTATGACTAAGTTAGAGACGGGTTCTCGAATTTTACTTAACATGAAAGTTGTAGGGCTTCAATTTAGCTTTCCAACGACATATTATTTGCCCCATTCAGATCTATGTAGCTTCATATTCAACATGTTCTAGTGCAAAGGTTCATAAAAAGCTAAAAAGAAAGAATTAAACATTTTTCTATCAAAAACTGAAATAAGTGTGAAAGCCGAAAGGTCATAATTGAGCTAAGTAACTAAAATAATACACAAAAATAATTCATTTAAATTCAAAAAATCACAAATAATATGTATCAATTATGCATTGATTGATCTGAGTTATAGGTTAGTCCATCCCTCACAAGGAGCTTGAGCAGGTTAGTCTGGATGAGCCGGACTTTACACAACTCCACAAGTTTTCTTGAGCCCAGTGGCGGAGGCACAGGGGTGACTTCCCCTGCTTAGTCACCCCTGCAATTTTGGAATTTCTCTCCTAATGTTCCTTTTTTTATTAACCCGATGTGGGACTTTAGTTACTCATACGTTGTGGGTTGTATTTTGTGAATGTGGGACTTTATTTAGTCACCCCTGACTCAAATGAAACATTAAGGTTCATTAACAAGGTGTTCATCCTGTTTGTGGGTTGTGTTTTGACCACTTCATTGTTTTCTTTTTTTATTAATGATGCGGGACTTTTGTTGTGGGTCTGAGGTTTGAATGTTGGATGATTGGGGCAAGGTAATTGGCTTGAGGTTTGAGGTTCCAGTTGCTTTGTTTTTCAATGAAAATGGGAAGAGAAGTGGAGAAGGTTGTGGTTCTATTTTGGACTTGAAGGAGTTAGTCACGGTGGTGAAGGTTTTGGGGATGCAGGAAAGTTGATGATGGTGAATATTTATGATAGTTGATGATAGTGGTGAAGGTTCCAGATCTGATTGGCTCTACATCGTTGTTGTTTCCAAGCAGTAGGCTTTGCTAGAAGTAGATGGGGCTTTTATGTTTATTCCCCTATTTTTATCCCTTTTCCTCTGCTTTTATCTTTTACCTTTTGTTGTAATTTGTCTACCGTGTTTTTGGTGGTACCACTGGTACCTTGGCTTATCCAAAAAAAGTTATGATAGTGATCTGCTAGTGGTTCAAAGGTAATGGAAAGAAGGGAAATGGGAGATGATGAAGTAGAGGTGCTGCTTAGTGTAAGGACTAAGGACATTGGTGGGAAGGTGGAAGAAACATTCATGGAGGATGAGTTTTGTGATATGATGCTATGGGATGAAGGAGATGATTTTTGGATAGAAGGTCCATGTACGTGAAGAAGTGAAGTAAGTTTTTTCATGGTGAGAAGTTCCCCGGATAATTTCTAACTTTCTACCTATAACTAAATAATAAACTCTATTACTCTTCACTTTCTCATGTGTGACTTTTCATGGATATTCAAATTTTTATGAGTTCAAATTCAAATTTATCGGTTCAATTCTCTTTTTGGTTGCTTAATTAGTCTAATTATATATGAGATTGAATTCGTGGTGTTTGTGTTTTGCTTGGAAAAAAGTGATAAAAATTATTTTTTTTTGAAAGATAAAAGTATATAAATAGATTAACACAAAAAACCCCTAAGGACAGGACCCTCAGGGGGCGAAGATCACCCACTAATAACAAGGCGCTTCGACGAACAAAAAGAAGCCCGCTAAACCAAACAGGAACTAAACAGGCAAAAAAAAACAAGAGCATAGGCCACAAAGAACCTTCTAACTCTTTCACAGACATAACCAGGATATACAAGCGTGACTCAAGTCTTAAAATGATCCTCATAGACCTTCTCCAAACCACGGATAGCCTCTATGTCGCTTCCCTCGAACTCTAACCCCAATACTTTGCCAAGCAACCACGTCTTTTTCGAGCGCGTGAAGTAAGGACCACCACTACCAGGAGAAGCGCCAGCTTCCTCTAAATTACCCCGCTGCTCCTCGCAGCCCAAAATCGGATAACTCTGGTAGGGAGGAGGAACCTTTTTGGGACGCCCACGTCTACGAGGTAGCTGGACTTGCTGCAGTACGACACATCCCTCCTCAAGCGCAGAACCAACGACACCCGACCCCCCATCAAAAGAACCCAAAGCTGGGCAAGGAGAGGACACTGACATAACCACTGAGCCCGCCTGCATCGGAGAAACAACAGCAGCAACTGCACAAGAACCAGAGGAGACCAAATCCAAGGACTTAGAGCTCTCCAACAACCCAGAACCACGACTCAAACCTGCAAGACACAAATTCAAAGGAGTAAAAGTCCTCAAAGCATTCCTAACACCCACAGACACCGACAGAAGAGATGGAGCAACAGACAAGATAAGGTCCCGGTGCCAACACCCAACCGATGACCCTTTGAGAAGAAAAGACAAGCCGTTCACCCAAAACCCCCTCAATCCAAACCGAGAATCAAACGCGTCCTCACCTCCCTGCACAACCTCTGCTACCGCCGCCACAACATCGACTAAGCCGTCTCTGCTACGCCACTCCATCCTATCCGAACCTAGAGCTAAACATCCGCTGACTTCACCACCTCTCTCTTCTGCTCCTCTCACGATGCTATCCCCACCAAACACCGCCCTTGCAATCTCTGGAAATAGGAACTGAACCGGAACTCTCGTCCCCTCTTCAAACGAATATCCAACTCCATCAAGCATCCTATCCTCATCCTCAGAAAAAGAAGGCACAACTCTGCCCCTCCTAAGCCCCACTACAACATCACGCCAAGAATTGGGAAAAGGGGGAAAAGACCCAGCCACCCGTTGATGAACTGGAGCAGAACAACGATTCCCCTGAGCCGAAGCGTTCTGGACCTCCACACCAGAAGAACTAGTGATAAAAATTATGCACACTAAGTGTTTGTAAAAAAATCTCCTTTAAGATTTAGTCTTTAATAAAAGGGCTTGAAATTTTCTTACAAATTATACTCTTTTAAATCTCAGTCCCCCATCTGAAATTCCTGGCTCCGCCCCTGCTTGAGCCTATGAGGTGAGATGATTTGAAAAGCTTGTTCATGGGAAGCCGACTTAGTATGATAATACACAACCCCTCAAATCATCAACCCATGATAGAGGTGAGAGTATTGAAGAGCTCGTTCATGGAAGGCCAACTTGACAGGAGAGTACACGACTTCATAGGAGGGTATAGTTGTAGTTAGGCACTTTTGGCACAAACTAATCATTATAATATAACTAAAGTATTTTCTTCCGATTAAGAAGTTTAGTAAGAGCATCTCCAACGCTGGTTTCTTAGACCAGGTGGAGATGCTAAGGAACCGTCCCTTATTTTTTGGCAGCGTTGGAGTTGATCTAGGTGGCAGTTTGGTTTCTTACAAACAGTGCACAGTTCCTTCCACAAGCAACTTTGCTTTTTGGTTCCTTAACATTAAAAAACAATTTTTTCTCTCACCAAAACCCAACTGATTTTAGTGGGGATTCAACAGAATGAATATGAAGGCAAGAAGAAGATGAAATTGAACACATCACAGAACACAAATACGCAGAACAGAGGAGGAAGACATGAAATTGAAAAAAAATTATTATTAATTTTTTGAATATCACAGAACATAACACAATACGCAGAAAATGTCAATTTTTTACTAGAAAAAAATACAAAGGCAAGGAAGCTCCAATCTTGCGGCGCATGTGTGAAAGGGGACCTCCTTTGCTCCGATCTGGTAGAAAAGGAACCACCTTTGCTCTGATCTGGTGAAGTTGATGACGGGAAGGGATGGGGATCCCGGATTTGATGGAGAAAGGTGAGGTTCTTGATGATTTTATGGAGATTGAAGTGCTGAAGAGGATGAAAAAGGGGCGGAGAGTGGCGGAGGAGGTTCGGTGAAGAAAAGGGACGGTCAGAGAGGCATGAGACAGGGGCGGAAGGGGGCGGAGATGGGTGGAGAGCAATTTGCTCTGGAACAGAATGAACAACGGCGTGAAGATGAAGAAGGTAGGGTTTGAAGAGAGAGTGTTTGGCTTTTATAGTGGATGACCGGTTTAACTGGTCATCCTAACGTTGGGGTGGGTTTATGACCGGATGGAGCCGGTTTTTTAACCATTTGGGCCCATTTTGACCGGCTTGGCCGGTTTTCCCGTTTGGGTTTAAAAAAAAAACAGTCTGATCAGCCCATTATTTAATTAAAGTATTAACTTTGAGGTAAAATTGAAGTATTGATTTTATAATTAATTTTAAATCTAAAATATAAAAAATGAATGAAAATAAATATTATAAATATATGTGGTATAGTGAGACCCAAGTAATAGTAAAATAAGAAACCATGGGCTGGAGCAAAATTTACTTCAGTTCCTTAGGAGTTCCTTAAGTTTGATGTGGCAGTACGGACCCACAAAAATAGTGCATAATAGTGTTAAGGAACCAAAATAAGAAACTATGGGTTGGAGATGCTCTAATGCCCGTAATGTTCAGGGTAGCAACTAGCAAATAACATTATATAATATGGCCAGCAAAAAATCCAATAAAAGACTAAAGCTATGAGCAGGTGGCACCATATAAATCGAGTAGGAGTTTTAAGTTTCACAAGCATGGAAAGAAACTATTGTTGAAAATGAAATGAAATATCTTTCTTTAATTTTTCAACTGAGGAATCAGCACCATCCACATCCAGTGATAAGTGATGAAGAGAGAAAGAGTGGTCGGTAATTGTAAATATATAATTGGCTAAGCGTGCATGTCTGTCTTCCCTAGTCTTTAGCTCATTTTGACCTTCAAATTAGAACATCAACCTTACAACCATACAATTTCCCACATCCTCACAAAACAAAATTCACCTAACATGAAAAAAATAATGCAAATTTTGTCTCTCTCACTCTTAATCCCATTCCATTTCTCACAACATGCACCCCACGTTCATTAGAACTTAGCTCAAAAAAGAAAACAGAAAAAACTAACTCAAAAACCATCAAACAAATCACCTCCACTCTTTTGTCAAACTAACAAACCAACCAACCCAAAAAAAAAGAAACTCCCATTTCATTTGTTTGTTACTACTATACTTTGGCTTCTCTACCTGCTGCAACTTTCCTTCTCTCCCACTTTCTCTCCCTAAAGGGTCTTGCAACACCCCATGTTTTTTTCTTTTTTGTTCACCCTTTAAAAGTTTTTTCCAAGGGAAATACTTAAAAAGAAAAAAACATGGTTCGAGCTGTGGAACAAGACCAGGAAAATCCCAGGTCCAAACTGTTCAATTTCAGAGGGATGTTTGAGAACACTGGGAGGCATGCTAAGAGCTTGAGCGTTGACACCGGCACTCGATTGGATCCTACGGCAGAGGATGGTGCAGCCTCATCAAGAAGCCAAGGATCAAGACCAATTAATGATTTGGACAAGGTTCCTAAGGCAAGGATCATAAGCAAGGAGGAAATCGCAGCTAAGGAAGCCAAAGAGAAACTATTACAAGGTGTGAACATTATGTTGTAATAATGATCCTTGTTTCTTCTGTAGATAACTTGCATTGGATTTGTCTATAATAATTGATATTCTAATCTGAAGGTGTGAACATTATGTAATAACAATGATTTAATAATCTAATTTTCTATAATTTGATCAAATGATGAGCTTTATATGTATTAAGTGCTAACAACATGATATTCATTTTGAAATTTGATATTCACAATTGGGTTTTAATTCAGAGATGGAACAGATGAGAGAGAGATTTGCAAAACTGCTATTGGGTGAGGACATGTCCGGTGGAGGAAAAGGTGTTTCTTCTGCATTGGCACTGTCAAATGCATTCACAAACCTTGCTGGTATTTTTTCTCTCTTTCGACTATTACATGCCATTTTCTTTCCTTCCAATTTCAGCTGCATGTCATGAATATTTCATTAATTCAATTCAATGTTATTTTCTCTCACATTCTTTTCTCATTGAGAATGCAGCTTCTGTTTATGGTGAACAAAAGCGCCTAGAACCGATGCCGGCAGAAAGGAAAGCAAAATGGAGAAAAGAAATTGATTGGCTTCTATCAGTCACAGATTATGTTGTTGAAATGGTTCCTACACAACAAAAATCAAAGGATGGTTCACAAATGGAGGTAACCCTCTCTCTCTCCTTGACGAGGATCCTCTCATATCACATGACGTCATGCGAAAGTGTATTAATCGTTCTCCGTAAATGTTCAGAGGGTCTCACTTATTTAATAACGAAGAGAGATAAACATAATTACAACATGACAATGTCATGTGAAGTTTTCACGAGAGGATCCTGATCCATCAATGCGAGTGTGTTAGTTATTCATCTTTTCCATACATGGAATTGTTAAATGATTGAATCACCTGATCTGATTTTCCATTGAATAGATTATGACAACGCGACAACGAGCAGATCTTCACATGAATATCCCTGCCTTGCGCAAGCTTGATGCAATGCTTCTTGTAAGATCACAAACCCTGTATGATCATCATTTTTCTTCTACACGTTTAAATCAATTGTTAGTCATGTTGAAAAATTGCTGTTTATTTATGATTCAGGAATGTCTGGATAACTTCAAAGATCAAAATGAGTTCTACTACATATCGAAAGATGCAGATGATTCAGATTCAGACAGTGGAAAGAAAAAAAATGATGATAAGTGGTGGTTACCTGTACCTAAGGTTCCCGCGGAAGGTCTATCTGATGCAGCGAGAAAATTTCTACAGTATCAGAAAGATAGTGTGAATCAAGTACTTAAAGCAGCCATGGCAATTAATGCACAAGTTCTAACAGAAATGGAGATCCCTGAAAGCTATATTGAATCCTTACCCAAGGTGAGACAAAAGCAACAACTATATTGAATATTCGTGGGTGTATGCGGGTTGTTTGAACTGTGCAGATGTCCACGAATCATTTTCATTATTCTGGCATTCTTTCTTTTCACACAACATAAATTTTGTTTTCTTTTCTTCTTTTATAGAATGGAAGAGCAAGTCTTGGGGACTCAGTCTACAGGAGCATTACAGTTGAGTTTTTTGATCCTGATCAATTCTTATCAACCATGGACTTATCATCAGAACACAAAATCCTAGATCTCAAGAATAGAATTGAAGCATCAATAGTGATTTGGAAGAGGAAGATGAACCAAAAAGATAGCAAATCTGCTTGGGGTTCTGCTGTAAGTTTGGAAAAAAGAGAGCTCTTTGAAGAGAGAGCAGAAACCATCTTACTTCTCTTGAAGCACCGTTTCCCTGGCATTCCACAATCTTCATTGGATATAAGCAAAATCCAATTCAACAAGGTAAGGACTTCTCTCCAATATCTTCATTTACTTTAGTTTCAATCAGCTGAATTAAAGAGGTCCAAATGGTCTTAACTCTTAACATCTAAGCAATGAGCAAATTTTCTGTACTCCTCTAGTATTGAAGATTCAGTACATCTACACTGACAATGGGATAGTTATCCTTTTTTTCTTCTCAATTTCATACAAAAAACTGGGAACAACTTAGCATACATACCAGGTGTATTGCTGTAAGATCGAGGATTAATATGTTCGAGTACTGAAAAATTTCCCTAAACAACATCGTATATGATCAGTAATGATATTTTAGATACCCTAACAGTGCAGACACCTTATTTTTCTCTCTATGTTATTCACATCCATTTCTTCTCTATATTCTCTTCCTCTTCTCTTCTCTCCGGCATTATGCGGGCGTCTACTGATCATTTTCCTATCTGGATATGTTTCCATTTTCTGTTTCATGAATAAGTATATGATGAGTTTGATATGGTTGGCAGTGTCATCTAATAGACTAATTTTATTGAGTTTAACTAACAAAAAAAAGGAAGGAAGGGACTAAGTTTGATGGGATTTGTTAATGTTGGCAGGATGTGGGGCAAGCAGTTCTTGAGAGCTATTCAAGAATATTGGAAAGTTTGGCCTTCACAGTACTTTCAAGAATAGATGATGTGCTTCAAGCAGATTACCAAACTCAAAATGTACCAGGAAGAAAGAGCAGTGCTGCCAGAATCTCCTTTTCGAAGCCGAGTCCTAGAGAAGAGATGGACAAGGTTGGTGCAGATCAAACGCCTGGTTCAATGACTCTATCAGATTTCATGGGTTGGGGCTCTGATCAAGCTGACTCAGAGGTGAAGAAAGACCCCTTCGCAGCTTCAGATGATTTTTACAATAATGTTGATATGAAGCAACCACAAAAACTTCCAGAAGTAGTGACCACCAAGAAAGTGTCATACCTTGAGACATTGGGTGTGATGAGAAGTCCCACATCGCGCCATTGAAGAACAAGAGTGTAGAGTGAGAAGCTTGGTCTTCAAAATCAAAAGCACCATCAGACCACTTACCCATAATGGTGTTTTGTTAGAGTCTTGATAGCTTAATTTTGGTCAATTCCTTCCTTTTGTACATAGGAATGAATATATAGCACCATCAGCTTTGAAGCATTGTCAAATATTTATATTATCCTCAGTATATATGAGAAAGATTTGTAGTCTGGTAGCCACCTTGATAAGATTTAAATTTAGGGCGTGTTTAGATACAAGTTAAACCTTAAGTGAAAATGTACCTTTTTCTCAATCTATAGAAAAAAAATTCGTTCACTTAAGTCTCAAAGTGTCTCAAAGTACTAATGTTAATGAATATCCAAACATATCCTTAATGAATGTAAACCTTGTCTAGCAGAACCGAACTAGTTGAAACATGTAGAATAACATAGAAGGACATTTTTAAGTGAGTGTTTTTAAACTTTAAATTAGTAAAATAAGTTTTAAACCAGCATGTTTTGATATCAATTAGCACTGTGTAAAGTGTAAACACTCATAATACTTATTTTGTTTTGCGACATAAAGTGAACAAAACTCTTCATATAAATTATAATTGTAGCTCGTTCACATTACACATTGGTATGCGAACACATATATTAATCTCACTTCACAATGGCTCAATTGCACAAATGAAAAGATACTGAGTTCATTCTTAGTAATGATCCATTTATGGTAATAAAATACTATTCCCTACATTTACTCTGAGCCAAGCTCCAAAGCCAAATTAAGACTCGCATCACAATAAAATAGCCCAAACTTCATAGTTAAATTAAACGGTAGACAACCATTTTTTATTAATTTGCCAAAAATAAAAAGCTGCCTAGATTGGAAAAATCTCAAATCCAAACCAAGACCAACATCCCAATAAAACATCTCATACTCATTTGTAATCAAAACAATGGCCCTGTATTAGACTGTAAATAAACACCATTGAGTAGAAGAAGTTTGTACTTGTAGGCATAATACTTACACGTTATGCAAGCAGAGTGCAGGGACTTACATGTTCCATTCAAAAGAAAAGGGAGGAAAAAACTAAACCGATGGTACTCCTCAGATTTGAATTGGTGGTGGTGACACATAATACAAAGCACGACAACTCCAGAAGCTACAATTTGTAATTTCTCCCCAGAGGTGATTATGAAGTTTTCCACCGCAGAACCAAACACGCTATAAATTAGATCTTGCCACGGGGACCGAGCTTTGGTGGAAGTTGTGGTCCTTTCTTGATTGGTGGTATGTCACCTGAAGCTGTGGCACTGTAGTATGCAAGGGTGAAACCACCTCCCAGGATCAAAAACTTGAGTAACAATCCCCTCTTTGTGAATGGGGCAGCAAATGTCTTGAAGAACTTGCTCTGCAATACATACGAACGAAAGACAGATCAAGTTTCTGCATTTTCAATCATTTCTGGTACAGCATTGACAAAATCTTTACTCAATTACCTAAAGGCTTAAGCCGAAGGAATACATATTAGATCAACAAGTTCTCTGCACATTCCAAGTCTACTCATCGATATCACTTAGTGTTCATTAGTATGTGAATGAGTAAGTAATCTAAATTAATCTTAGAACCAGGGAGCAATGCTGGTTTGATAGTCCGTTGCATATATAGCCTCTTCTAGTTAAGGACATAGAAATATATGAACCATGAGGAAAATATCTCTCCCCATATTTCAAAAAATTCAAGTTGTCTAGAAATATATGAACCATGCCCTTGTATTATAACATTTCTAACATGTTGGACCAATTGTCATGCATAGAAGCAACTAATACTATGTTTGGATTAGCTTCTCATTCAATAAAATCAATTCTGACTTTCGAAAATTAGTCTTTCCCTAATTTTGGTATCAGAATTAAGTGCTAAAGAATTTTTGAACATCTACTTACATAATCTTTTCTTAAAATTGATTTTGATCTTAAATATGATTCCACAATGCATTCCCAAACATGTTGGCAAAGATTTCCCTGTAATTACATGTTTGGAAAAACATGATGAAAATAAAATCAGATGGACAACCTCGAAAGCTAAGAGTAGTAGTTGTATCCTAACATGGACTAGTTAAGTGCTTTCTAGTTAAATGAAAAGAATATATACGTGCATATAAGGGACGAACCTGAAGAGAATTGTAAGGTGAGGGTGCATCTGAGCCATACAAGTCCCACTGACCTGTAGTATGGCCTAGATACTCCAAATCAAAATACACACTCTTGTCAAAGAATTAATTTCTTTTAATGAAACAATACTTTTTTTTTTAAAATGAATGAAACAATGCTATTACGTATGCTCATATTATTGGAAAAAAAAATTTATATATATGTCTACAAAATTAACTAATGTTGTTTTATATTTTGAATATTATAAGTTATTATAATTTAAATGTTAAAATTACTTTCATATTGATAAAAATATATGAAAATAATGGATATTAATTGTTTTTAAAATTTTTATAAATAAATTCGTGGAACATACATGAACTTACCTTTGCATTAATAATGATGATAATAAGTTTTTTTTTATCAAAGATGATAATAAGTTATTGATAAGCCCTTTATGTTGATAACTATTTTAATTAATTAACATTTCAATTTATAATAAATATGATTTATTTATTAAGTTTTAATTAAAATTACTTAGAATTTTAATTACCAATTTTGAATTGAGGAAAAAAATTAAAATGAAAGTAAGTAATATTTTATGTTCAGAAAATTAATAATTAAAATTAATTAATTAGTAAAAATGTTTGTGGAAGTATAGTAGAGGAAAAAAATTATGAGGATTTCTTTTGAATAGATATGATCAGTGTATTTTTTTTGAAATGGATATGATAAAATTTACATAAATTAAAATCGGCTAAATGATGAGTTTAATGGATATGCACTGGCAGTGTAAACCGGTTTTACACTTACACCCAATCACAACATGATAAAGCATGTTTGTGTTGACGTATTTCCTATCTATACACGCGTCTGAACAAATCTATTCGTTGGAGATTAAAAAATACTTGCCACATCGCGGTCTCGAACAAACACATAATATTATGTATACGCTCATGATAGTGCCTGTTTGTATTGACGTATTGCTTGCCTATACACACGTCAGAACAAAACCTACTAGTTAGAGATTCAAAAAATATGCGCTACACCGCGGTCTAGAACAAACACATAAACTAAAAATTAAAATTGCATTTCTGAATATATAAGTTGACAGGTAACAACAAACATAAATAAGCTAATAATAAAGAGCAGAAATCACAAAGAAAACTGATAACAATACAAAAGTTCATAACTCTAAAGTTTTAGTGACAAATCAAGCCCAGAAGGGTCGTTAGAATCAGAAGGTTCTTCAATATTGGTAGCTAGAGCTGACTTTCCAAGGTTTGTTGGCTTCTCCAGGGTTGTGTTTGGCCTTGTAGCCGCATTTGCAGAAGAATCTCCAAATTGGTGAGTGGTTGCAAGTGCTCTACCATAAAGTTTTAGTGACAAATCAAGCCCAGAAGGTTCTTCAATATTGGTAGCTAGAGCTGACTTTCCAAGGTTTGTTGGCTTCTCCAGGGTTGTGTTTGGCCTTGTAGCCGCATTTGCAGAAGAATCTCCAAATTGGTGAGTGGTTGCAAGTGCTCTACCATAATCTTCTATCTTCACAGGTGTTGCGATTGCACCACCATTTCCTAGAATCCCAATTCCAGTATTTGGATTCAAACCATCCCTCCTCTCTCGATTAATTGAAGAAATGTTTAACATGTCTGACAAAGTAGGACCTTGAGCAAAATTGAAACTTGGTGGGGTGTGAGAATAGGTTGGCTTGTGAATCATGGAATCCCTCCTAATACCAAGTATGTTGTTATACGATCCATAATAAGGTGATGTTGAAAGGCTAGGATAACTGTAATAAGGAAAATTAGAGCGAGAAAAAGCACCAGAAAGGTGAAGCTCTTGTCTACGCTTTGCAAATGCACGCTCAGGCCTATGGGCATTTTGATGCCCTCCTAGGGCTTGTGACGAAGAAAATTGTTTCTTGCAAAAATTGCAAGAAAAAATCTTCGACTCCAGGGTTTTTTCCTCAGTGTTTTCATCTCTACCTTCATTGTTGTCATTGTTATTAGCCCAGCCAGATGACGATGCACCCACCACGTTTTTCCCCGGGTTGAAAAAATCAAGTTCTTGCACCTTTGACCCACGACCCGAATGATCTTTGGAAAGGTTCACGAAATCAAGAACATTCTGGGAACTGGATCCGTTTGAATCTTTCACGTCTTCCTTCTCCTTCATTTTCAGCACCTTGTTGTTGTTGTTGTTGTTGTTGTTGTTGTTGTTGTTGTTGTTGTTGTTGTTGTTGCTGTTGTTGCTGTTGTTGTTGTTGTTGTTGTTGTTGTTGTCTTCAATTACAGCTTTGTGGGAGACGAGAATTCCTTCTTCCATGGTGGTAGGGATGCTAGAGCCTTGAGAGGTTGCCATGGTGGAGAGAAAAAAAAAATTGAGTTGAAATGATTTCAGAGTGGAGTTTGATTGATGAAAAGAGGAGCATGATCAGTGCTATTTATTGAAATTTTGAATTAATGTCAATATCTCATGAATAAGGAAATAATCTGAAGCAATTGATGTAATGAGTTGAATCATAATGGATAGGATTGACTCCATGTGTGCAAGTTGGCAACAGTTTGTCCATGATCTTTGCCTAAACAAACCTTCCCGAAATGATTTTAACTCTAATCAGTAGATAATATTAATTGGATGTGTGTTGTTTTAGTGCATCACACCTTCTATGTAAGTTCAAATATGATGTCAACTGAGAAGTGAAAATGGTAATTTGGAAATTACGTGTTGAAATAAAATTACTCGGGCGTTCAAGAGAAATCCCAACGAGAAATCAATGGAAGTAATTTGTGTTATAAACTTTTTTTTTTTGAAATGAATTTGTGTTATAAACTTGTCATAATAGTTATAGGTTCAAAGGTTCCAATCAATTAAGGATTTTACTCTATAACCGCAAGGGTTCAAATTTATGTGTGGAAAACCAATTTTTTTTCTTTTTTCAATTGAATGAGTCCCTAGAAACAATCCTTGCCACTACGATGAGTGGTATTAACTACTACTAAAGTAATTTATCATAATTTAGTTTTCGCAAACAAAAAATGTTTTCAATCATAATTTTCATTTAAATCAAATTTTATAAATTTTTGGCTTAATTGCACTTTTGGTCCCCCAACTTTGGCCTTTCTGCAAAAATCGTCCCCAAACTTTAAAATTAGCAAAAAACGACCCTGAAGTTTACACCCGGTTGCAAAATTGGTTTTCCGTCCAACTTCCGTCCAAAATCTAACTGAAAATGCTGATATGACATTTCTAAATTAATTTTAACTGAAAAAAATAATTTTTTAATAAAATAACATTTAGTCAGTTGCATTTTTAGTCCCCCACTCAAAAACCACCACTCCTCCCCTCCTCACTCCTCACTTTCTCCATCTTCATCAATACAAACCCAGAAAATTTGTAACTACTAAAATTAAAATCATCCCATCACCATTTTTATCAATTATTGTTCATCTTCATCAAACCCCCATCCCAGCAGCACCACCACCGCCAACCCCCTTCACCGAACACCACCATCAGCTCCTCTAAAACCCCAAAAAACCCATCCCTCACACACACAGATCTAAGGTGTCTTGCCCTCTTTCTTCCTTCTCAAATCCAAGTCCCAAACCATGAAGCCAAATCAAACAGAAGATGAAGCCAATCCAAACAAATCTAGACCCAAATCATAAAAAGGAGATTGAAGCATATGTGACGAAGTGGCTCGAGCAGTGATCCATTCTGTTATTGGATTTTGGATTTGTAGTTCCTCTTTCATCTCTTTCTGATTGGCACTTTAGGGATTTCGTTGAGGGAATTGGGGCTTTATTCATCTCCTGCTTCTGGTTTGGGTTTTGGGGAAGTCTAGTATGGTGCAATTGAGGTTTTCTGATTTGAGGATGAAGGTGATGAAAATGTTAGGGAAAGAGGTTGATGCAAATGCTCACTGTAATGCTGAGGAAGATGAATAAATTTGGTGACTGAATTGTGACAGATTATCTCTGTCACTAGTCCTAAAAATAAAAAAATTCTATTTCCTAATTAAATTATTAATATTTTTCAATTAAAATATTATTAAATAATATCACGTCAGCAATCTGTTAGGTTTTGGATGGAAGTTGGATGGAAAACCAAAAGTGCAATCGTGTGTAAACTTCAGGGTCGTTATTTGCTAATTTTAAAGTTTGAGGACGATTTTCACAGGAAGGCCAAAGTTGGGGGACCAAAAGTGCAATTAAGCCTAAATTTTTATCAAATAAAAAAATCATATTAGTAATAATAATATTAATAGTAATAAAATTAATAATTAATAATAAATTCTCATGTATTAATGGGCTACAAAAAATATCTATCCTGAAATTAAATTACTTAATTAGTATTTTCATTATATATTTTTTATTACTTAATTTAAACTTATATATATAATTCATATATGTATATATATATATATATATATTTTCTTAATTTTTATAGCTCTTAAAATGGTCAACTTTTGTTATGTAAGCAATAATTATTCTTTCTTCCATGAAAATATATGTTTATTTTTTTAGTAAAATACACTCCACCCAATCACCCATCAAAGGTTAGGATTTTTCATTATATTTTTTATTACTTAATTTATACTTATATAAATAATTCATATATATATATATATATATATGTATTTCTTAATTTTATAGCCCTTAAAGTAGTCAACTTTTCTTATGTAAGCAATAATTATTCTTTCTTCCATAAAAAATATGTTTATATCTTTATTTTTTTAGTAAAATATACTCCACCCAATCACCCATCAAAGGTTATGATTTTTCATTATATATTTGTTATTACTTAATTTAAACTTATATAAATAATTCATAAATATATATATATATATTAACTTTTATAGCCATTAAAGTGGTCAACGTTTCTTATGTAAGCAATAATTATTCTTTCTTCCATGAAAAATATATGTTTATATCTTTACCTTTTTAAATAAAATACATATATATATATATATATATATATATTTATATTCAAATAAAATATAGTATAATTTTTTAATATTTTTCTAAAACTTTGTTGGATAAAAATAGTCAAATAGTTATTTTTGTTATTTTACCTATTATTTAAATATATAAATTAAATAATTTTTAGTTGAAGGAAATATTCCGTTAGGATATATGTTGATGAAGTTAACTTATTAGAGGAGTGAGGTAGCGTGTAAAGTTTGGATAAGAATGAGTTGTGTATTCTTGTTTTAGTCTTTTTATATATATATATATAAATATTTCTTTTTTTATAGGAAAATGTTAGTTGTTTGTAATGTTAGTAAATTAGTACTAGTAGGATAGCCTAATTGAAACTTTGATGGAACAGAACTTCCCAAGTACTTCCCAAGTTCAGGGTATAAATCCTACTGGTAACATATCTTTCAAAACGTTAGTAAATTAGTCATTATCTGGGTTCGAACTCTAGACCTTCACCCTTCATCTCACTCAACCCTGGAATAGGTAAAATATTAATCTTTTTTTAACGTAGGTAAAATATTAATCTTGAAAAATCTTAAAGGGTGTGAGTATATTTTAATCTTATTTTATAAATTCAATTTAATTTTTTTAAAATATGAATCTTAGATTTCAATTATTGTATAACATAAAAAAATTTAAAATATAAGATGTTCATGTACTGTTTTTAAAGGGTGGTAGGGAAAAATCTTATGAGATTAATGAATATGCACCGTCAGTGTAAAGAAGTTTTACACTAACGTTCAATCTCATTATGTCACATAATCTTTTTAATTTTAATTAGTAAATTACTCTCTCCGTTCCTTTTTAAGTGTCGTTCTAGAACAAATTTTTTGTTCTTATTTAACTGTCGTTTTGATGTTTTAGGTTCCATTTTGTCTATTATACCCTTATTTTTTCAATAACTCCACTTCACATTTTCCATAAAATTCTTCTTTCTTAATAACTATGAAAACCTTTATGACTTTATGATTGGTTGAGAGTGGTAGATGGTTTAATAATATGAGAGAGTGGAAAAAAACTAACAATCCACTATCTTGGTTGGAGAGCTTTATGACTTTATGATTGAGATGTGAGAGGGTAGAATGAGAAAAACAACTCTAATAATCTACTATCTTGGTTGGAGAGCTTTATGCTAAAACGACACTTAAAAAGGAACGGAGGGAGTAATAAATAGCTGATGTGGCGGAAATCAATTGGGTGCATGTGTAAAACAAGTTTACACTATCAGTGCACCTCTCATTTTCTCAAATCTTATAACATACTTTATTTCACTTATTATCTAAAGAAGGAAGTGTTAACATTATTTTTACTACATCATGATACTTTTAAACTTTATCTTTATAGGGATTCAAACTTGTGTTATTATTCATACGATAGTCTAACTTACTTATGACAGGGCCAACACCTTATTTGTTGCATTTAACATTTATTTTTTGGTTACATAGAAAAGAGGAAACGAGACTAAATAAGAGCGTCGCGGCACAACAAAGGCACAATATATGATGGAGAGAGCTTCCAGACACGGTAACTACAACCATCATGGGTTGCAATCTTGACGAAAACATCCGCTATCATGTTGTTATTCGAGGTATGTGCGCAACCAAAATCTACGGATCTCTACCGATCATCCGGATTATTGATTGTAAATTAACATTCATATTTTGAAGAAAAAAAAACTGCACTCATACATACAACAACATATGAGTTTTTCAATTAATTTTTTTTATCCATCGAAAAACTAGCTATAATAAAAAGACTACTAGATATAAAACCCGTGCGTTGCACGGGTATTTTTACAATTTTATCAACATTATATAAAATTTATTATAGTTTAAATAAAAATATAATGTATATATTAAATATTTTTTACTTATAAATTATAATAAAATAAAAATAATTGTGTTAAAACATTTCATTATGAGTATTAGAGTTTTCTTTGTTTAAATAATGAATACTATTCAAATTTAATAATTTGCATTGAAATAATTTTAACAATTTAAAGATGTATTTATTTAAACATACAATAAATTATAAAGTGCATTTCAAATATTATAAATCAATTAATAAGTTTTAATATCACCAAATAAATTATATCAACATTTTCTTATACTTTTTATCAACAATTAATTAACTTTAACTTTGATAATTACAATAAATTTTAATTTTAATTTTCTAAAATATTATTTGGTAAATTAATTATTTTTTAATTTTAGCCTTAATTATTTTTCTCTATTATACTTAAGTTGATCTTTTTTACTAATATATAATAGATCAAAATTTATAATTCAAGAAAATTCTGAAAAAAAATGCACACACGTCATACTTTTTTGACATCCACGTCATACTTAATAATGTTAATTTTATAAATATTTTTATAAATGATTTATTAATAAATTATTGCGGCACTTTTTTATTTTAAAACTATTTGCTAATTTTTTATTAATTAAATTATTTAATTTTAATTATAAATAATGTTTCCATATAAAAAAATTATTTAATAAAAGTTTATTCTAAATATCATTTTGTGTATACTCTATACACTTTTTAATGTATATAAAAAGATTATTCTAAAAGACTTAAATAATTATAATATATTCGTTTTTTATGTATGTAAAATTATTTTATAAAATAACACAAAACAACATTATAATCTATATTAACAACACATGTAACTATTAAAAAATTCTAAGTATATCTTTACGAAAAGCATTTAATCATTGACTATTTCTGATATTTCATATATTTATTTTATATAAAATATATTACTCTATATGAATTTAATTTTTTTATCAACTTGAGGTCAATAATTAATATTTTAACTACATATGTTTATATTTTTTATCACATTATATTTAGCTTTTACTTAAATGTATAGGAAATTTTATAATTAATATATAAATAATTATAAATATGAAGATAAATAAGTTTATAAATGTATTATTTAATGTTGGTAGTTGAATTGTTTTTGACATTACAATTTATTCAGATTTAATTTTATTACTTAATATATTTATTGCAAATGAAATTATTTATTTTTCATGTATTTTAATGTAGAGGTAGGAATGACTTGATGTATTTAATGCAAAAAACTCAAGTCTCCTTTACATATATACTAGAAATAATACACGTGCGTTGCACGAGTTTATTTACACTATTTTTTTAATATATTATAAAAATTATTATAGTGTAATTAAATTTCTTTTGTATTAACATTGAATTAATTTTATAAACTTTGGTGGTAACCTATTTATTGATTTGGGTTCTCTATTTTTAGATTTATTATTGTAATTCAATTGCAGAGGGGCTGATTTATCATATATCCGGTTGAAAACATTGATACTCAATTAGGGGAAATATTGTCCCCAAATGTTATTCTATTTTTCAATATCATAACTAATCTTTAAGTGAATTTGAAATATTTTAAATCAAGTAATAAGGTTTTAATATAAGTTATAATAACATATTTTTTTATACTTTTTTATCAACAATGAAATAATTTTAAATTTAAACCAGTTGAGATTCTACAGGAGGAGTTTAGTCAAATTGGCTTGTTCAATTTCAGATTAATCCCGCTTGGAGCTAGTGAAGTGATATTGGAGTTTGAAAATAAGGAAGAGATGGACAGCACTATCACAGAATGTGCTTTCTTCCTGGAACAGTTGCTTACGGATGTAAAACCATGTTCTGTGTTTACGTTCGGCACGTCGCACTTTGTCTGGATTCGCTTATGGCAAGTTCTGTTGGGCTTATGGAACGAAGCTTTTTTCGCTGCAATAGGAAACAAGTTAGGAACGTTTGTTTTAGCCGACACTCCAACTGTGCTACGACATCGCGCGGATTTCGCTCGAGTGTTAGTTCGCATGAACCATCCACTTTTACATTGTTTCACGATGGCTGTTGATGTTGGGGGCACATCCTTTATAATCCTGGTTGAGAAGGATGTGGAAGCACATGACTATGGCGTAGTTGAGGATATGCCGTCCACTCCGGTAAAGGTGTATAATTCTGAAGAGGAGGAGGTTGAAGCAGATGATGAGGTACAAGAAGATGAAGCTCAAGAAGATGATAACAAGGATCTTGGCTCGGCAACAACTATTGATCCTGACGAAGTAGATGAAATTTACAGGGATGGCGGTTTGGAGGGTTTGAGGAGTGACGGAGACGCAAGAATTGTAGCGGTGCAAGGCGGCGACGGTATCTCACCAGAGGAGGTGGCCGTGAAGAACAACCAGCCGGAGAAGAAGGAATCTTTTGGGCCAAATTCAAATTCAAATTCATTGTCGTTAATGGCTGCACTCAATTCTGTGGCAGAACAAAAGGAACAGTTACGTGATATCATTGATGCAGGCTATTCTTTGGAGGAGATTGAGGGATGGATGGAGAATTTAAAAGCTGATGGAATATTGAGCAAAGATAAACAAATCATGGATAAAAACATTCAAAATCAGGAGAAGAGATATTCAGTTACAGGTTTTTCCTTTAATTCCAAAGATTTGATTCAAAACAACAATTATCCTTGGCATTTTAATTTTGATTGCAGGGACCCACGACCAAATAATCAGCTCCCATGGACTAGGACGTGTTTGCCACCACAAGTATTTAATCAAAATTCGTTTTTGAGCCTAGTGGGTCCCGTTTCAAGTTCAATTTCTCTGAAGCAACATGAAAATTGCAGCGAGTTCGTTCATACGACGCCTAATCAGATAGTTAGAAAGAAAGTTTCTACTTCTTCTCTCATGCGTGATGAATCCCTTCATATGACACCAGTTCAGAATCGAATCCAACCTGCAAGCTCCCCCGGTTGTGAAACTTCACCCGTTTCTGTGTCGCCGGGATTGGAACAATCACCAAAAACAAATTCCTCTAAAAAAAGTTCGCAGCGTGGGCGTCCAAAAGGCAGCAAGAATAAACCTAAACCTTTACCAGCGGATTATTTAGAACCAGTGCAAGGGGAGGATGGAGTGTCGACACGGGCTCATAGAACTTGGTTACTTGGTAAACAGTTGGGTTTGAAACCGAGAGGCTCGGAAGCGCTGATGCTTCGAGGCTTAGAGGCTCAAATTCGACAAAATCATCCTCATCTAAACTGACATGTCAGGACCATGACTAACCTGGAATGTTCGAGGTCTAGGCGGATCGACCAAATTCTTGTTAGTGCAGAATGACTTCCCCAAGATTGTGGTACTCTTTTTCCTTGCTTGATTTTTATCCCACTGGGTTTTTCCAAGTAAGGTTTTAATGAGGCTCTCTCTTGGGGTTTCATTTCGTCATTCTGTGGGGTAGTGGAAGGTTTTTAGCACAGCTCAAGATGTATTTTCATGCTTTAGTCTTATCAGATTCGGTTTGTACTTGGTTCTTGCCTTTAGCTCATTTTGGCTTAGGCTTTATTAATAATATACCTTTCGTTTTCAAAAAAAAAATTATAATAAGTTATAATTTTAGTATCGTAAAATATTATTCAGTAAATTTAAATTTATTCAACTTTTGTTATAATTATTTTTCTCTGTTATTCTTTCTCAAGTTATTTTTACTTCTATATAATATAATAGATGAAAAATCATATTTAGTTTAAAAAAAGAATCATATTTAAAGATTTTTTTTCAAATAATATATACATTCGATATAGTAATAATAATATCTTCTAGAGTCATAATTGTTTTTTAATTTTCAACTATATTTTCGACATTATTTATTAATAAACATTTTTATAAGTAAAATGTAGTAATAAGTTTTATTTTTTATTTTTTTAAATTTCTCAACTTATGATTAATAACTAATAAGATTCATAATTATTATTAACAATTAGTAGAGAATATAAATAAATTATTATTAACAATCTATTATTGTCATTAATGGAAAGGTAGTCAATTTCAATTATTATTATTTTTTAAAAAAATCGCCTCAAGTTGTGATGAATAATTAAAATTTAAATATTTTAAATAAGAGAAATTGAAAATTTTTAAATTTTAATATTTACTTTTTTTTGGTTACTTAATATTTACTTTTAAATATGAGAAATTGAAAAGTTTAACAATTAATAATTAATATAATGAATAATAAAGTGGATGTAGTTTTTATTTTAGTTTTCAATTTTTTATTTAATGTTTTTAATTCAAAAGAAATTTACTATTTTTTTTATGTGTTTAATGCTATTTTTTCAAATTTGCTTTACATATGTATATATAGGCTTAATCCTCATATTAGTCCCTGTCTTTGTGTCGCCGTCTGAACCAGGTCCCTGACCGGAAAAATTTGTGGATTAAATCCCTCTCTTTAAAAAACGTTTAGAGCCAATCCCTGCCGGAGCTCCAAGCTCCGGCGAGTGATGATGTAGCGTGCTGACTGTGTAAATGAAGCTGACATGACACCCAAAATTTTTTTTTTTTAATAAAATTAATTTACACATATGATAATTAACATAATTAACCTAAAACTAATTAAACATTCTTAACCCCCCCCCAAACTAATCCTAATTCCCTAAACAATTACCCCAATTCCCAATTCATCTAACACTCATAAATTAAAATTAGGGTTCATCTCCTCCATCTCCTCCATTTCCTCCATCTCCTCCTTCTTCTTCCCCATTTCCTCTTCTTAAGGTTAGAGAGGTCAAGTGTATATGTACCCGTATCCACTAGAATCGAAACCAGGTAAATCTGCAGCTTCAGAGAGCGCATCCTTCCATTTCTGAATCTTCTCCTTCCCCTGCTTCCTGTGTTTCACCAACGCAGTGCGGTAACTCCCACTCTGCTTCCGCACGTGCGAAGGGTCTACCTGGTAGAACACGGGAATGACAACAACATCTTCATCGTTTCTGTTGCAGTCCATTATCTGAACCAGCTCGTTCAAGCACCATGGGGAAGACGCGTAGTTTTGTGAGAAGATAACTAAGAAGAGGGTGGAATCTTTGATGGCTTTCTCAAGTTGTGGCCAGACCTCATCACCTTTGTCGATCTTGTAGTCTATGTAGATTTCAATGGAGTTTCTGCTTAGAGAAGAATGAAGGTGGCTTGTGAAGTTGGGGCGAGTGTTCGCCTCTGAAGCTGATGAAAGCGTCGTGTTCAGCAAGAAGAAGAGGAAATGGGGAAGAAGAAGGAGGAGATGAAGGAAATGGAGGAGATGGAGGAGATGAACCCTAATTTTAATTTCTGAGTGTTAGATGAATTGGGAATTGGGGTAATTGTTTAGGGAATTAGGATTAGTTGGGGGGGGGGGAATTAAGAATGTTTAATTAGTTTTAGGTTAATTATGTTAATTATCATATGTGTAAATTAATTTTATTAAAAAAAAATTTTGGGGTGCCTTGTCAGCTTCATTTACACAGTCAGCACGTTACATCATCACTCGCCGGACCGGAGCTCCGGCAGGGACTGGCTCCAAACGTTTTTTAAAGAGAGAGATTTAATCCACAAATTTTTCCGATCAGGGACCTGGTTCAGACAGCGACACAAAGACAGGGACTAATATGAGGATTAAGCCGTATATATATATAGAAAACTTTTTATTTTAAAAGTATTTTATCTAAATTATATATTAATAAATATTATTTTTTAAATTTGTCAAATGCAAAGCTCAAGTCAATTTTAAGTCTATGAATGTTGTTATTTAATATAAGTAGTTGAATAGTTTTTTATAATACAAATTTTTTCAGTTTTTAATTTATTAATTTTTTTTATTTTTTAATGTATTTAATATAAAGGTATGTGAGCTTTTATGGATTAATGCATTTATTGCATGCAAAAACACAAGTGTGCTTTACATATATATATATATATATATATATATATAGATGCCACCGCTAACGAATCTTTGAGCAGTAAGGTCCCAAGCTCCCCGTTGACCCTATCCTCAACCCACATGCCCGACGAAGTGCGAGCTCCCGTCCTTGCTAGCCATTCAGCAACAAAATTCTCATCCGGCATAATCGAACCCAAGTAAGTTGCCTTCCAGTCACACGAGAGCAGCTCCAAGATGTGTCTCAACATCGAGGCTTCAACATGCAGATTGACACCGTCTGAGTTATCGAGAGCCTCAACCAAGTTTCTACAATCATCACACTCACACAACAACATTCGGTATCCCTAACTCCAGGCAAGGTCAGGTCCAACCCATCGCTTTGCGGCCTCCACAAGAAAAAGGGATCGTCGAGTCGTATAGCGGGTTTATCAATTAATTTGAGACACGTGGCAGATGTTGGTGCGTCGATGCCTTGACGGTGTACCATCTTAAGATGCACCATGGCTACACCCAAGTCATCAAGTACATTGATAAAAGAGAATTGAAACCAAGCAGTGTTATCTTCTTCCTTATCCCTTCCGATTACAATGTGGCTTCTGCAACTCCCTCCCAAGCTTTCCAACCCCTTCATCCATGGCACACCCTTCACCCCTCTCTCCAAACCCGCCACCGCTCTCACCCACCACACCCACTCACCGCCGTCGTTCCTCCCGTCGATCAAGGCCATGAAATCCATCCAAGGGAAGGTGGTGTGCTCCGCCAGCGACAAGACCGTCGCGGTGGAGGTTGTTCGTCTGGCGCCGCACCCCAAGTACAAGAGGCGTGTCAGGAAGAAGAAGAAGTACCAGGCTCATGACCCTGAGAATCAGTTCAAGGTCGGTGACATTGTTCAGCTGACCAAGACCAGACCCATCAGCAAAACCAAGGCCTTTCTCGCTCTTCCTGTTCCTAGTAGGGGTGCCAAGAACAAACCTTCCGGTGATCTTCCGATTCCGTTGGAGTCTGAGCAGGAGCCGCAGCAGCAGCAGGAGGAGGAGGGCCAGGCTTAGGTGTATGCAAAAGTTCTGAATGTTAGTCTCTTACTGTTGTTGATTTGTGCTTTTTTTATCTGAATTGGTTCATGTTTTTGTGTAGTGTAAAAGTCCTGAGTTGTTCTGGGTTGTAATTTATTGGGGCATAGTGAAATTGAGAATTGAATGTTGTGACTCTGTTGTTGTGGGAACCTCAATTGCTTGTTGTGCCCTTTAGGTGTTTGATGAAATGTTGGAATTGGATACTGATTTTGATAAGAATTGTGCTTCATAGAGCCACTTTGTGTTTAGACACCAATTTTAGAAAGATAGATAAAGGAAGAGGTGAGAATTGATAAATGGGATATATGATATGATATGATAGGAAAAGAGAGATAGAGGTAAATTGAGTGTATGTGGACTGTGAATACTGATTGAGTGTCTAAAAAATGAGATTGTTTTGATGACCCCCAGATGTGAAGTTATGGCAGTGTTCATGAGAACTTGAATGCTTATTGTGCAGACAATTGTTTGATGAAAATGTTCATTTTTGTTGTTGCTGATGAGCTCTATAGTCTATAACTTTTTAGTTTACATTCAATGGTGAGCTCTATAGTCTATAACCTTTTAGTTTACATTCAATGATGAGCTCTATAGTCCATAACCCTTTAGTTTACCTTCAATGTTGAGCTCTTCCTTTTCTTTACTCTTTTTTGTCTTTCCCTTTTTGGAGTGTGTTTAGACCCTGAAGAGATGTCGCTAACAGGGCATCTGTTATGACTGTTTATGCTTCTGAGTGTCCTTAACAATTTGGGAAGGCCTGTCTTCCATAAATGAAGACTATGGTTTATGTTGATCATGAATTACAAAGTAGTAGAGGACTCACTTAGGTTAAAATTCCAGTTAAGTAGTAGAGGACTTACAAAGAAGCACATTACTCTTGTCTTGTCTTCACTTTGCTCTTAAAGAAATACATTCCTAGAATTGAAGGCTTAGTCCATGGTTTCTTTTCTTTGCCTATTTTTTTTAAAGCACTGATGGGAATGTTCTTTTATTTCTTTTTAAGATGGAACTTGATTGGTATAGTCAACCTGAAGAAACAAACTTGTGTGAAATAGTAATTTCTCATTTCTACGGTTTTAAATAGATAATTTGCAATGTGAGCCATCAAACCAACCACGCAAGTTAGGCATAAACCAAACACATAAGGAATTAACAAATGATAATTCTGTACAAGACGACATACATGATTTCTAGGCTCTAAACTTTTTTTTTTCTCTCTTTCTAGTTCTGCCTATGGAACTGCAGATACAAATTACAAATATAAATATTCAGTCCAAACCCTCCTTCCTAATGGAACAATGAATAAAATTAACCCAAAGTAAGGAGATAAATCATAAATGCAAGCTAGTTTTGCCAGGCTGAACACTGGCCAAAAAGGGGATAGAATGCAGAAGAATATCACATCTAATCAAAGCCTATCTTGTAATTATCTGATTTTGATTTTTGACTATCCATCTTCACACTGTAAACTTGTTCTGATATTTCTCAATGTACATGATACAAGAGTGTTGACCGAGTCCACAGATTCCAATGTTAACTTTGCTGTAGGAGAAGCATTGGTAAGGATCTGGAATGCTATTGTAAACAAAGATCCTCCCTCTGTGTTCTTTTCTTCCTTCCTTGTAGTAATCACCAATGGCCTTGACTCTAGGCCATCAGGAACAATTGAGAATCCTGAGGGCAGTATGGCAAGGTTGCTTGAATCACATCCTGTCATCACAGACTGCATGCCAGTAATGTCCACTGGAGCATACACCACCATTGACTCATAAGAATTTGTGCAGCTATCTTGCAGTATCCACATGCTGTTTTCTTTGGATTTTATTGTCTACAAAATGAGAAGAATCCCATATTTTGGTTAATATAGGAACATAATTGCTTATTTTGATTTCACATATTATCAATAGTGACAAGTACATGAATTTATAAGACTCAATCCGAGACGTTGCTTAAGGTGAGTGTGTAGTGTATTGAACCGAAATAACTTACTTGAATGGTTACTGCATTGCCTCGGTCTTGCCCTTTGGCTAGATTTGCAATGGACTGCACTGAAGCGCTACTGCACATGATATCCCACTGTGACAACAATGACAATTATCAACACAATCACCCTTCAAAATCACTCACCAAATAAACAGAAACATTTGGAAGGAAAATCAATTACCTCAGTCCTGCGAGTTTCATCCCTCAAGAAATCAAACAGAACATTATGAGAGACAGGCAGCCACACAGAAGAAACTGCACACAGTATCAGCCCAAGAGGCTCACTAGGATCGTTCAAGTTCTTTCTAGAACTAATCCTTATGTCTTCCCCATTTTCGCTGGTAACCTTAGTCCATGTGTGGAAGCTTGATGCCCCGACTGCATGGCAGAAGCCCCATGTCATTCTTTGTGCCAACTTCAAAATGCTTTTTCTCCCAGCCAACGTGGCAACACCTAACATTTTATCATCACCATTAGTCTGATTAGTTTATACTTACCTCTTTATTCAAGTATTGAATGAACAAAGAGAAATTAATGGTTGCAAGTTGCAACAATGAGATATGGTAGAATTGAATTGATTACTCATACTCACCAGTGGAATCCTTCATGGGGACATTAGTTGCCATGAAGAAAACAAGACGTTCGCATTGAAGTTGCAATGTCGCAATCCAGTGCCTTGCCCCGAAGGCCAGGCCACTGTTCACAATGGCGCGATACATTGTGTGGACTGCTCCCTTCTGGCATTCCAAGTGCTCCACCCAGATTACCTAAACCCAAAATTAACAAACATCAATAGCATAACCAAGTATTAGGTGTGTTATTAGAAGATGTTTGAAGAAAATATAACCAAACACAAGTGAAGTTTTTAATTATTTCACCATTTCCTCATTATGTTCAACTCCAATTAATCACACTTCAATGAGGGCCATCATCTCACTATGTGAAACTGGAATTTTATTGCATGGCTTCTCCCAAGTAATGGTATGGCTAATGGTGCCCATGAAAATGATAGCACAATATACAATTATACATAGTTCTACTACCGACAAAATCAGCTGCAATGGGTGATTATCTAGCTGTTGCTGCTGTACTCATTTTTAGGTATTTTTTTGGCATGTTCACTTCTATTTTCATTTCATGTTTTTTATTTTTACAAAAATGCCCCTTGTCCCTGAAGGATAGAAGTGGTAAGAGCTAGAAAAATAAGGGTTGGGTGAGGTAAAGGGTGAGGGGTCCCGGATGAGGGATTAATTTATTGACATTTCTAACAACTAACATTACCTATAAAAAAAAACAAAAATGCCCCTTTGTTTCGTTTCGGAACTTTGTATAGGAAATAAATATAGTACGTAAAGTGAAAATAATATATTTTCATAATTAAAATTAAGTTTAATAACTTTGCTCTCATAATAGTGTAAAAAGTTTTACACAAACATTTATGATTCACTGTTTTCTGATTTTCTCATATCATAAATAGATTAAAATTAAAAATAGTAAAAGAGAAACATTGTGAAATGTGACTAAGATGTTTTACGCAATGCATATAAATTAAATTCAAAACTAAATATAAGAAATGAAAAAAAGTTAACTTCTTATAAATTAGTTTTTCTTAGTGTTTGGAAATCTAGACCGGATCGGCTGATCCAATTGAGAACTGGTTTCTTGATCAATTCGGTCAAAACTGGTTGATTTTAGAATCGGTCAGACCCGGTCGAACAAGTCCAAAAAAAGGTAAAAGCTGATCCAGAATTGGTATTGAAAAACCGGATTCAAGCGGTCAAGTATTTTTTGGGCTTTTTTATATTAAAAAATATTTGTAACTATTTATTAGTCATTTTTAATTTTTATCATTTAAATTATATAAGATGAAACTCTATGATAATTTGAAATTTAAATAGTATAAATTTCTTAATATCTTGTGTGACTATATTACCTATTATAGTATATAATATTAAAAAAGTATTTAATTGCTTTTGTCACAACCACAGTTCGACACTTCGACCACAATTCGAACATTGAAATGTTGCCTCGAACGGTTTAGTGATTGATCCGATTTTTTAAACATTGTTTTTTCTATGTGTTTGGGAGCGTTTGCACAGACTATAATAACCAAGTTTTTTTTTAGAAAATAAAGCTGAAAATGATGTGACAAAAATGAAGAGCAATTTAGAATTAATGAAATTTGTACATACTTTGCAATGGCCATTTGACTTGTCCTCAATAATGCAACCGGATGGGCGTTTTCTGCATTTGACGAGGGAAGCGTCGATGTTGTCTTCTACTTTGTCTATGGATACATCAACGATTGCCCATTGTTCACCACTCAATTGTTTGCAGTACCTGACAAAATACACCTCTCTTGTGGGCACCATTGGTGTGAGCATTTGTAGTTCAGCAAACATCTGTATCCATCACCCAAAACAAAATTCAATTAAGGTTGTTGTTATCCACCAAAAGTACAAAAACAAAATTAAAGTTAATATAGTGTTCTCCTCATCGTGTCAAATTATATACGAGTGAGTGAATTGCCAAAATAGTTATCGAAAGTGTTGGACACTAATGATTCTTAAAGTATTAGGTGTCGACAAGTTCATCTCTCGACTTAGAAAATACCTTTGTGGTCCCTAATTGTGTAAAACATCGATCAAGTTAGTCCATGTGATCACATAAAACATCGGCCAAATTAGTAACCGGCCGACATTTTACACAATCAAAGACCGCGGGACTATTTCTTGCTTTTAGAAACGTACTTATCAACCTCCAACACTTTAAGAGATCAATTTAACCATTATCTTTAGTAACTACTCCCTTGATGAAACTTTCAAGGTCCACATCTAAGAACTTCAACCAATTCATGTTGGTTTGTCTTGTTATCTTCAAGTATTGTATATGGGATAAAAAGCTATTAAAGTATAAAACATAGGCCTATTTTTCATGGATAGTGGGTATTTTCCTTTCAGAGGAAATTTTTTTTATATACAACAAAAATACTAGGAAAGAGAGATTCCACTTGGGTACCTTTTGGACAAGATATGTAGCAGAGGTAAATGCCAAGAGTTACTACGCTGTGCATGTTTAGATATACAATGGAAAATCACAGTGGACAGTTACAAAAACTTGTTTCTATCGTGATTTTAGTTTCACTGTAGTTTTCAACAGTGTAACCAAACGTGCACTAAATGATATAGTGGGACCGCCTAAACTTTAATCTAACCGTCCATTGAGTAGGCCCAGTGAAAACTTAATATGAAAGAAACCTAGCACAGTGGTAATTCCCCTTACCAGTTGCACTGCACCGTTCCTGTTAGATCCTTCTCCATTGCATATGATGTCAACTGTTGCTGCTTTGGATATCAAACACGGAAACATTTCCTTCCATTGATTCTGCAACAAGCATAATAAATGCATTCAAATATATCCATTCCAACCCACATTATGAATTGAATTTAAGAGGCCTTTAATACAGAATAGAGTTACTTATTTTCACGTTTGAGAAAAAGTGATTCAGTAAATATTTGGATACGGTCGATCTAGTGGTAAGCAAGCTAGGCTCATATGAGAGCGAGGACACAAGTATGAATATCGGAAAAATTATTTATTGGGATGAACAACTACAATTTTCTGCTGAGGACACCGGGTCAAAGACAAAAAAAAAGAGCTACAGTTTGGATTGGCAGTGAGTTTCCACATTACCTCAAAATCACATTGGAGCAAAAACTACTAAGTGCATTAATGTTATGTGAAAAATCTTATGTGACAAACTTCTAGATGTTATAATTGATTTAGAGAGAAAAAGTTCATCCAAACATGCTATAAGTGAAGCTTCTGGAGGAAAAGAATTGATTTTGAGTCTCCTACGCCTGATCCAAACATGCTGTCAAGATGTTTGGATTAACTTTTGATACTATCAAAATCAATTTTACTTCCATAAGCTTCTATCATATTCACTTCTCTCCTAAAGGTGAAAATATATCAGAGTTTCCAAACACACATTAAGAGTAGCTTTTGTAGGAAAAGTTGTCTTACAGCATCTAGAAAACTTTGGACAAGCCTTGGGAGATCAACAAAAACAGCCCCTGTCTCTCTTGAGGCTTCGATGGATCTCTTTGGCCCAGTACTCTCGGAATTTTCAGCTGCAAACTCCTTCACATACTCATCATAGTTAAGTATTTCGCGACCGGTCTCAAAGCTACGCAGCCATAACGGTTCCCCTGCTGTGGCCATCTTTATGAGCTCCTCCATTGCTTGGTTTACAATGTCCATTATCCTTGACTTATCAAGTCCAAAAATTCCAGTGTAAAAATCCAAAGAGCTTCTGTTCTCTTGGTCATGATGGCCAGAAGAACATGAAGGGGAAGTTGTCCCTGGTGCGTATTTTTCTAAAGCTCCTCGAAGTTTCTCAACCTGCACACAGTGACCGATCCAGAAATTTTATGTTGCAGTGTATTAATAGAATTACATGTCCATAACCATGTAGTAAGAAAAAAAATCAGAAATGTAGTTGGAGATAGTTTTATAAAAAAACCTCAGCTTTGAGTTTGGCATTTTCAATGCGTAGTTGTTGTTCTTCAGTTGGCATGGCACCATCTCTGCTTGTAGTGGGCACCCCACAATTGGGGCAGCAAGCTTTGTTTATGATCTCTCTCAAGCTCTTATTTTTCTCCTTTAGTTTATCAATTTCTGTCTTCAACAATGAGTTTTCATGACGCTCTTGTATTGCCTGCAAAACCCAATCAATGAATGTCATTGTTAAATTCACATTTCACAGAAGAAAAACAGTGGAAATTTGCATTAAAATTGATTCAATTGAATTACCTTGATCTGGGTTCGACGATTTTGGAACCAGAACTTGACTTGCCTAGGAGCAAGGCCTAATTGCTTGCTAAGTTGTTGTCTCTGCTTTTCATCAGGATGTGGTGACTCTTTGAAAAGCCTACAAACATGATGACATTCATGTCACCTTTTTCTGTTGATTTTGTATTTTAACAAAACAACAAGCTTCCAATTTTGTAATGCAGTGTGGTCCAACAAGTTGAGTTTAATTATGCAAACATGATATGTGCACATTTTAAATAAGTACTATATATACCACAAACTAATAATCAAGTGGGGATGCTTTACACAGGGCATATAATAAAGCAAAAGCTGTTCAATATTTTAATCTTTAGCTTTTAATCATCATCTTTATATGCAGCCTATGCTTTAAAGAATTAAAGTCTTCACAGGTAATTCTGGCAAATGCAAATCATATAACTTTGGAAGAAATCATTTGATTGGTAACCCCAAAATCCATGACTGATTACTCATTTACTTAATTAGCACCTAACATATATATGCACAGATAATCAATATTTTTATACAAATTTCTGTTCCTTATTCCTTAATCAATAAGCATATGTCTCTCTCTCTCTAGTAATGAAGACACACATAATGATCAGAGTACTATGTTTGGTATGATGACAAAAACTCAAATAGAAAAATGCAATAAAATAGAAATGCTTAATGCTCACCTATGATTCAATATTAATTATCCTCCAAATTCCAAACTCATTGGTGACTCATGACAAAATAATTTACACATATACATGAGTACAAAGAAAAATTAAGAAAATGAGATGATTTTACGCACGCTTCCATTTCTTTGATCTGCTCAAGTGTGTGCCTGTGATATTTCTTCCTCTTCTTCTTCTTCTTGTTATCTTTGTCTCCATCACCGTCATCATCTTCGTGCTCACCTTCTCCTTCACCAAAATCATCCTCTGATCTGGATCTTGTGGGACCTGTTAGATATATAATATAAAATCATTTGTATAACTTGATATCGTTGTATTGTGGCAAACCACTACCTTGTAGCAAAAATTCTGACGAACTCCAGTGTACATTCCAACTGTCGTTTTTGCCCCCAAGGTAAATAGCCAGTTGGGATGTCCATCAGAGTTCGCCGAAATTTTTGCTGAAGTTATTAATTGAGTCTCTACAATCAAGTGTGTTCTCAAATTTATAATAAAAAAGTTGAGTTTCAGCACGAGACTTATACCTGAGGTCTCACTGCTAATCTCCTCAAGGCGCTCAATCCCAACACTCCCCTCCTCCCCATCCTCCAACTCCATGTGAGAAGTGGCAGCCTCAGCCTCCGCCGCCGCACCGCCATGGCGAAAAATCCCAGCCTTCAATACCAGTAACAGAGAAAAAGATAAGACAAAAGCATTTAAAGTAAATGAAGAAAGCACAAATTAAGCATTGAAGAATCAAAAGAAAAGGAAAGGAAAATGGAAGAAACTTTACAAGGCTAAGAGAAAGAGCTGGAGAGGCAAATAAGTCTTTGGTTTGAGAAGTTGGAGGTGGATTGTTCGACATGTCAGCACCCATTGACAACGTTGTGAGAGTGTGTTTTTTAAGGAGCTAAAATGGTTGTGTTGTTGTACATGGAGAGGGTGAGACTTGAGAGAGAGAGAGAGAGAGAGAGAGAGAGAGAGAGGGAGCACGAGGATAGAGACGTAGGTACTGGCAATTTAAGAATATAAAAACAAAGAAGGAACTCGTTATGTTTATTTTATAAAATAATTTATTATGTTTTTATGTATCTTGTTTGGTACTTGTGAAAAATGTGTGTGAGTGGGCTGGTAGGATTGACTGTTAGATAAAGGTTTGATTTGAGAGAAAGGAAGGAGAGGAGAGTCAAAGAGCCAACTAACATTAGCAGTTGAATTTATGGCTCCAACGGTTTGTTTATCTTAAATGGAAATGGATTGGAACTTGGAAGGAAGCAAGCAAGCCTAGGCTTATGTGGCTGGCTGGCTGGCTCAGACTCAACCTCTTGTCACACCCAGCTAATGAAATGACATTGTATTTAACTTATAGGTGTAGAACTTAGGAGTGTTCTCAATGTTTCATCGACAGGTGCCCACTAAGGTGGGGAAGTTTCAAAATGGTTCACCGGTGGACCAGGCTTTAACACCGTTAGATTTAAGAATCTTGGAATATTCTTTATTTGAATGGTTAGGATTTGATGGATGATAAAATGGCAAAAGTGTAAACACACCCATCTTCTCCTTTCTCACCGGTTCTTCATCATTCAAAACCTCCACCTCAATCTGATAGCACCCAAGCACTGAGCTACGTACATAACATCTCAAATCAGAGACACCTTTTTGCTGAATGGTTATGGTACATTTACAAGACATGGCGAAAATTCAATAACAAGGCCCAATAACAATCCTAATTCTCTAATTCCTAATCTCAAATCTCTTATTTTCTTCTCAAACCTTATCATCTTCATCTTCTTCATACGAATTTCAGAAAAAAAAAAGTTTTTTTTGGAGAAAAAAGTCCCTCAGTGCTCAATTTGCAGTGCAAAAAAATGGAATATCAATGTCACAGTTTCAATCATAACCGCACAGTTTCTATCAAGAACACAAACCAGTTTCCAATCACACAGATGGTTAAAAAAACTCAAATGAAGCCCTAAGCAGGATAGTTGCTATGAGTCCTAAGAACTAACAATATTCATATTTATCTTGACTCGATTAACGTCAAAAACGAAAAAACGAAAAAGAAAATCATTATCCTTCCAGATCCAAAACCAGATCCCAGATTGAAGATCCAAAACCAGATCCCGATCCTCTTCGTTCTCTCTCGCGGCCAGATCGAAGGGAGGAGGAAGAAACCCATGTCGAAGAGAAGATGAAGCAAGCCAGATCGAACCCGCACATCTTCAACCCTCGATCCTCCATGGACGACGTAAAACAGAGAAGACAGAACCCTACCCATCGCCACCTTCAACCCTCGATCTCCGGCGAATCACTCATCATTTGGAGAAACCAACACCACCATTGCACTCCCCTCATCATCCGCAACAAAACCCCTCAACCAATTTTCCATTCCGCCTCCCTCCGCCGTGAGCCACCGCCAGAGGTGATTTCCGGCGAGCCCGCTGACCTGCAACTGCGTTTTCCGAGCGACGGCGACCTCTATTGAAAATGATTATCTTACTATTCTTCCAAGCCCAACAACATGTGGCTTCGTCTGGGTTTGATTTGTGATGCATGGTTGTGTGTGCAGAATACGCTTCTGGAATTTGGAAGGGTGGTTAGTGCTACACAGCAAGTGGTTACTGGTGCCTCAAGTTAGAGGTAAATGATGGTGGGAAGAAACAGGTATGAAGCTAAGGTTTGGGAGAAGCCATGGCTGAACTTCAAGGAGCTGCAGGAATTCAATCTCGTTGGAGATCCGAAGGATTTTCTTTTAGAATTTAAATTTTTTTATATTTTCATTTTGTAAATTACTATTATGACCCTTGGTCCACCGGTAGACCATTTTAAAACTTCCCCACCCTAGTGGGCACCTCATCGACATATGTGTTTAGTGATGTTTACACTAAATGTGAAGCATTAAAAAATATATTTAGCGGGGGTTTGTAGATTCATTATTTTAAATGGAAATTTTGTGACAATCTCAAACCCTTCTTAAGTGTACATGTGTTAGGGTTTTTGTTTTTCGACTTTGTGTTTAGTCTAGTTTTCACTTTACCTTTAATAATGGTTGAAATGAGTATGTATGTTGTATGTTGCAGATTTATGTATATACAAGAATTGTTATTGTTAACTTATTGAATGAAACAAATTCAAAATTAGAGAAGAAAATATATGTAGTAAAATGTATATAGAAGTGCTAAAGCTTATATTAACCTTATCTTTTTAACAATCTCTTTTATTGATTGAGATTTATCTAAAATTCATTAAATTATATAGATCTTATTACATATTTGGATACATATATGGTGTAGAATCACATTTAAGTTGAAAATAAATTTTCTCAGTTTTTGCGACTATCCACCATAAATTTGTACTCGCCATAGTTTTGCATTATATATCAAAACATGTACTTACTCTTAATTTAATTTCAATGAAGGAATGTTAAAAAAATGTATTATTACTTATTAGTTATTAGTTATTACCGCACCTCAAATATATTGTCTTTTCTTTCGAAAATTTCAAATTATAAATTAATTGAGTATTTTTTTTTTACATTTTGTTTTATTCTGCTATTGTTTGTCAATCTACCTAAAGTGTATTTGGATATATGTGTATTTTCTTTGGAACTTTATTCTATACTGAATTTTAATGTTATCCGACACATAAAACTCTAAATCATCACCCATAACATGTAGAATAATTGTTTGTTCACACCTCAAAAATAAGGTGGAAAGAGGTAGAAGATACGAGAGATAAGAAGAAAAATAAATAAGAGAAAAAAGTATAAAATGCGATAGATGATAAGAGTAGACTAGAGAGATAAAAATAAAAATATATGAAAATAAAGTGTATAAAAAATGAGGTGTGAATATATCATTCCTGTAAGCATATAACTGTCATTTCAACGCTATCGTAACTTCAAATTGTACCTGATTTATGATTAATTAGAACAAATTTTTTATCATATTTTTGTGATCTCTATCCACTTTTGTCTTTTAGCTTGTACTGAATCTGGCTTTGACATTGATTCTCAGATTTTCAATCAAGTGTATATTCGAACAAATACAGTGCGAGAGAAAAATACATGCTGCATAGAAAATCTTTTATTGTGTACGTGTACCAACAAATTTGGAGGATGTGGAAATCTCCAAATTGAGGGTTAATGTACATATAGGAAAATGTATTTCTCTATACATATATCATATCTCATCGATTATCAATTATGCTCAATTTATATTCCTTTATCATTTTAGGTGTTTACACTCTTTAGTCATTTACCAAACATTTTCCTAACATATACATAAGCCTTCAATTTCTAGAAGATATGATATATTTCACGATGAATGAAAGCTAAGTAGCGCATGAGACTTTTTTGGTATACTATTTTTTAATGTTTGCGTTTCTGAAATCTACAATTAAGATCATTTGTAGAAGTGTTTTCTCTAATGTCATGCATCCAAACCGTTTCAACTAACATACCATCCCATTAAAAATATCATTCAACTATGTTGTATGACAAGTATAATTAGATATAATTATTGGTAGATGTATGCTCATTCTGTGAGAAGAATTTCAATCTTTTAATCAATTATGTCTTTTATTATAATGTTGTGATCCCCTTCATCTAAGATCCATATTACGATATGTGTTTCCATGTGGTTCAATGGGCACATACATATGAATGCAGAAATTGGGTAAATGAGCATTGTCAAATTGTCACGAATAGCGTAAAAGTTTAAAAGTTCAAGTTTTTTACACCGAGGGTTACACTTTCTTTCCCAATTTGAGAATTATTTTATTAAGTCTACCGAAATTACCGACAACTTAAATCGTTGGAAAAGTATTGACAGTCACGTGCAGTGGTAAATTACTGACAACTTAGACCGTCAAAAAATGATAAATGAATTTTCAAATAAATGTCGGTAGTTATTTCCGACGAGTCCAAGAATGACGATTATGGTTATTGGTAATTAACAATTTTCTTGTAGTGATAGGATTATCTTAATTTACGAACCAAAATAATCTCCTGGGTGATAGTTGGGGATGCTAACCCTAAGATATGAAATTCTTAAGTTAGGGTTAGAGAGTTGAATATGTCTCGAGTGAGATGTTCATTAATGCATTGGTTAAGTTGACTAAAGCATAAGAGATTTACTCTAGTGTTGTACATCAATATGTTCATTAGGGTCATATATTGGGTAAAGCAACATAGACAATTGCCTTAGCCCAAAAAATAGTACATATAAAGTATATATACTACTGAAGAGATAATGAAATAATAAAAAATCAGACCATATATATTAATTGCAACGTGAGAAGTACAACATTGATAGTTATTAGTGGTAGTGTTTTGTATTAGTAAATTTACATTTTATAAAAAATTAATAAATAAAATATTCTTTATTATTACATTCCTAAAATGGAAAAATTAAAAAATTAATTTGTTTTTACTAATAATCGTCATTTTTTTATGACTTATATATCTATTGTATTGTACAAGTTTTCTCTTTACTTATTGTTTCTTCTCTTAAAAAAGTTTTCATCCACTAAACGTCATTTTTCTTCCGAGAGACTCAAATCAAACTATCTTATATATAAACTTAAGGACTAATTTGACCATTAACCCTTTTTTATATATAGAATATGTAGGACGCATTCTTGTTTGAGGTTAGAGTATTCACATCCTAGTAGAGATAATTTTTCTAGCAGAAGTTCTTAATTTCATGTAAAAGAATTGAATCGGAGACCTTAATTATAATTAAACATATGTACTAATAGAACCAACGATCAAAATCAACTTAGGCTTAAGTCTGAAAATTTCATTTGGACATATTTTCTTCTAACCAGAAAATCATACATAAATACACACTGTTCTACAGTAATAAATACTAATAATATGTTAAATATGTTATCTTGTATTAATTGATGCTAATGTTCTTTAACTCTAGAAGAACGTTTTTAGCTCATTACTTTTCTGTTTCACCCCTTTTACTCACTGACTGTTCTTGGATTGTTTATGAGCAAGAATGCAAGATGTAGTATTAAACTTGGTTACAGGCCTAACTCTAGAATAACGTTGTAACGACCAAGTATATTGATTATAGGCCTATTTAATATAAGATATAAATGCCATCAAACTCCACAATTAAAGTTTTGGTGGCATGTGGATTATGATTAAGTTTACCTGCAATTCAAACCAAGGTAGATAATGTTTTCCTTTTTCCCCTGCAAATTCTCATTTTCCTTCGTTTTGGTAGTTGGGAACGGTAGATATCTTGAAGAAATCACATGCTTCGAGCCCAAACCTAATAGAGAGCAATATTAATTGATTTGAGGTTACTTCCCCATGCCACCTCTCTCTACTTTATCCTTTTTATCCTCCATTTTGCAGAGCAAAAATAGGAATACCAAAATTCCCTCAGAAAAGATGTATCTTGCTTTCTTTATTTTGAAGCCTTTGACGGTTTCTTGTAAATAAAGTTTTGGGGTGACAAAATTAATGTGGAAGGGAATACTTTTTACACACCCTTCAAGATATTAGCACACACCCAAAATAAATTTGCATAAAATACATTAAGTGACTCGAACATTTCAAATAAGTTAAATTTTTATGTTTCGGAAGTTAAGTTTTGGAGAAGTTCAAGCTCACAAAATGCCAAACAAATTTGAAAGTTCTAGAAGTTGTTTTTTTCTCACTTTTGGGACACAAACATTTAGTTTGCAAGAGTTCAAGTTCTGGAAGAGGAAAAAATTGTCGGGTTCATTCTCAACGATATCTTGCAATAAAGAAAATAACAATTTTCACATATAATCAAACAATAGCTTAAAAAACGATTTAAAAGTGTTAAGTTGTAATCATATAACCCGAGTTATGGTGGAGAGAGCACTGAAACTCATTGAAAATGATGAAATGATGGAGATGTTTTTTATAAGGAGTGAATGCATGAGGTGTGTACTTTTGTTTAGAGATATATAGCTCGTAATATATTAATTAGAAAGAGCTCAGTCTACAAATAAAACATGACCAATACATTAGGGCAGGCCTCCCCACCACATATTTGATGGATAATCAAAAGCTTAGAACATGGCCACACCATTGGCTTGCCTCCTAACATGAGCAAAGATAATTGAAGGAACACTCTTTTATTTAAAGGGTAACTAAAGTATAAAATAAATTGGATGTATTGTTATTAGTAATTTTATGGGTTCAAAAAATAAACACAATGTCAAAATATGCGTTAATTAAAATGGGAATTAATGTGGTAAGCTGTTAGACTCTACTTGAGAAGGTTGTTCTCAAAAGTTTATGACGATCAATATATATTAATAATAGAAGGGTCATATGCCCTGTCTGACTTAAAGGAGTGTAATTTTTCCTTTTTAAAAATTTATTATTATTTGTCATGACATGATACTTATTACACTAAACAATCATTTATTGGTTAATTATAAAAGAGGGTAGCAAAACTATCACGAGTTAATCAAAAAGTATTTCTAAAAGAAAAAGTAAGTGACACAGAAAATAGTCAAAATACATCAATGTTCATAATACTCAATCCAAAAGGATAGATGATATAAGTGTTTGGTTTTACAACTTCCACTATATTTAAAGACACGTTTTATTGTGAACTAACTAAAAGCGATTCTCTAACATATCATCGTGCAACAAAACATGTTGTTAGAATAAGAAAATTAAATCTTATAATCATATTTTAGAGTGTACTATCATATTTTGATATTAGATTATTTCCTTAATTGATTTGTTTCCTTGTTTCCATATTTAATTAGGATTATGAATCTATTCATTTCTATAAATATGAGTAAGTATTTTATCTTTAAATTAACCAATCATTCACAATATTGTAAACTCTAGTGTATTACTGTATTCTATTTCCTCTTCTCTTCTCTCTTCTTCCTCTTCCTCTTTTCTTTACCTTGCTTCTCTTCACACATATATAGCTTAAATTGGCTATGGAGATACCATCATTGTATATACAATGTTTGCATCTAGAAATGAAAAATTAAAAGAATCCTCATTGTCAACATCTACAAAACATACTAATCCTCTTTAATGATTTGAATCGGGTAGCTATCATCTATCAGGTATGCAAAAAGAATTGCCACTACAACAACAGAAATAAGTGACCACTCTTTAATTATCTAAGACAGACTAGCTGAAATTTTGTTTTCTAGCACTTGCATATTCTATATCAGCGTCAGTTTAACAAAATAGATTTTAGATTTTAGTCATTAGCTCTGGAACCTCAGAGACATAAACAGCAGAATTTGAATCATACAAACAAGAACCTTAGACCAGCAACAATATTGCTTTTTTAGAAAATTCCAGCGACCAAGCTATGCCAGCTGTAATTCCAACACGTTACGTAATTCATGGAATTGACATGCCACATAGTACAACAAAATCCACAACAGAATGATGTATCTATCTTGTTGTTTGCATTTGGTCAAATAAATGTATGACAGTTTGGTTTCTGCATATAGTAAAAATAAAAAAGATTTCACAGAATTTTTTTTACAAATTTAAAAATTCAAACCCCTTTATCCAACTTTGAGAGGCAGATAGCTTTTGAAGGGTAGATGAATTGGAAGCACATGGAACTGAAATGGAAACCTAACACAAAATAGTACTGTCACATACACATATTCAAAAAGAAATCATGGACATGGAGCATAGTGTTTTAAAGAGATTGATGAGTATTTATTCACACCCTTTTATGCACTTCTCATTAATGTTAAACTAGACTTAGACCCGCGCGATGCGCGGAAAGCACTATCACTTGACACTTATTGCAATGCATTTGTTGTTATTGGATAAGCCGATGCAAACAGGTTGCCGAATATATGGTTCTTAAAATCTAAACGGTTTTACTTAAAAATGAGACAAGCTAGGATCCTTGTATCGCGAGACCCATTTGTCACTGTTATAGTCGACTACGGTCCGATCACATTCGAGGATCACCGCTGCTGCCACTAACTACTCATCTACAACTCAGCCACCATGTGGGTTTCAAGAGTTTTGAGATTTAGGTTGAATAAGGAAAACATTTTCTAATTATTTAATTTAATACTAAATCTTTCACATTGTAGTATTAATTGATAAGTTTTTTTTAACGTTATTAACTGATATCTTACTAATACAATATTGGGAGTAATGATCGTTTAGTGTTGTGTGTTGTTACAAAAGTGTGAAAACAGAAATTGTTTGAGAAGATGCAAGGACATGGTTTATATTGCCACCTAGGATTAAAAGCTGACATGGAAGATTTATATAACAGTAAAGAGATGATATGGCATTGCTACAACCCGCGCTTCAGAATTACTATATTATAATAGATTGCCCACTGCAATTACTTTAGGAGATAGACCTCCCTTCTCAACTTGTCCCATCTTAGTAATTTAACTGATGGAGGATTTAGTGAAACATAAGGCAAAAGCCTATGTAAATTAGCTTAAGGGTGCCAGAATTGATTATGAGGAAAGAGAAGCTGATCCAAACATATCATAAATAATGCTCCCTTAATATGGCAAAAGATGAAGATTATAAAGCAGCAGCAGACATCATTCAGGTTAAGTTAATGGCTGTAGAATAGTGGTGAAATAAATCCTACACTGGGTAAATGCAATTTGATTCCAATCTAGAAAGAGGATTCCTGTTTTTTGACCCACACAAATTTATCATTAAACTTACATAAGCTTCGATTATATGTTTTAATCAGAAAATACATGTGGAAATTGCTACATTCAAAGTAACTAGTAGCAATCATTTAGTGTAGAGCATTTAGAAAACCATACTTTAAGCCATGAAATGAAGGGTTGATTTAATAACCTAATTCTCAGTGCCTTCTGTACAAGATTGTTTGTCAGTTCAAAGTTCAAACTGACAATAAGGCAGATATTTGATAAAAAAAACCAACTACCAGAAAGTTAATAGGGGTTATAGGGGAATGGGCAAGAATAGCAGGAAACATAATTTGGTATGATTAAATACCAAATACTGTAATATATTAGGATGATGAGAATCAATGCAATTTTGGAAATTTAGTATTTTTGGAGTATTTTAATAACTTGGTTTGTTTAGGGGGTTTTTAATATATCTGCTTGTTGCACAGGTTAAAAATCACAGTTTGTTTGATCATTAGATGTTGCGCTACTAAGCATGGCATACATTTGATCTTCACCGCACTTGGGTCGGAATAGCGGTACCAATTTACGGAGTAGTTAAAAAAAATGTGGTATAACCGTATAAGTTAGTTTCGCACCTTTGCCATATACCCTTGGAGATGCAGTCTTGACTTAAGAATTGGAATTGTCCCTAATGTCTTTTGATTCTCCCTTCTGGGTCCTCTGTATCTCTGACCCTGTTTCTTCTATACTCGGTTTCCCTGTCCCTTACATTCTTTTCCCTTATCATTTCTCAACTATTAATCTACACCACCAGTCAACGATTCAATTTGGAATGGCTTTTGATCCACCTGATTCCAGCATGCGGAAGTAATACATTATATAAAAGTAAAATTTGTAAAACTAAAAGCATTTTGCGAGCTGGCCGTAGACAAGATAAAGATTGGATTATCATTATCTCATTTATCTGCACCGTGCAGATAATGATCAGAAGATTGGAGCCATGCAACCACAAGATGATGATTGGATTCTTGTGCTTTGAATCTGATTTAAGAATCAAATCAATAACAATAATTTGACAACAGGAAACACGTTTCGTCTACTATTGTGCTCCATTTGTGATATACTGGGGTGGGGTGTCTTTGCTTGCAGCATTTTCAAATATTTGATTGTTTTTACAGTTCAGTATTCTGAAATGTGAAATTGCAGAAGCATCTTACACGAATGTGAATATATATATTTCTATAAGAAAATTTATATTTGTGCATTTATTTATATTAGATGTTGCGGCAGCCATGACCGTGGCCATTGCAGTAGTGACGGCAATGGTGATTACGGTAGTGAGTGATGGTGGTAGCGATAACAGTGGTGAATGGTGGCGACGGTAGTGGCGATGATAATGGTGGTCGCGATGAGGATGATGGTGGTAGTGGCGACCATAGTGGCAGTGGCGGTGGAGGTGATGGTAAAAATGACATTGGCAATGATTAAGTGTGGTGGTGATAGTGGTGGCAGTAGTGACGGTGGTGATTGAATTCATTTTAAATTAATTTTATTTATTCAAAATTTATTTTATATTTTTATAGAAATATTTAAGTGTTTTATTAAAAGTGATTAATTTTTTTTCTTCAACATTTTTCATTTCTAAAATTGAAATTAGAAAGTTAAGGGCCTGTTTGATAGCAGTTTTAGTTTTCAGTTTTTAAAATAATTTTCAGAAACAATTCTTAAAAACAGTTTTCAGAAAAAGAAAACAGTTTGAATGACATATTTTCGAACATTTAAAAAACTGATATCTGAAAACAAAAAACTGAAACTGAAAACATCTTTTACCTATTTTGGTTTTTTAGTTTTAAAAACTGAAAATGATAACTGTTTTTGAAAACAGGTCTTACCAAACAAGTTTTCAGTTTTTAAAAACTGAAAACTGTTTTGGAAACTGTTATCAAACAGGCCCTAAAACATTACACCCGCTTGTTATTTTAATTAGAAGCCGAAGGATGCGTTAGTTAAAATGAAAATAAGGGACCGAGAAGGGTTTAAAACTTGATCCTCTTCTCCTATTGAAGTTCTCTCTTCGTTGGAGAATGATTACAAAGAAAAAGAGATGCATGGAACCATTTTATCTTTTTAAAGAATAATAAAAATATCTAAATTTATTTTGTCTTTTTTTGTCAATGACTTATTTTACCTTATCATTGTAAATATTTCATCCCCTTTTTAACTACAACTCTTCTTTTTATTCCACATCACATTACATATGTAATTTAGGTCCAAATATCTCTTTAGATATTCATTTCAAAAAAAAAAACTCTTTAGATATTGTTATTATTTTTCTTGTCAAATTACATTAGATATCAAAAAAAAAAAAATCGGCCCTTTTTCATTTATTGGATAGCTTTTCGCTGACCAATCAAAGCAGGCCCAGATTAATCCAATTTTAAGAATTTTATATCTGGACTCTTTCTTTATGACGCTTTACATTTCAATTTGATACCAATTTTCTACTTATAATTTACTTGCATTTCCAATTTTTCATACAAATGTACCTTTTATAATTCTATTATTTTACATTGTTCAGTTTCTTCTTATCTCACTAGTCTTTTCCTACCCGGATATCACACAATATCAATCCTAGTTTGATTGAAAAACCAAATGGCTTTTGATCTTTTACTCTTTTGTATTGGATTATAGAGATGACAGGAAAACCCACACCTGCAGGTCCTGATCCAAATTTAACCCGAAATTTTAGGTGAAACTCGATTTCTTTAGGTTTGAGTTTGGGTTTCACCTGAATTTTAAAACCTGTTTAGGTTCGGGTGTGGGATTGATTAAACTCGTACCCAAATTCAAACCCAAAGTCTTATGTATGTAACTACTAGCTCTTATATATATTATTAAAGTTACTAAATAGAGTTTTCTTTAACGTAAAAAATCCATGAATTATGTTGTTTATCAACTTATGTTCATGAACTATATTTTTTCCTTTGTATTGGAAAGATGGCGAGGTTTAATTAGCTTATGTTCATGTTGTTCTCTTATGTACATGTTGTTTTCGGGTCGGATTTTGAGTTTTTTTTACGGATTCGGTGCTCACATCGGGTTTTGGGATTGGGTTTTACTTTTGCACTCATATTGAGTTTGTGTGTTAAGTTCGGGTTCGGATGTGAGAATGGTCAAACCCGCACCCACCGGACTCGTTGCCAACCCTAGTTCTAGCACTCCTTATGCTAGCTTCTTAAATCTTAATACATTTTCACTGCTTATAAGAAAAATAATATTTAAAACCCAATTTTTTATAATGAAGATGGTAGAATGGTAGAAGATGATGAAGAAGGTAGAAGATGATAGAGAAAGCTTGTTTGTGTGAAAAGAATCGTTGGAGAAATGTTGTTTTAATTAGTAAGTTTAATTTTAATTAACTATTTATTATACATGCGTAAAATTTAAAAACAAAATATGGCGTGACACATCAGCTCTGGCCTGCCACTCAGTACCTTCGTCGAAGCTTAGCCCTCCGATGAGGACTAAGTAGAAATGCTAAGTAGAAGTGTTATCTAAACATGAAGATTTTTTACTACAAAAAAATTATGAAGAGAAACCTACTTCAGACGACGAACAGACAGACGTAAATATCAATTTGTGGATTGGGTGACAAGACACTCACAAAGAGTGTAACTCGATGACCTTGAATTCAATGACTACTCCATCTATTTTCCTCTGAGAAACCAAATGTCTTTCCTCTTCATTCAGAAGACACAGCAAACCTCAAGAACCCTCTCTACACTCTCATTCCTCTCCAACCCCTTCCCTCTTCCACCCCCATCTGTTTTCCAACAACCTCAACTCTCCTACCACTTATTCCCCACCCAACAAACCCCTCGCCACGAAGTTGATCCCTTTCCTGCTTCAACACCATCCAGTCCCAATTACGCTTCACTACTCCAGTCCTGTGTTGCTGCCAAGGCTTTAAGGCCTGGGAAACAGATCCATGCTCAGCTCTGCCATCTGGGTATTGCTCAAAATGAAAATTTGGCCACTAAACTGGTCCATGTTTACAGTGTTTGTAACTCCCTGCGAGATGCCCACCACCTGTTTGATAAAATTTCCAAAAGGAATTTGTTTCTTTGGAATGTCTTGATTCGGGGTTATGCGTGGAATGGGCCACATGAAGCTGCCATTTCACTCTACCACCAGATGTTTGACTATGGGCTCAAGCCTGATAATTTCACCTTACCATTTGTTCTCAAAGCGTGCTCTGCGCTTTCGGCAATTGGAGAGGGAAGGGGTATCCATGAGTATGTGAGGCGAAGCGGGTGGGAGAGTGATGTGTTTGTAGGTGCAGCGCTTGTTGACATGTATGCGAAGTGCGGTTGTGTCGTGGATGCTCGTCATGTGTTTAATAAAATTGCTGAGAGAGATGCTGTGTTGTGGAATTCAATGCTTGCAGCTTATGCTCAAAATGGACACCCTGATGAAGCACTTTCTCTAGGCCGTGAGATGGCGGCGACTGGTGTAAGACCTACCGAGGCAACTCTTGTGACTGTGGTTTCATCGTCAGCTGACATTGCCTGTCTCCCTCATGGGAAGGAAATCCATGGAGTTGGTTGGAGACATGGATTTGAATCCAATGACAAGGTCAGAACTGCTTTGCTAGATATGTATGCAAAATGTGGTCATGTGAGAGTTGCCCGTATTTTGTTTGAGCGGCTTAGGGAGAAAAGAGTTGTATCTTGGAATGCAATTATCACTGGTTATGCAATGCACGGGCTTGCTGCTGAAGCTCTTGATTTGTTTGAGAAAATGAGGAAAGAGGCTCAGCCAGATCATGTAACCTTTGTTGGTGTTCTAGCAGCTTGCAGCCGAGGGCGTTTGTTGGAAGAAGGACGAGCATTCTATAACATGATGGTGAGGGATTACTGTATAAATCCAACTGCTCAGCACTATACGTGCATGGTTGATCTCCTCGGTCATTGTTGTCAACTCGATGAGGCATATGATCTAATAAGAAATATGGGCGTGAAGCCAGATTCTGGGGTATGGGGTGCTCTGCTGAATTCATGCAAAACCCATGGGAACTTAGAGTTGGCTGAGCTAGCTTTAGAGAAACTAAGTGAGCTAGAACCTGATAATTCTGGCAACTATGTGATTTTGGCTAACATGTATGCTCAATCAGGTAAGTGGGAAGGAGTGGCAAGGCTGAGGCAGTTAATGAATGATAAAGGAATAAAGAAGAACATTGCTTGTAGCTGGATTGAAGTAAAGAACAAAGTCCATGCATTTCTTACTGGAGATGTTTCACACCCGAATTCGAATTCAATATATGCAGAGTTGAAGAGGTTAGAAGGACTAATGCATGAAGCTGGATATACCCCAGATACAGGATCCGTTTTCCATGATGTGGAGGAAGATGAGAAGACAGATATGGTGTGCAGTCACAGTGAAAGACTAGCTATTGCATATGGATTGATAAATACATTGCCAGGAACTCAACTTTTGATAACAAAGAACCTCCGAATTTGTGAGGACTGCCATGTTGCTATCAAGTTCATCTCCAAAATTACCGAGAGGGAAATTACTGTTAGAGACGTGAATCGCTATCATCATTTCAAACATGGAACGTGTTCATGTGGCGATTGCTGGTGAATAAGGTGCAATCCAGATGGAAAAAGTGTCTATGACATTGGAGTTTTGTCCGAAAATAATTTGAGTTAATTCAAACATAAAACACAAGTTTATAATCATACCCCAATTCTCTTTTACAAGCTAATATAAATGCCTCAGTTTTGAAAAAGTCAGCGTTACATTGATAATCATTAGCTTATTCTTCCAAACATTATCTATCAGTAAATATTTTTAAGAACACATTAATCAGTAATTTCTTTTAATTATCTAAAAAGAGCTTACTTTTGGCCCAAGAATCAAGGTTCAAGGGGAAAAAAGGTATATTCAGGAGAAATTTGTTTTGGATTGCATTTTATTGTATCTTCTCTATTTTAGGCCTATGGATTTGAAATATTAGTTGAGGCGAACTCTGATTTGTGCTTTTGGCAGTCACTTTACTTTGTTTATTTGTGTTTTTTCTTTTAAAAACAAGAGAGATTGTTTGTTGTTCCACAAAAAAGAACTAAAGAGTTGATTTTTGAACATTCCTGACAAGGCTGGGGATCAGAGGACTAAATAATCCTAATCCAAATGATGCCATTTTTTATTACTTCAATCAGCAAATCAAATGATATGCTAGAGCCACATTATCTTTCATTTCAAGCCGTTGGAAGCTAAGGAACTTCAAGGACAAAGTGAAGCAAAGTCTTGACCCTAATCTTCAATAGTCATCTCCTACTTGAACTATAAATAGAAAACTTGAAGAAATTTTGAAATAGACAAGATCTCAGATTTAAATCTTTGGAAAAAACTTCAAGAGAAATCACTACACATTCCATTCGATTTATTTTCTTGTGCTTAAGTCTTTAAAGCTTATATTGTTGTAAAACTTTTTGTGTGCACTTTCGTCTCATATCAATTTTATCTTTACCATTTATTTATTTATGGTGTTTGTTGTGGTACTTGAGTCAATTCAAGGCGTGATACCTAAAATGAGTTAAATTAGTAGTAAAAACTCATATATCCGTTAAAAGTTTGATTTTATTATGCTATAGTAATGTAGTATTCCATTGTTAGAGACATGAAATTTGTTTGTTGTGTTTTTTAATCTTTGTTCTTCCGTCAAATATGGTCATTTGACGCGCATCGCCACCACCATCGTTCGTCTTCACTACTCATCTATTTTTCATTAAAAAATGAATTTTATGGAATGAAGTTAATTGAAAAGTAAAATAAAATTTGAAAATGTAAAATTTACGTTGACCAACATAGTAATAATCTATTAAATAACATAATGAAGGTATCACACCCAAAAAAATTTATGGGTACCACAGAATTTGCCTTTATTTATTACCCATGTGTCATCATAACCCTCTGTGGCTCTGTCACAAGACTAATTTTCTCGAGATTCATATATCACATTAAATGTGTAGATTTCTTCAAACAAACTTTTCTCTATACATACAACCAAAAGATTGAACCATCAACTAAATGCTTAAAAATCTCAACTATTCACTAACCATCTCAAGGGTCGGATATCACATTAAGTGAGTACGTCTCTCTTAATGCTCTTGCAATTTCGAGTCGGGTAGGACCACTTATGAGCGGCAAAGCACACCCCACCAAGTATTCATGCATTTCCATGGGCTCGAACATGAGAGATCCACTTAAACTAGGACAAATAGTTGATTTATCCACTTGGTGATAGAAATTTACATTATTATTAGGGATAAATGGATAATCAACTCACCAAAATAAATAATCTGAAAAAGTAAAAAAGATAAAAGAGAGTGCAACATCAAAACGACATCGTTGCTTTCGTCCCCAACGTGTGAGGATGGGAAAAGGAAACCATTAGAATCGTGTTGAAGGAAGATCCATGACCCCTCGCTCACATAGCTATTCGTTTTGCAGACCTCATCAAATCGAGCCTCCATTCTTCTCTTCTCAACCCAACACGCCACAATCGCCGACAACCTTGTCGTCTCTCTTCAACGATTCAAAATTGATATCATGCGAAACTGCAGCCTCAACAACACAACCATTCGGATTACCATGTTTTGATTCCTCGATCCGACACATTCCTAAGGTCCGTGCCTTTCGCTCGCTATTGATCCAATTCAATCCCTCTGCTGCATTTATCTAGTATTATCCGATTTCAGATTTACCTCGCACTGAAATGTTTCTTTAGATGCATCACTGTTTCTTCTTGTGTTGTGTTGTGTTCTATTGCTTGAATCAAATTGGATCATGTTTTCTGTTTTTGTTTTTTACAAATTTATTAACTGTTGTGCTGTAATGCTGTTGCTGATTTCGTTTTTTTTTTCTTCTTCTTTCTGGGATCTGAAATTTGAATAGAGTAGGAATTCGGAGGTGTCGACGCGGTTGCCTTTTGAATTGGTAATGTGTGTAGGTTTCTAGCTTTTTCGAGATGGCGTGGTTTAATAATGCGAAGACTTCATGGGGGAACTTCCCTGATTTGGCGGGAGCTGTGAATAAGCTTCAGGAGAGTGTTAAGAGTATCGAGAAGAATTTCGATACTGCTCTCGGCTTCGAAGAGAAGTCTGAATCCAGCAATGATGGTGGCAATGAAGGTAATTAAATTAACTCAAGTTCCTTATCATGTGTGAGTTTTATGATTGAGGTAGATGCGAAGTTCATTAGCTGGTGTGAGAATGAAATGATTTTTGAATGCGTGGATGGATTTTTCAGTGATCATGTTAATTAGAGCTATGCCTTTTACTTTTGTGTTCCAGCTTCAGGGTTATGGCCTGCATCGGCTGACACGAAAAACCTATTTAATCCTGTTATGGCCTTTATGGGGAACAAAACTGAGGAAAATAGTGAAGAAACATCTGATGATGTTGAATCCTCTCAGAAAGAATCTGAAATTGACAATTCAGTGGAAAAAGGAGAGTCTCCGGATCATATTCCTGTGGCCGAGGGAAAAGAAGCGTCAGAAGAGGAAAACGTAGTCCATGTGGAAGCTGAAGAAACCACTTCTCGAGAAGAAAATGAAGAACATAAGGTAGAAGTTGGTGAGCATACAGAGCCAGCTGATGGAACAACCACGCAGAATTTGGACCAGGAGAAGGATGAAGACCAGTTACCTGAGATGCCTGTTGAATTGCCTGAATCCCCTGTTCAGAAGTTTGAGAGTTTGGATTCTGTGGATGGTTCTCAAGAGAAAGAGATTGCTGAAGTGGGAACCTCAGAAAGTCCAGTGTCGATGCAACCCATGGCTCCTGATCTTGCAGATGATGTAGTTGAGGGTAGCACCAGTGAGCCCGGTGAGTCACATACTATTAGTGATGTGCATGAAAATATTCAAGTTGAGACTAAAGATGAGAATACAGAAGAGACAGTGCAAATAGAAGAAAGCGGAGATAGATTTTCTTCTGTACAACCTGAAGAATCTAGTGATACTGAGAAAACAGATGAAACAAGCACTCATGTTCTACATTCTGTGGCTCCTGAGACAACCGATAACATTGATCAATCACATAATGAGTACTTGTCAGGTGCCACTCCACCAAATGATTTGGTTTTGCATGAAAATGAAAGGAACCTTGAATCTTCTGATGCAGTATCTGATCTGGTTTCACATGAAAATGAAACAACTATTGAAGAAAATGAAACCGATCATATTGCCAATAATGTTGAAACTGACATGAAAGAGCAGCATTTGAGTTCTGTAGGAGATATGCACGACTCAGATTCCGCGGTTGAACTAGACAGGGTGAAGAGGGATATGAAAATGATGGAGGCTGCTCTACAAGGTGCTGCAAGACAAGCTCAGGTACTTCATTTATTGCATGTAGGGCTTGGATCTTCTTGTTTATTGAGCATGAAAAATATGTTCACATGGCCCCTAGGTAGCATTATTATGGTTCAGAAGTTTTACTTAGCCAGTCAGCTGTTGTTTTTCTCTTCTGGGCTGAGCCTTAGCAATTGAGGCTCTTAAGTTTCCCCCCCTTCTGGGAAAGATATTTTGCCAAGGTTTGTCTTACATAGAAGATAATGAAGATTGTTAAGTGGTGTAAAAATAGTGAAGTTTCTCATTCACTTTGCCATAAATATGTTTTCTTGCTCCATTGTGGCCTGATTGAGAAGTGTACATAACAAATTGTTTTTTAACCAATTTGTGATGCCCATTCGTTTATATGCTGAAAGTTCCCAGGTGGAAAGACAATTTAGGGTTCATATCTAGTTATGTTTTAAGCACAAACAGTATGATGAATGATCATCTGGTCTCTTGCTAGGCTTTTGTTATGACCATTGTCCTTTTTTATTTCTTGGTTAAAGTTAAAGGGTTTGAGGTGCTACATACACATACATTTCTGAACAAGATATTTTGCCTGACTTCTTATAAATAGTCAAGTTTCAAATCACTTTGTTATAAATATGTTTTCTTGCTCATTGATGCTATTTTACTTAAATTATGACCAGCTAAGATCTTCTGACTTCTATTAAAAATGTTTCATCTAATCATGCTCCTCATTCTTTATCTTCTATGTATTTTTTCGTGGTGATGGTTGTGTCAAATATCTTATTGCTGTTTCGTAATCTTGGTTCTCTTTGCAGGCCAAAGCTGATGAGATTGCAAAATTGATGAATGAAAATGAACAATTGAAAGCTTTGATTGAGGATCTCAAGGTATATTTAATTTTTCAATATGTTGCAGTTTGTGTCATGTTTTGCTTTAATGCTCAATTTGTTTTCTGTTGTTACCTTCAGATGTTGAATCATTCCCCTCTTTGTAATACCATCTATACACATTTACATCTTTCTAATACACATTGAAACTGATTTTTCTTGCTTATGTGGCCTTGGAAGCTATCCATGTGTCCTATTTGCCTTTGCGAGGCATAGGGAGCATTTGGAAGAGGGAGTTTATTTGTACTTATCTTATGATATAAATAGTTAAGCTGGTGTTTGATTCAGCTCATAACCTATTTACAAGCTCTTTTTAGCTTATTTCAAAGTTTAACACATAAGCTTATGAAGTAATTGCTTTGTTAAGGTTCTCAAATAAGCTTATTGAATAATCACCTTATTAAATTGTTTATCCAAAAATATGCTTAATCCAAAATTTTGGAAACCACAAATGGGTAATGTATTGCTAGCTAATATGGTTATTTGCTACTGTCTTGCAAATAATGAACTGAAGGATGTTTGTGTCAAAGATAGATGATGTGGTGCAGTAGTCTTTCTTTTCAAAAATAAAATAAAAGTAAAAGCTAGATGTTTTAGGAATCCTTGGGTTTAACTTCTTGATTCAGCACATGTCTGTACTAGTAGTAAAAAGCATTTATGGAAGATATTTTTTTGTTACATATTGTTTAGATATTGTCCTTATAGCCTTGTCTCATTGTCTATTTTGCCATAGTCTCTTGGATTTTTTTCCTTGTATGCTATGCATTTGTTTTCTCTCGCATATCTTTTTTTTGAAAATCCTTTGGTAATTTTTAACTATCTATTTCTTGTTTTATCATGTGTTGCTCACTATACTGCACCCCACTTCCTTCAAAATATTTGTACTTAATCGCTGATAATTGTGGAACAGAGAAAATCCAATGAGGCAGAAGTCGAGTCTTTGCGAGAGGAATACCATCAAAGGGTTACCACTCTCGAGAGAAGGGTATCACTATTCACTTGTCATAAATCTTATGGTTTTTGTGCGTAATTAACTAAGTTGTCAATAATGTAACTCAAATGCACATTCGAAAGTTGTGTATAATAATTTTAATCAATACATTGAAGTTCTGATTGACTTTTTAACCATAGGTAACATAGTATGAAACAAGTAATGTCAAGTCGCACATGTTTTCTTTTACATGCTTAGTCCACATTTCAAATGTTGCTGTTAAGATTCTTGTCATATAAATGCATTGCTAACACATGCCGTATAGGGTGCAGTCTGGTCTATCTCTTGAGGGATGATGATCAATTTTTCAAAATCGAAATCCTATCTAGGATCAGAGAGGCTTGAAAGATTGTAAAACATGAGATGATAGCTCAAATTGTGAGATCCTACAAATGTGATTCTTTTAATATGGAAGCATGACAATATAATTAACTAATTTGTAGAATTTATTTTGTAGATATTATATTATTAGGATCTCTTTTGCTTAGTTTATATTTATAATAATTATGAAAAAATAGAGAATAGTCATCGTGCAATTCTACAAGTATAATCCTGACTTTGACAATACTGATGGTTTGATATTGTTGTTCTTCTTTTTTGTTGTTATGCCAGTCAAATTCTTGCATATTAGTGAAAGCACAGTGAATGTATTATAACTTCAAATCTCAATATTATAGAATATGAGCATCTTAATCATTGTAGATTGGTGTTAGAAATTCATCTAGGTCTATGACGAATGTGATTTATCAATAAGGATTATTGGGCATTATGTATATGTGCCAAAGTCTATGCTGTCTGGTTTGAGCTTCAACTGGTAAGAGATCTTATGCACTTCTTGTGTTCAATTGCAGATTTATGCTCTCACTAAGGAAAGGGATACTCTACGCCGAGAGCAGAATAAGAAAAGTGATGCAGCTGCTCTCTTGAAGGAAAAGGATGAAATAATTAATCAAGTTATGGCAGAAGGTAATGCAGTCTGATATCAAACCTAAATACGTAAACTTCAGTGGATACAGATCTTTCATTTTTACTGTAGTGACTTGATAGGGTTTATTATATGGGCGGTCCTTTTAGATAACTGTCAGCAAAGTCTATCGGGACAAAAAAACTATAGCACCAAAGTTTGAATCATATTTGGAAATATTCATAGTTGTTAGAGTAATAAATGATTTGTCAACACTCAACACATTTTCTCGGATTATACTCTTATGTATTAAAATATCAAGCTCTTCATCCATGTTGCAAAATTATAATCAGTCGCTTCGCTTGGTCCTAGGAAACATTTGCTTTGAGGTTCCCATGATATGGAATTGTGCTTGGTGTGTTGGACATAATAGATAGGGGCAGGGGGCCAATGCCATGGTTTTATAAATATAAATAATGTCCAAAATCCAAATGTATACATGCCATTTGACATTCTTATGATATCTAGTTTTTAGAGCATATCAGATTATGTGGCTTCTGGTTTTGGGGGTATTTAGCATGTGGGTGCTACTTGGGTTTTGCCCGATTCTGTTGAAGGTGACTTCATCAATGCCTAGTTTGACGAAACGTTGGCTCATCATATTTATGCTTTGAAGTTTCCCTGAAATGGACATCTAAGGCATGCCCCAACAATCTTGTTTACCCGTAGTGTTTGACTTGGTAGAAAAGACTGGAAAGTATCTATAGGAGTTTGAATTGAGGAAGCGTTATGTTATAAAGTTTGTAGGTAAAATAATACTCTATGCTTTGGTTGGAAAATGAATTAGAGAAATGTTAGTAACACACTCTGTAGTGATTAATTTACTAGGAAAATGTACGGATTTTCTTAAAAATAGACTAACTATAGAAAATCTACTAAAGAGTGAGGTCAGAGTAATTTAATCTAAAGGGGTTTTCTATTGTAATCAGAAGTTTTATTCGCTGAAGCATGTTAACAGCTTCCTTACTGAAGATTATAGAATCCATTTTTCATATCAGACTGTCTCTTGTTATCTCAGGCGAGGAGCTTTCCAAAAAGCAGGCTGCTCAAGAATCTACAATTAGGAAACTAAGGGCTCAGGTATGCTGACAACTTATTATATTTTCCCGTTATCATCGATCCTTTCTATGCCTACATATTTTAATATATCTTTTACTTTTTTATGAAAGCTAGATTAGAGATTTTGAGGAGGAGAAGAAGGGTTTGACTACTAAACTTCAGGTAATGGAATTCCCAAAGCATTCTTTTACTGATTATAATTATTTAAATTTCATATTAATTTTAACTCTTAAGGGTAATTTATAATCTATTATTGTGTGCTACCATGGATGATCATCTGTCTGCGACTGTCATTCTTTTTTGGAGTAGTAAGTGCTGACAATTCTCATATTTATTATTACTTCTAATTGAAAATTGCTGTTTGGTAATGCAATCCAGATAGAGGAGAATAAAGTAGAAAGTATCAAGAGGGACAAGACAGCTACAGAGAAGTTGTTGCAAGAAACAATAGAAAAACATCAAAATGAACTTGCAGCACAAAAAGAATATTATACCAATGCTTTGGCTGCTGCTAAGGAGGCTGAAGCATTAGCAGAGGCTCGTGCCAACAATGAAGCAAGAACTGAGCTAGAGAGTCGTCTAAGGGAAGCTGAAGAACGCGAATCTATGCTTGTCCAGACACTCGAAGAATTGAGGCAAACATTAAGTAGAAAGGAACAACAGGTTTGTGTTATATTATCTGTTATTTTTTTCTAAGTTGACTTTTCTGGATCTTGCTTTTGAAATATATAGTTTTCTTAATCCGTACTCAGGCAGTCTTCAAAGAAGATATGCTTCACAGAGACATCGAGGATCTTCAAAAACGTTACCAGGTCTGCTCACCTGCTGTCTCTCACTTTCTACAGACATTACTTTTACTTTTTTTATTTAAATTTTAACAACTTTATTTGTGCTATTGGTAGCTTGCATAATGTGGTTTGTTTTTTCTCTAGGCAAGTGAAAGAAGGTGCGAGGAACTGATTACACAAGTTCCAGAATCTACAAGGCCGCTTTTAAGACAAATTGAAGCCATGCAGGTAATGCACATATGATCGAAAATTGATTTTCCTTCTGTGTTCTGTTCTGCTCCATGGGATATCTACTAAACTAGAATTTACCTGATAACAGGAGACAAATGCCAGAAGAGCTGAAGCTTGGGCTGCAGTAGAAAGAAGTCTCAATTCTCGACTTCAGGTCTCTACAATACTCTGAATTGAATTTTGGAAAATTCCCCACTGGATATTATTTTATTTCTTTATCTTTTTGTATGGATTCTACAGGAAGCAGAGGCTAAAGCTGCAACTTCAGAGGAAAGAGAGCGATCAGTGAATGAACGATTATCTCAAACCTTGTCTCGAATTAATGTCCTTGAAGCTCAGGTTCTGCAATTACTTGAGTGAAATTAGTCTTTAATGGAAGTTTTGTGTATGTGTGACTTACTTTTAACTATGAATTACAGATATCATGTCTTAGGGCGGAACAGACACAATTAAGTAGGACCCTTGAAAAGGAGAGACAAAGGGCAGCTGAAAGTAGACAGGAATATCTTGCAGCAAAGGAGGAAGCGGACACACATGAAGGTCGTGTGAGACAACTTGAGGAGGACATTAGAGACTTAAGGCAGAAACACAAGCAAGAGTTGCAGGAGGTATTGATGCACAGGGAGCTTCTTCAGCAGGTAGACCTATTGGTTCTGGATTTCAAAATTAGCATTGCTAACCATGTAGCTCTCGTTTCTTCTATAATTAAATTCATCTTATTATTAATTTTTCATTTTACCTGGGCAATGGAATGAACCAGCCTAAGGGAAATATTTGGTTCATGCCACATGTATTTTCTGAGAAAAAGTTACAAAAGAAACCCCGCTTGCTTTTATGATGGACTTTTCAACATTATATGGGTGGTTGGGGTTGAAATGTTTGCGAGCTTATGTAGTATATTTGTGCTAACCATGGAACAGAAACCATGTTTAAAAAAATGAAAACCAAAATTGATGGCGAATTTATTGCCAGAAACAGTACTAAATTCCATCTCTTATTAGAGCCTTTTTGACTATTGTTTTTCAAGTTTCTGAGTTAAGATCTTCGTTTTTACCAGGAGATAGAAAAAGAAAAGGCTGCTCGAGCAGATCTGGAGAGGACTGCCCGCGTTCATTCTGCACAAACTCCCACAACAAAGCTAAACTCTGCTTTTGAAAATGGTTTGATGCTCTGCTCCTCTTTACATCACTACACTCAGTTGTCTATGATATTTTCTATAATGTTCTTTATGATGTAGGCAACCTGTCTCGGAAAGTCTCTAGTGCAAGCTCCCTAGGGAGCTTGGAAGAAAGCCACTTTCTGCAAGCATCATTGGACTCATCTGACAGTTATTCTGAGCGGAGAGAATTAAGCATGAGTCCTTACTATATGAAGAGCATGACACCCAGTTCATTTGAAGCAGCACTTCGTCAGAAAGAGGGTGAACTTGCTTCATATATGTCACGCTTGGTATGACGGCCTTCATTCCTGCCTTAATAATTGGCGCTGTACTTTTTAAATTCAATGCTCTATTGTTTTTCATCATTGTGAGATTATCATAATGTATATCATTCAAAAAAAAAAAAATCATCATCGCCTTTCCCCACTAGGTGGGTTGGCTACTTGAATTAGTTTAGATCATATTATCCTGATATATTAAGTTTACATATTGATTATTTACATCTTAGTTCCTCTTAATAATTTGACCTATAGTTTTCATAGGTCTCCCTCTACTCCTAGCTGCTCTTTGCTATCTGGTCATTCCTCCTTATAGGTCTTCTCCGTACATGTCTAAATCATTTAAGATGCCATGAGGCTCTTCCATTTTCTCTATAATGGGAACTGCACCAACTTTTTTTATATAATGATTGTATTTCTAATCATGTAATGTCTTGTACAACACAACTCATTCATCTTAACACTCTCATCTCATCTCATCTCTGATACACTGAACTTACTATGTTGTTAGCTTCTTACCGCCAAACATTCAATTCTCATATGCTATTGCATGTCTTATAGTTGTACGGTAACCATAGCAGATTACACTTGATACATTTCTCCATTCCATCTACCTTTTTGACTTCTATGGTTTACATCTACCTATACCGTAATGCATAAGTAATAGAATTTATATTAAGCTGTTAGACCACTGGGTCAAATTGTTAGACCATCTTGACATTGGGATAAAATGATGACATTTTTTCAATGATAAAAATTCCAGGCATCACTAGAATCTATTCGTGATTCCCTTGCTGATGAGTTGGTCAAATTGACAGCACAGGTAAGTCCAGCTTCCTGTTTACTACTTACTGGTCCCTTTCCTTGTCTTTAACCATGACTTGCATCTTCGATCTGCAGTGTGAAAAGTTGCGGGCTGAGGCTGCTGTATTACCTGGCTTACGATCAGAGCTAGAAGCACTGAGGAGGAGGCATTCTGCTGCATTGGAATTGATGGGTGAACGTGATGAAGAGGTTTTTTCCCCAACCTCTCATTTATAGGAACAATATATTAGGCATATTTTGGTATTCAGTTATTAGATATAATGTTAGGAAGCTCGTTTTCCATTGAATTTTCTTGTGTTTGAAATACTAAAGTGCCCAGACACGAGCACCACACAACTGAATTCTTCTCTTCCTTAAAACCTTAGAAATCAAATGAAAGAAAAACACTAGACACACTAGGCCTCGAACACCAAAAGGGGTAAAATAGAAAAGAAAATCAATTTTAGGGCTATAGTTATACTAAGGCCTCTATCTAATTGTCTGTTTTCCTTTAATTAATTTATTTTTTAATAGAAAAGTTATCTAATTTCTATCTAAACTACGTTGAATGTGTCTAGCTGGAGGAACTTCGGGCAGATATTGTAGATTTGAAGGAAATGTACAGAGAACAAGTCAATTTACTTGTGAATAAGGTACTTTAAGCAGAATCTATTGCTCTATAGATGTCCTGGTTATCTTTTTCTGAATTCTCAAAATGCTTATTCTTTTCTCTGATCCGTATTTTTAAAATTCTAACCATACTATATCCTTTTTACAGATCCAGGTAATGGGTTCGTCAATGGGCAATGTCTAATTTGGCCGTTGAAGGGGTTGGGAGAATCGAAAGGGTAGTGTCCAGCAACGATTTTGAGATAGCTGTCGCTGAGTTGTGTGAGGTCAATTGGCACAGTAATAATATATTGAAGATTAGTAGTGCCTTTGGTGGTCTTTGGAGAATGATTCCTTGAAGTCTAGTCTTGATTGGAAGATTTGTATTTTGTTTCTCTGGGCAACAGATACTGATAGTCACCCTGGCTAAATATGATTTGTATTATGAACGTTGTATAGTTCATCTCTTAAGAATTTTCTGAGATAGTTAAACACAATATAGGGTTTTTTCGAGTGTTTGTGATGATCCAAACAAACCATATATATTCCTTTGAGTCTGTGACCTCATACGTTCTTTTTTTGTCCCCTCTGGCCGCTGCCATGCAAAATAGTATGTGCATTTACATATAAAAATGACTGATATTTTCATAATTAGGGTGGGTGCTCACATAGTAGTCAGTAGGAGATACTAGATTTCCTTTCTGTAATTGGCTTTGGCCTGGGCAGAGAGTGCTCTGCATGGAGCTTCATGCTCTGTTCTGTCTGATATTTGCATTCAATAAATAGTAAATACAGTATACATTTCATTTTTCTACTAGATAGGAGATTGTTCCTCTCAATTGGCGCTTACGTTGAGAGCTAATTGCATAAAAGGAGCAACCAGTTTATGCAAACTAAGATGGCTTCACAACGAAAAGGTGCTCTGGATGCTGACATGGTGTTTGTCGAGTCCATTCTAAACAATTAGGAGGTATTGTTGTGTAACCACGATATGATGTTGAAGGAACTTACAGTGCAGTGTAATCACTAAAAGTTTACTACGAATGACCCGGTTCGAAATATAGAATTAACTTAGGGTCATTATCCATTCAACTAAAAAAAATTGCTAAATCATAATGGGGACTCACAACATCTATTGCATTGTAATCTTAAGAAAGGTGTTTAGCCAAACAACCTAAACATGAAACAACAAAGTCGTAATGAGAACCATGGCTAACATCTCAGAAAAAGGGGAAGACATAAACCAATACAAGGAACCTCTCCACCTTCGATCTGCCTCTAAGGTGGTCCTCATTGCTCTTCTGTTTTAACGAATCCGGTGTTGCGATTTTACGGTAGGTACTCAGAGTTGTCAGCTTGCAACATATCCATTTTAACATTTTTTTCCTCATGTTTTCCTTCCTTTAACTTGTGCCTTGAATATTGCATATTTATCATGAAACATGTGAGTTTTGGAAAGGTAATTAACCAAACAGTCACAATTGATAGGTAAAAGGCAATAGTAGAAAGACTACAAAATGTTTTAATATAATATTATATTATATATTATATAATATTGTATTTTTATTATATTAATTAAAATACAGTATAATACTATAATGTAATATAATAAAAATACAATATTATATAATATATAATATTATATTTTATCATATTATATTATCGAATCTTGTATTTTTTATATTATTTAATTAACATAGTTTTTTTTTCAATTACTGGTTGTTTTCTGCCAAGAGACTAAAATCAACTCGCTTATAATTACTGACTGATGATTAGTATTGATATTTTTTTTATGTATTTTTAATAATATTATTAATTCTTATTAATATAACCATTAGTTACACATATTACTATTAGTCATCAATATATATTAATTATTCTTATGAATTATACATATTAATTTTTTTGATATATAGTTCCTTTTAGGATTCTCTCTGTATATATAAATAGGTATATAGGAGGTTCTTACGCATCAAAAGTAAGCATCCTTGGTTTTTGTTTTATCTACAAATCAAGTTGAGATATAATGAGAATTTCTTTGAAGATGACGTTGAAGTTGATGGTGTTGCTTTTTGCTATTGTGAGCATTGATCTAATAAGAACTGCACAAGGGTCCGAAAAAGCACAAGGGATTGCTAATGAACATAGCATTGAAAACACACAAGGGCTTCATAATGCACAGGAGATAGGTACTGCAGGACTAGTACATCCAGGTTGTTGCTACTGCAGGCCTTATATTTGCTGCCCCTGCCACCCTCCTAGCTAAAACAACAATGTCTAAAAACTTTGTATCTCTTCATCTAATTTTACAATAGTCAACTTGAGTTTAAGGAAAGTTATGGATATAATAATTGGGTTTACATGATTGAGTTGAATGATTTGGTTCCTTTTTAATTTCATTTGTTGTGAAAGCTTTATACTCTTTGCTAGAGAATATGAAGCATATCATGAGAGGGTCATCGGGCGGGAGAAGTTGATTTTATTGAGGTTCCAAGAGCGATGACGAGAAAAACTTAGTTCAGAAAACAAGAGAAGTCATATCTTCTCTTAGAGCAAGCCCCTGCAAGACGGTAACTAAGGTTGCTATTATGTAACTTTACGATCATAAATTCAACCCACGGTGCGAGCTTTATAGCCCTATACAATATCTTAGGCAAGATGCCTGTTTTGTGTTCTCTTTGTTTCCCTATGCACATACTATATCTTTGGCAAATTTTTTCCCATTCTCTCCCACTGTACTTGCACCAATTATTTCTCTTAGTGAGGGACCTCACATTGGTCAACTCTCAGCTGTGGCTTCACGCTTCAAAGATGAAAAAAACCGTTTAACTTGAAAATTGAACATTTGATGTCATACATGATTGTGAGCACAAGTTAGATTGAGAATTTTATTAACACATTTTCCAGTATTAATTATTAATAATAGTACTTTGGAGGGTTAATTATTTGACTTTGATGTAGGTATGTTAATAAATAAAAAGTCAATGCACGTAGCTGAACTTTGGTGTTCAAACATGACGGCTATTAGCAGTCTTTTAAATTTCCAAATCTTGTATACACACAAGCTAGAATCCAAGAATTTCAAAGTCCACACTGTCATAACTAGTTGTCTACTACCTTCATGCACGACACAGTTATCATACTGGCAAAGACAGCTAAGCTTAAAACGAAGATATGAACTAAACCTAAATTTATATTCTCTCTCTCTCTCTTGACTTAATTTTTTTATTTTCCAGTACTTCTCGCTTAAGTTTCATTTAAATTTTAAGAATTTAGATGCATTCACATTCACATTTTTCTCTATCTCATTTTCACACTCTTCTTTTTTCTATCATATTATCTATTATGTCTCACATTTTTCTCTGGTGTACCCATATATCTTATAAGTGGAAGTGAATATAAAGTGTGTATGCATTATTTTTAAAGTAATAACACAAATTAAAAAATGTAGTCAATGTTCATATTGATATCAAAATTGTTCTTCTTTTAATTTCTTATATATATTTTCCATTTCTTGTTTTTATAATTTTCTCTTATTAATTAATTAAGCAAAAAAAATGCCATGTAGATAAGAACAAAACTTTAATCAATATTTAAGATCATGAAGGATGTACAAATCGTCTTGTCCTAAATTTATACCAATATCCTCTAGCTGTTTGAATTCCAGGATTCAACTGAAAGCATTACATAAGCAAAGCTAGAGTTTATTTATATTAGTTCTAGGCTTCTATCACTGTTTAAAAAAGGTGAGATATGCCGAACGATCAGGATCAGAGGACTCAACAGAATGAACCCGTTGGCTCAAGGTATGAAGCAAATACAACTCAGCAAGTAGGGAAGCCATGGAGTACTGGACTATTTGACTGCCATGAGAATCAGACAAATGGTAATATCAGCTCATGCTAGTTTAATTTCGTTGAACTAGTTATATAGCTAGATCATTTCAACCTCTGCTAAAAATTAACCTTGATGAAATTTGAAACAAGTCTATCATGAATAAACCTTCACTTTAATCTCTAATCTTGACAAGATTTTTCATATTAGATTCTTTGCTAAAGAAGCACCATCATTGGCCTATATTTCTATTGGTTACATTTGCGCTACTTAGACCCCGTAGCTTATTTGAGCTTATCTCGTAGCTTAAGCGCTTATGTAAGTATTTTAGAGAACTTCTGTATATAGCTTATGGGTTACCTATAAAATGTTTTGAAAAACTGCTCATACTAGCTTATGAATAACAGCTTATGCTTATCCATATCGCATTTTCAGATTATTTCGATAAGTTTCTTAAATTAGCTTATGGATAAACACTTATGCAATATGCGCTTATAGTCATCTCTTAAGCGTTTAATTAAGCTGTTTACCCAAATTCACCCTTTGCATTTGGAAGAGCTTATTTGAGTTTATCGTAAACATAAACATAACAAGTATTCAAGTAAGCTTATATGAAAATAGCTTATGACTGATTTATAAGTTGTATTGAGCCTATTTTCATAAGTCGTTCAGATCAGCTTATGAATAAACGCTTCAACTACCTAAAAGTTATTTTGAGCTATTTCAATAAGTTTATGAAGTTAGTTTATGAATAAGCGCTTATGTGAGAAGCGGCTAGTCATTTGTTTACCTAACATACCCTTGTACTTCAGTCAATCACAACCCTATCAGTTGAGCTAATCCTCAATGGCCAGGAGATCAGAGTCTTACTTCTGGTTTAGTCATCTTTTGAATCAACAGCTGAAATCCTGTTGAAATTATTACATAACTCTTGAACTCAGGGACTGTTTCAGTTCTAACCTCAGAAATCTTTCTATATTTTGATTTCAATGTTCTAAGCCTGCTACACCTTTTTTTATGAATAGTCTAGTGTTTCAACTTGATATACACTGGGGCATTATGAGCTCATGTATCCATGTGAATGATTATACCTTGGAAAAAGGCTTGTTTGATGATGCTTGTTGTCTAGTATTTGAATTGTGCATACTTGAGAATAACAGCTTATTACTTGCCAATCACATTTTGTTTTTCTGATAAAAAGTATAATATGCAGGATGATTTATCTAATTACATATGCTTTTTTTGGGTTGGCAGCTGTTATGACATCATTTTTACCTTGTGTACAATTTGGGCAGATAGCAGAAGTATTGGATGGTGGAGAACTGAGTAAGGATCCTTACCCTTAATTCTCCATTTATTTGTTTTTATAACAATTTACCTCTACTACATACAACTCCATGTGATTAATTTGCACATTCAAATCAAATGTATAGCTGTAGTACTTGTACCTCATGTGTACCAGGGAAACTCAAGAATCTGTATTGTGAAAAGTTCTATCATAATTCTACAACTTCAAGCGTGTTTGGATCCACGTTTAAACCTCACATAATCACTTCTCTGCGCACAAAAATGACTCCTAGTAGTTTCTTGCAGATCACTTTTCTCCCCAATAGCATCTATAGTTTCATGATTAACCTTTTAGAATCACTTTTCTCTCAAAAAAACAAAAAAACAAAAAAAACTACTAGGAGTATATTCTCTCGGAATCACTTCTTCCCCAACGTGAAAATCTACCGAGTTTCCAAACATACACTTTGTGTTTCTCAAACATGCTCTGATTATTAATTCTAATCATTTCAGGTTGTCCTTTGGGAAGCTTCATTTACCTACTAATGATGCCTGCTTTGTGCACTCAATGGATCATGGGGTCAAAGTACAGAACAAAGTTGAGGAAGAAGTATGATTTGGTGGAAGCTCCATATTCAGATGTGATCTCTCATGTCTTTTGTCCATGTTGTTCTCTCTGTCAGGAGTTCAGAGAGCTTAAGATTAGAGGACTTGACCCTGCTCTTGGTAATTGACCTCCTCCTCCTCATTTTTACTTTTTCATTTTTATATTGAAGATTGACAATGACAGCTATAGAAACACTTTTGACTAATATAGCATGTTTCAATCGGCTTATTTTTTTCTTGTCTGTGTGCAGGATGGAATGGAATTCTTGCTGAACAACAGCGTGAAAGACAGCAAAATGGTCAAACATTGAATGATCCTCCTTCAAACCAAGCCATGTCCCACTAAACACAGTTCTTGTGTTTCTTTTGGTGTTCTTCGTTGTTGTTGGTCCATTGGTGCAAGTTCTCCTGTTTTAGGTTCTCGTCTGTCAGTTGACCTCTATTGGTGGAGGTTCTCCGGCTTTAGGTCCCCTCTTCCGCAAAAAAATGTATTTCTTTTGATTGGTTTTGTTTGAATGTTTGATGCTTATAATTGAATTGTAAGAAAACAAATAAAGCTCTGCTCGATTGAAGTTTGGTAAAATTAAGTTTGAAAGAATGAATGTATTTGGAAATAATGTGTAAAAATGAGTTTAAAAATAATGAATGATTTTGCACTTTTTTTTTAGACTGAGAATTAGACACCAAACGGGGACATAGAATTTCGATTCGGGACAAGATTTGCTTAGTTTATTCGCTTTACTTGTTATTCACCATATTCACTCATACTATTAGGCTTCTTATTTTCATCTTAGCAAGAGAAACATTAAATCCTGAACTCAATGCTAAGTTTTCATTTCATCACTCCCTCTTAGCACATGCCAACCACTTCTTCCTACACTTTGCAATGGATCCAGGAAACAATGTCATAATTTATTGATTTCTTTTCACCAATTGCCCATGAATCAGAAACTATGACATGCTATTCAGTTTTGCTCTTAGTTTAAACTTTATTGCGTGATACAACTGAGTGAACTGACATGCAGTCATGCACACAAACAATGGATACTAGTTTCAAACATAACTAAAATTACTTTAGATTCATGGAAGTACCTGCTAGTCTGCTACAGAAGCAGAACCTAGAAAAAAAGTTACCCACAAATTGAGAAGCTACTCACAGAAGCTTCTCAACAGAATTAATTCCGACAACATAATCAATTATTGAAGGGTTTTCAAGCATGCACTAAGTGAGCAGTTATCTAGGATTCAGAATTTGTTCCCCATTGGAACCTTGCTTTGCCTCCTCTGGCTCACAGTGAACATTAGTATTATTCCCTTGTTCAGCTTCTGCACTTGGTCCATAACCCCAACTACAAACCAAATAGTACAGCATGTTAACAAAACTCATCATGGTAAGAAGCCAGTAAAACTTGTCATAGTGACCCTTGTTGATATTATCTGAGACCCAACTTTGTTTTCCCCCTCTGGAAGTAATGTCATCCACAATCCTGAATATCATAGAAGCCACCAAGTTTCCCACAGCATTTCCAAGGCTGAAGAGGGAAGCAGCAATGCTTGACATGCTGCTTGGAAACTCGGAGTAATAGAATTCTGATTGGCCTATTGCATTGAATGCTTCAGCCATACCAGTCAAAACATGATGCAGGATAAGCCACATTGCAGACATGTTCAACACTGCTTGAGGATCATCAATGTACCCTTCCTCAACTGCTCTCCTTCTCCTTATGGTTTCAATAACTGCTGAAACTACAAAGTCCAGAAAAGAGAAAAACAGCCCAATTCCTATTCTCTTTTTCGCACTGATAGAAACTGATTTTCCTCTGAGTTTTGATGCTAGAGGGAGGATCACACGATCGTAGACGCCCGCAGTTATGAATACTGACACCATTGAGAAGAGACCAAAAGAGCCTGCAGGAATTTCGAAGCTTGGAGTGATGTGTCTGTCCATAGTTTTAGCTTGGAGCAACCGAAATGAGGTTTGGCTAGTGCTTACTGATATCATGATGCTGGAAGACCAAAGGGGAATCACTTTGATGATGGCTTTTAGTCCTTCCACTTGCTCTATTGTACAAAGACTCCATGTGCTTGAGGCTGATCCATCAGAGGCTATATCTTTTTCTCTATCTTTGATGATGCAAGCTTTATTCAGAAACCTAAAACTCAAAGAATTACCTGGTGTTAGTCAGGATGCCTTTGAGTAAACACCTTAATAAATAACTTAACTAAACACTATGTCAAGAATCGTATATCACATAAGTACTTATTCATTAGCTAATCTGAGAAACTTAATGAAATAAGCTTAAAATAGCTGATTGGTAGGGAAAATATCCTCTCATGTGGAAACTTTATCGTGCCCACTCATGTTAAAATTGTGTCTATTTCTCTCTTTTCATGTATATTAAAAAGTTGGGCCCTTTGAAATCCATGAAGAAAGATATAGACACAGTGTTTCACTTGACATTGTCATGTGACATGAGAGGATTCTTATAGATAGGTATAAGCACTCATGCATAAGCTATTTTGAGCATCTTACGGAAATAAGTTCAGAAGAGCTTATATTTGGATTTGGATTTCCTGTTGTCAAAATTTTTAAGTCATTGCAGTCATAGCTTCGTAGTCATCTAATATTTAATTTGATCCAACCATCTGATCTTTTCTACAGATACCAAACTATGATTGTAGTGACTTTAGGAAATTTTGACTGTAGGGAATTCAGATACTATCTGATCATATTTACATTATAAGCTATTAATATAAGCTTATCCAAGCATAAATACTTATGTGATTAGATAAGCTCTTCCATATGCATTCTTATTATTTCACCAAAACTTAATTAAGATCATTAAATTAAAGATTGCATTCAACCTCAGTTTGTCAGATGGAGCAACGAGTGTTGAATCCTTCTCATGGTGATACATTCCAGCTGAGTCCTTAGGGGGAAATGCAAGTTTTCTATTCTTGTAGGCAACAACTGTTACTTGGGCAAGGCTAGTTAAAATACTACTGTGAGGTTTCTGCTTGATATAACGTGGAGAAATAATGAAGAATAGGAAAGTGGACAAGAGCATAAGTGCTGCAGGAACCCCAAAACCCAGTTTCCATCCAAAATGATCTTGGATGTAAATTATTCCTGTCAAAGAAAAAACAACAGCAATGGCTTGCAAAGCTATGTACCAGCTTATGAAGCTCTCCAAGACCCTTTGGTTATCAGGATCAGTTTTTTTCTTGAGCTGATCAGCACCAAATGCTAAGGAGCATGAGATGCCACCACCTCCAATGGATATGAGAGCAAAGCAAGAGAGTAGGAGAGCTAATTGGCTTGTTGTTGCAGATTGGCAATCTTCAGTTGAGTGAAGACAAGGTGGAGGTCTTGCCGTTGGACTCATGGATGTTAACCACAACACTGCCATCCCCTGTGATAACACCAATATATTCTTCCAATCAAATCAGGTTGGCTCAACATGAGTTTTTACTTTTTATACATTCACTCACTTACTTTTTCTTCTCATTTTCACCAATTTTTCTTCCTAATTCTCTCTTCTTTTGATGTTATATTGCTCATCATATCTACCACTTCTATCACTTCCATTTTCTATCTCTATAAGGTGGAGCTTGAATTTGGATTGAATAGATTTTTTCCAAGCTGAACATATCCCTTAAACTTCAGTTTCATTAAGCTCAGTTCTCAAGGACCACATATCATCTATGGCAAAATAACAAGGAAGAGAAAAAAAAAATCTCACTCCTTACTAATAAAAATAGATAGATATAAAGATAGTGAAAGAATAAATATGTGAACATTTTTTTTTAAATTAATATATCCTTTCTAATTTAGAAAATTGGGGAGGGAAAAGTTTGATCGATTTTCGAACAGTGTGTATGGAAAAATATTTGTTATGAATGTCTACCCATTTAATATAACCACGACCCTTGAAGACTTGAAGTGGGGATACATTGGAACAGAAAAAATAAGGAAAAAAAACAAATTTCTAAAAGTGTAATAGGTACAGATTGATCATTTAGAAAGTTTGGATGAATTACTTTAAAAACTTCATACGAAGTGTGCATGCGAGGCACATCATTAATGAGTAATGATTTGTCTACACTATTTTTTCTTACATACTATTTTCATTCATTTTTTTTCCGTCTCCTATATTTTTATCATATCACCTAGCTAGATCATATCTCATTTATCTCTTTTCTTTAAATTGTAGTGAGTTAGATGTGGAATTAAGATGTGAATACACTATTATTCCATCATTATCGATGTGAACAGACCCGCATGAGGTTAAAATCTAAATTCTAAACTAATGTTAGTTGGGAATCGGCATGCTCATCAAGATTAAGAAAAAACAAAGTACAGAGAATAACATAATACTAGAAAGGACAGGATCATCGAAGGTACCAGGAAACAGAGTATTGAACCCAAACCAATGGCGAGGAAGCGACCCAAATATGAATCAGCAATGACAGCACCCACCACCGGAGTGAAATTTGTAGCTGCCAACCAATAGTACATGATCTGTGTTGCTTTCACTACTCTCACCCTGTAATCCTTAGTCAAATACAGTATCATGTTTGGGATTAGCCCAACACTAGCAAGCTTAGCTAGTGACTCATTTGCTGCAACAACAATCAAATATTCATTCTCAACAACATCCAAATAAAAAATGAAATCAAGCTAGCTAGGAAAGCTCGGTAGTCGGTACTATAAGAGTTTTGCGACTTACAAAGGTTCTAACCGACTCGAACAATATTGTCTCAGTGTAAAGTGTAGGATATATGTGATTAAAACAAACCAAAAAAATAACTTCTTTTGCATACCTATAATGAAAGGCATGGTGATGAAGCCACCCTTGCTTCTTTGTACAAGTGGATTCTTGTGTTGCTGAGCCATTTCCTCATGAATCAAAGCAGCATCCATTTCTTCCTTCTCCATGCGCTTCCTCTTTTTAAAAAGAGAAAGAAGTAGTGAACTGAACTACAAAATCTTCTTCATGCACATGCCAATCTCCTATACTAGATTTGTATGACTAAATTATTATTTCAATAGTGGACTTTGCCCAATAAGTTCTAAAGAAGAACCACATATTCATGAAAATTATTTAAATACTCAGAATTTGAATTTTTTTACCAAGAAGTAATACATTTTAATTTTTTTTTAAGTAATGTCTCGAGTTTGAATTTTCTGTATGAAAAATCTCCACTGGGTACTAATTTTACTAGAATATGATTGTTTATATCCAAACATATTACGGTCGCCTTTTACCTTATTAGAGTCTCTTATAATGATATTTCTTAAACATGTTTCGGACTTGAATTCGGTAGAAATATTTCTTAAATAATATCTCAAATTTAAATTTTCTAAATAGAAACAACTCTCTGTTAGGATATCTAATTCTACCAAAATATAAATGTTTTCCTCTTGAACTATCCAATATACTTGTGTTAGAACAAAAGATAATCTGAAAAGTTTGATCATCTCAAGTTGTTATGACTTTGATTTCATGACTGGAGTGTAGTGAACCGCAGAGAATCCAAATTATCATCTCAAGTAGTACAGACTGCACACTGCAATACTTTCTCCTAGGTATTGACTGCAAAGTGTTGTGCCAATTAAGTAAGATCACCCAATAGTTGGATAGTATTATACTGATCCATTCCCATTTTCTTTATCAGTTATTGAGAAAGATATTGAAGTCCGTACATATACATAATATTTTTCTCTTCCTTCTATAAACATATTTAAAAATCAAATTTAAAATTATATATTTAAAGGACTCAAAGTCTAAACTCAATCACATACCATTTGCACCATCATATGTTCGTACCTATAATTAATTTGCATCGATTCACACTCACATGATGGCATGTCGCGAATTATGAATTATGCAGATTAGCATCAGCTAGCATGGTATAAACCTTCATAGCAAGTAGCAACGAACGAAGTTTCTCGGAATCTAATAAAAACAAATTTGAGGATCATATTTTTAACCCACATATTTCTTAAACCTCCATTAGAGAGGTCTCCGCTCTAATACTATATTAAAATTTGAGAAGTCTAATTCAACTTTAAAGCTAATTCAGGAGTTTATGGTTGCTCTATCCCTTATAAAGGTTATCTGTCATATTTTTAACTAAGGTGAGACTTCTAACGCATGTATATGCGGACTATAGCATCTTACACTTTCAATAGTAAAAATAAATTGTGCACCTAGAATGACTTAGAAATTCATGGTTCTGGTCTTGGTTCCATGAGTAACGTGAACGCTAGAGAGAGTTGAATTGTTCTCTATCTGATAATACATTTGCTTGACACCACATAAGCGGCCTAATGGAAAACATATTATGAGATGAGATTGAGGTTCTTTCATTAGATAAAGGTCACTGTGTCTAACCCATCATGAGATAATTAATAAAAAAAAGTATAATCTACCATCCATTCAAAAAAGAGGTTGGGTCGGATCCACCATCAAAATCGTGGCGCGATGTGTTGTTAGGGGAAGACGAAAAGTCACTCGGGGATATTTATCACAGCATAAGATTGCATTTCAAAGAACTAGGGGTAGTTTTCCAAATGTAAAAAAGAAGACAACTATATAACACCATTTTGAATTTAAAATACGTTTTTTCACAATAAAAAACATTCTAAATTATTCCTAGTTTTTCCTTTTTTATATAATATGTCATTGGGCTATGAGAAATTTACATTGGCCCATTACTCTAAGTTTCTCTATGAGACATTTACATTAGGCCACACTTGGCCCATTAGGTTTACACCACGCTCACAACCCACTCACCACACGCTCACTGCTTCAGACTCAGCTCATCTCTCCTCTCAGGCTCACGGCGACGACGACGACGACGGCGGCGGCGCGGCCTCACCTCAGCCTCTCGTTTCAGCTCCGGTAATGCTCTGTTTTGGCTTTGATGCTCAGATGTGCTGTTTCGATTCTCTGTTTTTCGATTGGATTTCAATGCTTTCTGTGTCGAAAATTGAAATGATCTTCATTTCCATCTTATACGACTCGTTTGTCTCCATGATCATGCTCACACACAAGCACTCAATTAGATTCCACACCATATGCACATTGATGCTAATTGCTTAGATTAGGTTGGTCACACCAGAGAGAATGGAAAAGGAAAAGGCTTAGGAGGGTGGAAATTTGGGAATGGATTTCAAGCATCCCTAGTTAGATAGCTACATTTATCAATTTGACAAAACTTGCAATTGCTCATTGGTAACCAATTTCACTGGGTCTTACATTGGCCCATTTCATTGTAGTGTTTGAGATTAAGCAACCCTGTCTTTATTGTTGTTAGTTTTTAGATAATCACTTAAGCTGTAGTAGACTAGGGCCCCGTTTGGAAACACAGCTTAATTAAGCGCTTATGGTCATAAGCGCTTATGCTTATGACATAATCGCTTATTCATAAGCTATTTTAAATTTTTTATTGAAATAAATTGAAAATAAGCTATATATAAGCATAAGCTCTTTTCCATAAGCTATCCTGAGTAGCTTATGAAAATAAGCTCAAAACAGCTTATGGTAGGTCATAAGCTGTTTGCATAAGCTCTCCCAAACACTGGCATAAGAGTCTATGCTATCAGATAAGCTCAAATAAGCTTTTCCAAACGGGGCCTAGTTAGTAGTACTAGTAATAATCTTTTAAATGCTTCTATTTATTTGGCACACTTCTATTGCTACATGATTATTTCTGTTTTCAGCTGGCATGAGCTTTATGCGGATATTGTGGAGTATTCAATTGTATTAGTGTTACTAAAATTTGCACTCTTTATTTTACTTGTTGAATACTTGAACCACATTTGATAAACCAGGTTTTATGTGAGAAAAAATATTCATTGATATTAATAAAGGAACTATGGAATGGGAGTTGATTAGGATGAAGATAAAAAAATGACTCGTTTTTTTATAAAGATAAACGTAAGAAGATTGCAAATGAGAAGTACTCAGTTGGTGAAAAGTATGTATCAATAATGTGATATTGAGTTATGAAAAAAAAATTATGTGATATTGGTTTCTGGAACTAGATTTTGTCATGGAAGTCGATTTTCTTTTATGTTAGAAAATATATTCATTGATATTAGTAAAGAGACTGTGGAATGGGAATCAACAAGGATGAAGATAAAAAAGGGACTCGTTTTTTTATAAAGATTTGTAAGAAGATTGCAAGTCAGAATTACACGGTTGGTGAAAAGTATGAATCAATAATGTAAAAATGGTGTCTGGAAGTAGATATTTGTCATGGAAGTAGCTTTCCTTTTATTCTCTTAAATAGCTAGTTCTTATCATGAACTTGTAGCCGTTTTGTTACATCACTTCTTACATTATACATGTATAGTCATTCAAGTGAAAGTAAAACTGATTTTTTGTTGCTGAAATGGGATTTAATTTTCTGTTTAAATTGAGCCAACACCTTTTGTCATGATATTGTGCAATGCCTTAACTTGATGCTGGAGATCCTACTTATTTAGCACCCAGATGGCTGACATGTTAGTCTTGAGTTAAATAGAAAATGGTTGGCAGGTTCTGATCATACCTGGTAACCATTGGATTGGAGGCAGAGTTGGATATCTATTATCCACCCTTGACGAGGATAGGGCAGGACGAGGGAAGCCGGAACCTACTTTATTTCTATGCCTATTTGGCAGCTAGGTTTAGAAATTTTTTTTTGTAGTGTGATTGTTGTTTCATGTGTTTTCCATTCTGTTAAGCTGTAGACTTCGCATAGTTTTGATATGCTTCAAGAACTGTTTACTTTTTTGAAATTATCCATAGCCTTGGAATATGCATAATGTTGGGCACCATTCATTTTAGACATAGTAATTTATTCCTATCAATGTAATATTTGAGGACTTATGTACGATTTGATCTATATATGACAAACAATATTTCGATAAGCTTTGGATGAAAATATATATAACAAGATGTTCTGTTTTGTTCTGCTGTCAGGTTATCTATTTCTGGAAGAGGAGTTCACAATGTCTGTCATGCTGTGCTGATTAGAGAGGTAGCAACGTTACGAGCCAAGAATGAGCTTGTTTTTAAGATTAAAACATTATTTACCCAATGTTTTACACGCACAACCTCAACCTCTTCATACAACTGTAGTGGGGCTTCATGCTAGGAAATTAAATGTATTTTCAAGAAACTTTGGCCAAGCTGCTAGGAAAGAGGAAGAGGAAGATGTAGAGGAAGTGGAAATTGATCAAAGAAGTCTCCCGGCTGATTTTGATCCTGCCACATTCGATCCTACTGACCATCGTGGCCCTCCATCAGAGAGGGTTTTCAGGCTTGTTGATGAAGTGTCATCTCTAACGCTAGCTGAAGGTGCTGAATTGGGTCTCCTTCTGATGAACAAAATGGGGATAAAGGACTTGCCTAATATTGGATATATGAAACCAGGAGCAGCAAATTTGGCTGCAATGGCAGCAAAAGCACCAGCCGCAGCCAAGGAGGAGCAAAAGCCAGAAAAAACTGTATTTGAATTGAAACTGATGTCCTATGAAGCAGCTTCCAAAATTAAAGTCATCAAGGAGGTCCGGGGGTTTACTGATCTAGGTTTGAAAGAGGCCAAGGATTTAGTGGAAAAAACACCTTCTATCATAAAGAAAGGTGTTTCAAAGGAAGAAGGTGAACAGATAATAGAGAAACTGAAAGCTCTTGGTGCAAATGTCGTCATGGAATAACGTGATTTATTGTGTTTTTCTGAGAGATGTTTCTCCTAGTATTCAGAACTTTTATAAGTGATCTGAAATTTAGAAAATTTAATATAGTTGGCCAAGGAAGGATACCGGAAATTTTGCTAGTGCTATTTTAAAGTTGTGCTCACTTTCAGCTTAAACTGGAATTTGATGTTGTGTAGCTATTAAACATCCTTTGTTTCCCTACTGATGGAATAAAAGTACTATTCATGTTTTTGGTCTCCATTTGCTTACTACATATTGAATAACTTTAATCTGGTTTTCAAAAAAAAAAAAAAAAACTTTAATCTGCATCTTCATACATAAATTGATTATACATAGAGATACATTTAAATAGCGTATTCGGAACAGCTTCTCTTCAATCAGAATTAATTCTGAAACATAGAAGCTACCACAGAAGCTTTTTCCAAGAACTAATTCGGATTTCATAATCAATTGTAGAAGGGTTTGTAAACATACACTATAGTCTATTCATATTGCGACTACTACTCGTCTAAACATGGAAAAAAGAATATGACTGGTGTTTAACATATCAACCAGGTAATATTTGGTTCTTCTGCACCTCTATCTCTGTGGAGCCTTCAGTTTAATGTTCATCCTGAACCCCATTAATCCTTAGTTCAGACAACTCTTCCTCCTTGGAGCCATTTTCTTCACTAATCTTCGAGACTTTATCAACCTGACCCACGTTCTGCAATTCAGTTAACTCTTTCTCTTTTGAGCCAATTTCTCCACTAACCTTGGAGCCGTTTTCTTCAGCTACCTTGGATATTTGATCAACAGTAGGTCCATAAGCCCAACTGCATATTAGATAATACACTAAATTAAGACCACTAATTCCAACAACAACCCAGTAGTACTTGTCGAAACGACCCTTGTTTATGTTATCTGAAACCCAACCCTCTTTTCCTCCACTTGAGGTAATGTTTTCCACAGCACTGAATACAAAAGAAGATACAATGTTCCCTGCAGCCATTCCCAGTCCAAGAAGGGAAGAAGCAACACTAGACATAGTCCTAGGAAACTCAGTGTAATAAAACTCATTCTGACCAATTGCATTGAATGCTTCAGCTATGCCACCCAAGCAAAGCTGAGGGGCCAGCCACATTGCCGACATGTTCAACACTCCATGAGCATTGTTGATATATCCCGCCTCAATTGCTCTCTTTCGCCTTATGGTCTCCAAGGTTGCTGAAGTTACCAAGTGGAGAAAAGAGAAAAGCAATCCAATTCCCATTCTTCTCTTTGCACTGATCCTAACTGGTTTTCCTCTGATCTTCGATGCTAGAGGAAGAAACGCGCGATCATAGAGAGCTATCCATAGAAATATTACAGCTACCAGGATTACACTGAAAGACCCTGCTGGAACTTCAAAGTGAGAGGTGATATGTCTGTTCATGGATTTAGCTTGCAGCAATCCAAATGAGCCTCCAATGTTAAGGGACATCATGATCCCTGAAGACCACAAGGGAATGACTCTGATAATAGCTTTTAGTTCCTCTACTTGATCTATTGTGCAAAGTCTCCAAGGATCTGATGCTGACCCATCAGAGGTTATATCTTGTTTTGGATCCTTGATGACACAAGCTTTGTTTAGAAACCTGGAAAATAAAGCATGGGATGAAATGAAATGTTTCCACAGAAAAGATGCAAAGATCCTGTTTGGAATACTAAATAGCACTTGGAGCTTATGAACCTATTTGGATGCAGACCAAAGAGCCCTTATTGGAGCCTATGTAGTGTATCTTCACATAGATAAGCTCCAATAAGTGCTCTTTGGTATGTATTGACATAGGCTCTATATAGTACTAGATAAGCTTCAAAAAGTGCTATTTGGTATGTATCCAAGCAAGCTAAGAAACTAAAAGAATGGTAAGTTGGTTCTACCTTAGTTTATCAGTTGGAATAACAAGATCTGAATCCTTCCTACGATGGTAAAGTTCGGCCGAGTTCTTAGGTGGTAATGAAAGTTTTCTGTTCTTAAATGCAGCAACAGTTACTTGGGCAAATCCAGTGATCAAGCTGGTTTGTATTTTGTTCTTTATATAAAGTGGAGAAGCAAGGAGGAAGAAGACAGTAGATAAGAGCATGAGCGCTGCTGGAATTCCAAAACCAAGTTTCCATCCAAGATGGTCTTGGATATATACTATTCCTGTGAGGGCAATTATGACAGCAATAGTTGTAGAAGCATAGTACCAGGTGAAGAATATTTCCAAGACCCTGGGGTTATTGGAGTTGTTTTTTCTATTCACCTGGTCTGCACCAAATGCTAAGGAACATGAAAGGCCACCATTTCCAATGGACATGAGAGCAAAAGCAGAGAGCAAGATTGCCATTTGCCCTGACGTTGCTGATTTACAACTTTCAGCTGCATGGTTGCAAGTGGGAGGCCTTGCCTGTGGGGTCATGGCTGTTAGCCAGAGGAGTGCCATTCCCTGATACCAAAGAAAAAAAATGAAAATGTTACCGAGTGCGTATTTGGATCAACGTTGTCAAAATGGAATTTGGTAAAATTTATGGTAAAAGTGAGTTAAAGTGACTTGAAAGTGAAGTGATTTATGTTTGGACACATTTATGGGAAAAGTGACTTCAATAGGGAAATGCTCTTAAATCCAACTATAAAATCACAGAATTGATTATGTCTACAGCAAAAGCTACTATCTCTAGCTTCTCGAAGAATTGATTTTGGGAATAAAATTTATTCTCTAAGCACCTGAAAGTGATTCTTGTTTATGAGGATTGATTCTAAGGAATGACTTGTGTGATTGCAGGCTGCAGCACTACTTTCAGAACATTGATATTACTTAAGTTTCCATGGACTTAGTTGAATGTTTACTAACATCCTTGATCATTCATTCCAAAAACCAAAGAGATTTTAGAATATTGACAAATTCCACAATGGAATCATTATATGTAATAGAGCAAGACAATTCACACAAAACTATTTTCTTCTGTTGTACCTATCCAATATTCTGAAAACATCAAACTATGAGAGCAAATTTTCATTCTTTCTCATATAACAAGGGAATATGACATGTCATCAACCATTCTAATTCTGAATCATAGAAAGGGATTTTAGTTCGAGGAGACCCTTGAACAGAATCAGAAAGTTTATATGAACTTTGCTGTCATAGTTAATATTAAAAACCAAAAGTGGTTGACCAGCTTTATCTTCTTTTTCAGGAAAGCTCAACCTCATGCACCAAAAAATCAATTCATTACTGCTATCCTAAAAAAAACTACATGCTATCATTATTAAACAAGAGTACCTGCTCTTCAAGTTTCATTGACAGATAGCAAGTTAGCAACAAGGATGAAAACTACAACCATTTTCCAATCACAAAGTCAAGAGATAAGTAAAGTTCATGTATCAGAAAATAAAGTAAGAGAAAATGAATACCAGCAAAGTGATGGCAGAACCTAATCCAACAGCAAGGAACCGACCCAGATAAGAATCAGCAATGAAAGCACCCACCACAGGCGTGAAATTGCTGCTTGCAGAAGACAAGAGAAGTATCTGAGTTGCTGTGCCAAGATGAAGCCTGTAAGTCCCCATCAAATACAATATCATGTTTGGCAATAGGCCTATGGTTGCTACCCTTGCAAGTGCCTCATTTGCTGCAATTCACATCAATAACCAAACACAACAACCCATCAACAAAAATGAGTCTCAAAGTAAAAAGAAAAAAAAAATCCAAGCTTTCTCTTTGATAACCAAATCAAAAACCAGATTGCACAACAACCCATCAACAAAAATGAGTCTCAAAGTAAAAAAAAAAAAAATCAAACCTTCTCTTGAATAACAATCAAATAAAAAACCAAAAAAAATGAATCTCAAAGTAAAAAAAAAAAAATCAAACTTTTATGTTTGATATGAGCAAAAGTGTACCAACCAATAATGAAAGGCATGGTAATTAGACCACCCTTGCGCCTCTGTGGTTGTGATTCATCTTCAACTGCAGCATAAGCAAGCTCAACTTCCTTGTCCATTTTGATTACTATCTATCTATCTATGTATCTCTTGAGTCTCTTTTTGATAAGTTGAAGAGAGCACAGAGAAAGAGAACACTAATAAGTAGCAATTTATGTTCATGAAGATTTAGATAGAAGTAGATAGATATCAGTCACAGAGAAGTGTGGAGTGATGTCAGAGCTTGCGATGAGTCATGAGTGGGACAATCAAACTCCATGTGTGTTCATACTGTCCCTGCTAAAACTGCATCTCTGGAATGCAATATGCTTGTCCATCTCACATGATTGTTAATAGAGCTGTTACACGTTTTCATTCAGTATTGAGTCGACATTTTTCCGACACACGCATTAGCGATGATTTTTAATTAAATATTTTTATTTTTCTCATTCGATTTAATCTTATTTTTTCATTAATAATTTTTTTTAATGAAGTTCTGTTAAATAAATTGTTGGTATAGTTCATAGTAATCACCGCTTGAACAACATTGTCATGAATTACAGACAGAAAAATCGGCATAATGTATGCTACAACAACACTAATTAATTGCCCTGCATGGTGCATATTTATATGATGCGTGTCTGACTCATGAGTCAAACTTTGCTTCTAATGATTGAGTCATCAACTGTGCTATTTCTATTTTTCTAATCACAAAAAAAAAACAGGGGGATGAAGATTTTCTGGTTTTGGCAATTGGCAAAGTGTGAATGTATCTTATAACGGTGCAAGTTGATCCCAACACGCATTTCAAAGTAAAAAATGGATAAATTTTTTCTTATGAATTATAAAAAAGTACGCAAATGGTATCCAAACATATATGCACTTTTCATTCCTTAAATATACTTCCTCCGTCCCTAATTATAAGCTAAAGTTGAGACTTATGTTTTGTCACTAAATATAAGTTAAAGTTGTAAAAGCTAATATTTATTTCCATATTATCCTTGCATTTATTGGTAGTGGAGCACTATTTGTAGTATAATGATTAAAAAGTGTTATCTTAAATAGGGGTAGACATGAAAAGTTTTACCTTTTTTTAAAAAATCAATGCATCAATTAAGACTTTCTTAATAAACGTGATTTTTACAACTTTAGCTTATAATTATGGACGGAGGAAGTATCACTTTTAGGGTACCTATTATAAAAATAACATGCGTTTTTACAATTTCAATTTAAAAGAAAAGGTTTTAGTAAATAATTAAAGTTTTATAATTGAGATAATGAATTTTATAACTTTTATGGAGGCAGCTATTCTATAAATATATCATAAAATGTATCTATAATTTTTTAAACTGGGAGTCCATATTTTTTTAATGAAGGCATATTCGGTTTGATGAATTGTACTTATTAAACAGTTATTTTCACTGTTTGCAGAGCCGGACTAGACCGGTCAGTTCAACCGATTTGATTGGGAATCAGGACCTTGGTCGGTTCGGTTCGTTCGTATAACCGACTTGTATGAGGACCGGTTGGAAACCGGTTAAGAACCGAAGAAACCGGTCAAAATCGATGGTTCTCGGTCTGAACAGGTAAAGTCAATACCGTGAGTCTGACCATCTCGCGAACGCGGTTTCATCGCGAGCAGTGTCTCACCATGTGAGCCTTAAATTTTTTCGCGAACAGTGGGGAGAGGGAGAGACTATGAGAAAGATCCACGAAATAGGGGCTTTCCCTCCAAACAATCCCAGACGAGACCATAGAAGGGTGTCCACCAGTGAAAGGGAAAAGAAAATAGCAGAGAAGAGATTGACAGTGCATCTGTGTGAAGCAAGTAGGAAGGTGGCTGGTTTCTCACTGTATGGCGCACAAGTGGGTGGAAGGAAAGCCAAGAGGGTAGCCTAGTGTTTCCCTCTTGCATATGGACTGGGCCCGTTGAAGTTTTATCATTTTTTGTCTTATACAGAAGTCTTTAACAACATGCGTTTTTTTTTTTCTGTAGTGTTTTTTTATACATTGTAGTCTTTTTTTTTGTTCGACGTAGAGTCTTATATTTATATTCTTTTTCTTTTACTGTTGCGTATGTTTTTTAACCCCTACTTATGTGTATGGTTGTCTATGTTATGCTAGGTTAATATTCGTGAGTAATGTTCATCACATATATGATTATATATAATTAAAAATATTATTTAATTGATTGGTGAGTGAGATCACATGGGAACATGGGTCAGTGTTGGGAGTGTTAATAGATTGTACTTCTTTGTTTGGAGTTAAGTCCTCAGTTTGCTGAAGACTTTGTCGTCTCTTGGTCGGGAAGTGAGAAGAAAAAACGCACAATGTCGGCCAACTCATATAGTCGTCTGCCAGCCGGCTGCGACGAATAACATTGGTTCATCTACATGGGGAATCTCGGCGGTCAGGGTGCCATAAAAAAGCAGATGATCAAGTGTTACATCGAAACCCTCGCAAAAGTTCTTGCCAGTTCGGGCGAAGCCAAGCAGAAGATTTACAGTTTGTCTTGTGAGAGGGGCTGAGCCTTGGATTTTGGTGTAATATTGATAAGGAAACGACTTATAAGATGGAAAAATTGGCTGGAATGTTACTTGTCGTTCCGGACAACAAGTATGGTGCTGAATCAATGGAGAATGGAGAGATTGTCCCAATTGAGATCAATGAAGAACAAGCAAGGAATGTCTGACGCAGAGTAGTGCGCAGAAGAACTAGTTTCTAATGTACTTACTATGGGAGTAGTGCTTTATATGCGCTACTTGGTTATAAAACATATTTGTTCAAAGTTCTTTTGACTTGAAGATATTTGTCATCATTTTCCTTTTTTTATGGTCTTGACCAAGGTATCCCCACAACCGTCTAGCCTGAAATTTTTTTTAGATACAAAATCCTAACTCATTACATCCCCATCAAATCAAACTTTGAATATAAAAGTTGGGTCAGTCAAAAAAGGCTAGTTAAAATGAGATACCAAATCCTAATTCATTACATCCCATCAAATCAAACTCAGAATATAAAAGTTGGGTCTGTCAAAAAAAGCTAGTTAAAATGAGATACCAAATCCTAATTCATTACATCCCATCAAATCAAACTCAAAATATAAAAGTTGTGTCTGTCAAAAAAAACTAGTCAAATAAAGAAAACTAATCCAGTGTTTGAAACTTGATCAGCTTCCAGCGAGTTACATAAAAGGTCATCATCAAGTGGTACTAATCCCAGTGCTTAAGGCTAGGTGGGAATGTCTTTTGATCATCTTTGAGCAAGGTATGAAATGGTCATCATCAGGTGGTACAAAATACTCCTCCCCGAGCGGATGTTTAAGCCGATATCGTGTTACAACTATGATGTCATTGGCGACCTCATTATCTTCTCGGAGGATGGGGATATGCCTCCCTGGATTCACTTGATCCAACATGTGAATTCCCTTCACAATTTCCCTTTGTAAAAAGTCCTTTGGTGTATTCTTACCGGTGTAAAAATCAATTGAAGTCTCCAAATCAGTATAGTATGTCCACTTCATCTTTCCCAAATTCAAGTGTTGCTCCAAAAAATCTGAATACTCTCTAGCCAAATACATGGCTTGAGTTTAAGCCCTACCACTGGTTCCGATAACACAAGGTGGTGGAAAGAACGGCTCGACAAACCCAAAAATGAACTTTCCCAATGGATCCCTGACCAGCCCACCGGTCCACATGGTGCCCTTATCCAACCTGGAACCATCAACATTCCAGGTTAACCTTACAGAGGCTCTTTTCCAGTATCTCAGATTTTTGTAAGCCGTTGTTGTCGCAAATCCGTGTCTCAGGATTGGGCTGCAATTTTTTGTTGACTAATTATTCAGATCTTTCTTCTTCATTTCACACCAATGGGGACACATCTGAAACATGCGAGTGATGAGGTTGCATTGCATCAATTTTTATTAATTATGATTTAGTTATTTGTGTATGCATATAACAAATTAAAAATCCAAATTAAAAATTACTAATATGCATGACAAAATTAAGCACAGATAACCAAATAAAATAAGTCATAAGGCATTCTTTTAGAGAGACAAATAACCAGAAAAATCGATATTCATTTGCATATTCCTGTACAAGTTATGAATTTGAGACTGGTTCAAAATGTTGAGATTCCTAGAAGTTCTTATTTTAGCAATGGTGCGTGTAATTATATTCCCTCCAATATTCCACGTGATTGAACTTAGTCGCTGCTAGATGTGATTGATAATTATATGCTTAATTCTTACATAGATACATGATTTACCCTAGAACCCTAGCCATCTTAACCTTTCTTCCTCTTCAACAACTTTCTTACCCTTCAACAACTTCTCTTCTTCTTTCAATGGTCGTAAACCAAATTGCTGGAAGGTACAGGATCCAAAGGGATGTCAACACCCACCGACCATAGAGCTTTTTCTTCAATGTTAGATATGCACATTTTTTGCCTGATGAGCCCCCAAACCTGAACGAAATATTTATCTCGCATATGCATAATAAAAAAAAATGGTTATAACATCTGATGCAAGCACTCTTAGAGGGAGGTGCTCCATTGCCATCATTGTTCGTGATAAGGAGGGGAATTTCATAGCTGGGCGCTCACGATTGCTCTCTGCAACAGATTTAAAAAATGATAATGAAGCTAAGTTTCATTCCACGTATGTTGAGAAGAAAGGTGTTGCTGAAGCGGTTAGGTTTGCCAAGGAGAAGGAATACAAGCATGTGAAATTTTTCTCGGATAACGACAATAACATTGGTGCACTAAAGAGCTCACATGTAAATCGTGATCATCAAAAGAATCAATTGCTACTTGCAATGAAGAAAAATGCTGAGTACTTTCACTATTGTCACTTTCTGAAGATTCATCGAGATGAAAATGAGGCTGCCCACGCGGTCGCCTTTGCCCGAGTGGAGCATCAACAAGTATTTTGTGATGACTTTGACCTCAATATTGAACGTGTTGGTAAACTGTTGGAGAAACTAAAGGATTGCAAACCAAAATTTGCTCGTACTTTCTGCAGGCCATTGGAGACAAAGAATCAGCGCGAAGGTAAATAATTTTCCCAATAATTTGTTTCATGATCCATTGTTTGTTCCGAGTCCTGATCGAAGTATGATGTTGATGCTTTTCAGTTATATGAACATATTACATACACGAAGCCATGAAGCTCTGCATTGTTATTGACCAGTCAATTTCGGCATCTCCTCCATAACAACATCTCCATGACGCAAACATTACATATGCCTGGATCGCGGCCCCACTCCCTAGTGGTCGTGGTCGTGGTCGTGGTCGTGGGAGAAGTAGGGCTATTAATCAGCTTGGTCAAGGAAATGTAGTTCTTCAAGGGGATGACTTGGTACAAAATAATGTCCGTGCATATGGGGATGTGCATCTCCAAGCATGGGCCACCCTGTTTTTCCAGTAGCCTCTCTGTTGCGGTGGTGGTCAAGATCTGCTTCCTGGAGGTCCTAAGGGGTTGTGGTTGTCTCGTAAAGAACCATATGAGGGAGGAAGAAGGAACCTGCTCCTTCCTTGCAAAAGGGAAAGAGTAGGTGGCTTGGTACAAAATCATGTCCATGCATATGGGGATGTACATTTTCATGTCAATGGAGCTGGTTTTGAAAACCTGATAATGGATGTTGATGAAGAAGATGATGTAGGTGACGACGTCCAAGCATGGGCCGCCCAGTTTTTCCAGCAGAGTCTCGCCGTGGCAGTGGCGGTCAACTAGAGGTCCCGAGAGATCGGGGTTGTCGCGTGAAGAACTAGATGAAGGAATAAGAAGGAACATACTCCTTCCTTGCAAGAGGGGGAGAGACGGAGAAGGCAGATCCTAGAACAAGCAGGGGGCTAAGAAGTGATGTTCACAAAATTTGCTAGCTCTTGGAATTCGTTGGATTTCTCACAGAAGTTGCAGTTTCCATGGTCGTCTGTCATGTTATGGTTTGAAGATTGTTGTACTTATGTGATGGTTGAATTTCAGAGATGATAATGTCATTTATTGAATTTGGGGTTGAAGTTGATGTATTTCTAGATTTGTTTGTTATGGGTTTACGTTGTTGTACGGAGGTAATTGTTAAATTTTTTTTTGATACAAGATGAATTTCTATTTTTCTTCTCACATTGAATGTGATGATTCTGACATTAATTGAATTTGGGGTTGAAGTTATTGTATTTCTAGATTTTTTTGTTATTGGTTGAAGATGGTTGTACTGATGTATTTGTTGAATTTTTGATTTTCTGACTTAATACGATATGATTTTATGCATTTCTTCTCACATTGAATGTGATGATTTCATTTATTGAATTTGAAGTTGAAGTTTTTGTATTTCCTGATTTTTTTTGTTACGAGTTGAACATTGTTGTACTGTGGTAATGGTTGAATGGACGAGTGGTCGGGTGAAGAATGAAGATGAAGGTGTTGTCTGTCTGTATGTATGTATGTATGTATGTATGTATGTATGTATGTAGAGGCTGAGATTGGGTTGCATCTTTTGGTATTTGTAGTTTTGCAAAAAGAACAAGCATTCCTTACATTTGCAAGAAATGAAAATAAAATGAAAGTATGCAAGAAAAGAATTTGGACTCATGGGAAAAAATAGAGTGTTGCATGTGAGGTTTGTTGGGGCAACACTAAATGTGCAGTTTTCATTGACGACTTGTGTAGCCATCTTTTTACCATTTATGTTGTTCTTCGGGATGTCTCTAGTACGGTCATTGAATACATTGCCTCAAGACAACAATCAATTCTGGCACTTAAGTGTGTTCAAATTTGGGTTTATCTAGTTAGTTCCTCCATCACTGTGGTGATTACTATGTTGGCTGCATATCTGGACCTCCTCCCAAAAAGGTCTTTCGATGCTAACATTTGACTCTATGCGTTCATATGTTGCGTTATCATAGCCACCAATGGTTATTGATATTTTGGTTTTCGATAATAACATGGATATATGATTCATGAATTTGTTGTCAGCCTTACAACTCATATTTGACATTTATGTTATCCAAAATACTATGGGCAATATTGTCATTCCAATTCTTGTGTATAGAGTAGTAGCAGTTGTGAGTACTATAGCGACCGCCCTATCCCACGGGAGGATGCATGTCGAGGAAAGGATCCGTAGAAATAATCAGCAAAGATGTTATTTGAGGGCTAGCATGTCCGCACCTAGGAGTGTTCCCCCAGCATGTTTCCACTCAACAAGTAGTGACACGTATCATTGCTTATCTAAAATGACAATGTCATTGGCAGTTAAAACTTTCTTCAATCTATCAGAAATATGGAATAGTGGATTTCATTTTTAACTAGTCTTAAATACATTTTTTTGGTTCCCTTAGTTTAGTGTTTTGGTGATTTTCCCCTGGTTTTTTCTGCTAAAAAAAAAACAAGTCTCATACATATGAAAAGATTACTTACTCACTGAAAAAAAAAAACTCAATTGGAAAACAAAAAAGATTGCTAATATTTTTCTTTTGTTACAAGAGGAAATATGAAAAGATTACTAATATGAACTAATGATATTAGCTAAGAGAAAGAATACGAAAAGTTTCATTACAAGAGGAAATATGAAAAGATTACTAATATGAACTAATGATATTAGCTAAGTGTAAAAAAAATTTATATTTTAAATGTAATAATGTGCTAAATAATATAATTTTCAATCAAGAAATTTATTTATAGAAAAAAATTATTTTCTACTTTGTGCTTTCTTTATATAATCATCTAAGATTAAAAAAACTCAAATAGAAAAATCATTTAACTTAATTTTTCTGAAGTAAATTCGTTTAACTTAGTAACACCGTTAAAATTTAACTTTTTTTAAGGTAAGGTTCAAATTGCATTAATGAGAAATATCTGTCAAAGCTACATCCAAGATGAAAAGTGGGACATACCCCAACCAAACTGAACTAGGAAAAGAATATGCTAATTTTGCAACATGATGAGCCACACCGTTTTGTTGCCTATAAATGTGAGAAAGAAAAACAAATTTCAACTCACTAGCCAAAAGGTGACAATCATTTATAATTAACTGCAATTATGGAAATAGATTTCTTGCTTGAAAACCATTAGCAGTAATAAGAGAATCTGTCTCAATCAGAAGCTCAAAGAAGCCATGCTGACCAACCTATTCAAGAGCCCATATCAGAGTCAGGACCTCTACAAGTGCAGAATCAGCACACCTTCTAACCTTATGGGAAGCTTCCATAACAACAGAACTCGAATAATCTCTAATCATACAGTCATAGCCCAACCAACCTTGGGTGACACCAGCATCTAATTAAGTTTAAAAGAACCAGCAGGAGGTGGCTCCCAAGACTTTGCTCTCTGCCTTTCCTTACAAACCATAGACTCATAATTGCTCTGCACGAACTCCCTCTCAAAACAAACAACAGATTCCAAGCATTTCACAGGGTCAACATTCCTACTATTGAAGCAACAATCATTCCTAGCCTTCCAAATTGACCATAAAACATGGCAAAAGATATACATCTTATCAAAATCATTCTTGCTAAGCAAAGATTTGACCAAACAACACATCAGAATATGTGAGCATTATATAATTTAAGCCAACCCCAAACCACAAAGCTCTAGCAAACTCACATTCCAGAGAAAGGTGTTGCATAATTTCATTAGCATCAAGACATACAGGGCAAACAGAATCTGGAAACAAAGCTCCCTCTAGAGATTTACTCTTGTGGCCAACACTCTATTTAGAAACTTCCACATAAATTTTTTAACCTCGTTTGGAACCATAACTCTCCATAGATCCTTCCATAAGTGAAAGGCATGGCCGCCAAAACCTAAAGGGCCACTATCAGGGGTTAGACTCAGCATATGATAAGCTGACTTCACAGAGTACCTACCATCTCTAGACCAATGTCAAATGAACATATCACTAAGTAATCTCCTTGACAAAGGAATAGACAGAATCTGCTCAGCCTCAAAAGGTAAGAAAGATGATTCAACTAGATCCCTATGCCAACATGCATGCTCCTTGTTAATCAGCAAACTAACAGTAGCATCCCTTGGGAGGCTACCTTGAGGACTCCAAATACGAAATCGAGCTTGCTTGGGAAGACATTAATCATGAAAAATTCTGGTCCTCATTGCCAATAGTCTATCTTATTTCCTTCTCAAGCACATATATTGCAGCCAAAATACTCCTCCAAGAGAAGTTGGGTTGATACTCTAACTTGGCCTCCATTAGAGAAGATCTTGGGTAATACCTGTTAAGTAATAATCCAAGTTAGCAGTAGTAGTTAGTTAGTGGGCCTGGTTGAATGTAAAAGCCCAGTGGAGTGTGAGCCCAAGTTATGGGTTGTATATAGCTGCATATTGCAGTGTTGTGTAACTAATGAATCAATAATCAGTTTTCATTTGTTATCTCTAATCTTCCAGCACTCTCTCTTTCTCTCTCGTTCTGTTATTCTTCTCTGAACTCCAACAACTGGTATCCAGAGCTTTTGGTTCCGATCCAAGGATGAACCTCACTGGCAACGCACCGGCGAATCTTCCGGTGCTTGACGGCAAGAACTGGCCGCGATGGAAAGTTCAGATGAAGACCGTTTTCTCCTATCAAGATGTGATGGAGATTGTTCAAGAAGGTCTCACCCCTCTCGCAGAAGATGCCACACCAGCGCAGAGAACTGCACACAAGGAATTGAAGATAAAAGATTCCAAGGCGATGTTCTTCATTCAACAATGCGTCGACAATGCGCATTTTGAGAAGATTGCAGGAGCTGCAACTTCGAAGGAGGCCTGGCAAATTCTGGAAAAGTGTCATGAGGGTGCAGATCAGTTGAAGAAGGTTCGGTTGCAAACCTTGAAGCGTCAATTTGAGTTGATGCACATGGAATCGACTGAGAAGATTTCTGTCTACTTTGATCGAATGATTGCCCTCACCAATTTGATGAAATCATGTGGAGAGAGCTTTATAGATAGGGATATTTGCGAAAAGGTTCTTAGAACCCTAAATCCCAAATTCGATTTTGTGGTAGCAATGATTGAGGAAGCAAAGGACATTTCAACACTAAAGGTTGAAGATTTGCAAGGTTCTCTGGAAGCCCACGAGCAAAGAATTCTGGAAAGGACCAATGAAAGATCTCAGGATCAAGCATTGCAAGCATACACCTCCAAGAAATCTGGGAAAGGGGGGTATCATGGTAAAGGAACGTACAAAGATCAGAAGCCTTCTGGAAAATCAAGTCAGAATCAAAGCCAGAGTCAGAATCAAGATGATCTAGATCAACCTGAATCATCATCAAAGAAGGGTGGTTCATTCTACAAGGGCACTGGCAAGAAGAAGTTTGATAGAAAGAAGGTTAGATGTTATAATTGCAATAAATTTGGTCATTTTTCTTCTGAGTGTAAGGCTCCAAGTGGTGGTGGTGACTCTCGAGGGAAGTCCAATGGTGAAGCCAATCTTGCTAAGGATGGTGATGCCACTGATGAAGAGCCAATTTCTCTCATGATGGTAACCAGAGAGGGTAAAACCAATCTTGCTAAGGATGGTGATGACAAGGATGAAGAGCCAATCTCTCTCATGATGGTAACCAAAGAGGGTGATCTGAATCTTGGAATTTGGTATCTTGATTCTGGATGTTCGAATCATATGACTGGGCACAGAGAATGGTTAGTCAATTTTGATGAAAGCAAGAAGAGTACAGTGAAATTTGCGGATGACAGAATTCTATCAGTAGAAGGTGTTGGTGATATTCTGGTGAAAAGAGATGTTGGTAAAGATGCTGAAATCACAGAGGTCTTCTATGTTCCTGGACTGAAGAGCAATCTCATTAGTTTGGGACAGTTGCTTGATAAAGATTTCTCTATCAATATGGCTAAGAGGTATCTTGAGGTGTTTGATCCCTGTCAGAGATTGATTCTGAAGGTTCCTCTTTCGAAGAACAAGACTTTTCAAGTGAGAGTTAATGCCATTGACTCACAGTGTTTGTCTGCTGAGTTGGAAGATGAATCCTGGCTTTGGCACCTCAGATTTGGTCACCTGAATTTCAGAGATCTGAGCTCTCTCCAATCCAAGGACATGGTTCGTGGTTTGTCTCAGATTAAGCTTCCTTCAAAGGTATGTGAACATTGCTTAGTTAGCAAACAATCCAGGACATCATTCAGTTCTTATACACCTGCTAGATCTAAAGCTGTGCTTGATGTGATATACTCTGATGTGTGTGGCCCTTTTGAAACTACATCAAAGGGTGGAAGTAGATATTTTGTGTCTTTTATTGATGAGTTCAGTAGGAAAATGTGGGTTTATCTGCTGAAAGCTAAGAGTGAAGTGTTCTCAACTTTTAAATTGTTTAAAATCATGGCTGAGAAACAAGCTGGGAGAAGTATTAAAGTGTTTAGAACTGATGGTGGTGGGGAATTTTGCTCAAATGAGATGGAAGATTTCTGCAAAGAGAATGGGATTGTACATGAAATTACAGCACCATACACACCACAACACAATGGTGTTGCTGAGAGAAGGAATAGAACTGTTCTGAATATGGTAAGGAGCATGCTTAAGGGTAAAAATTTACCACATAGCTTCTGGGGTGAAGCTGTTATGACAGCTGTGTATGTTTTAAATTTGTGCCCAACCAAGTTTCTTGGTTCACAAGTTCCTGAAGCTGTGTGGACTGGAAAGAAGCCCTCAGTTAAGCATCTCAGAGTTTTTGGATGTCTATGCCACAAACATATACCTGATCAGAAAAGAAAGAAATTGGATGATAAGAGTGAATCTATGGTGTTCATTGGATATAACTCAACTGGAGCTTATAAATTGTACAACCCAAGAACAGGAAAAGTTGAATTTAGCAGAGATGTTTTGTTTGAGGAAAACAGTGTCTGGAAGGGCAAAGAGATTGAAGTTTCTGCTGGACAGATGCAGAAATTGCAACTGGAATTGGGTCATTCAGATGCTGCAGATTCTGATATGGATGATGATCAAGGTTTACAGCAGTTAGAACCTCATGATCCACAGCTAGTTCAGAATTCCATACCATTTAGAGTTAGAACTCTACCTGCACGGTTCAGTGACTATCAAATGCTTGCAGAACATGAGTTTGATAAAGAAGGAAACATTTTTCATATGGCTCTGCTAGCTGATTCAGATCCAGTGAGTTTTGAAGAGGCCATAAAGAATGAGACTTGGAGGATAGCCATGAAGGAAGAAATCAACTCAATTGAGAAGAATCAAACATGGGAACTGGTCAATTTACCAGTCAAGAAAACTCCTATTTCAGTGAAATGGGTGTTTAAAATCAAGCTTAATCCGGATGGCTCAATTTCTAAACATAAAGCCAGATTGGTTGCAAGGGGTTTTATGCAGAAGGCAGGTCTAGACTATTCTGAAGTCTTTGCCCCTGTTGCTAGAATGGAAACAGTCAGGTTGCTTGTTGCTTTGGCTAGTTGGAAAGGTTGGAATCTATGGCAGCTTGATGTCAAGTCTGCCTTCCTTAATGGCCCTTTGGAAGAAGAAGTTTATATCACCCAACCTCCTGGATTTGAAGTGAAAGGGAGTGAGCATAAAGTTCTCAAACTTAAGAAGGCACTCTATGGCTTAAAACAAGCTCCTCGAGCTTGGAATAGAAGGATTGATCAGTTCTTGTCTCACACTGGATTTCATAAATGTACAGTTGAGCATGGAGTCTATGTCAAATCTTTTCCTTCTGGTAGCTTGATTTTTTTGTGTCTCTATGTGGATGACATACTCATCACTGGCAGTAGCTCTCAAGAAATTGAAGCTGTGAAAAAGAGCTTGAAAGGTGAATTTGAAATGACAGATTTGGGCAAACTGTCTTATTTCCTGGGAATTGAATTTGTTCAAACCAGTAAGGGAATTCTTATGCATCAGAGGAAGTATGCTTCAGAGGTTTTGAAGAGATTCAATTTGTTGAACTGTAATGCTTCAGAAACTCCAGTTGAGGGTAATTTGAAGTTGGGACTTTGTGAAACTGAGGCAGAAGTTGATAGCACACAGTTTAGACAATTGGTTGGTTGTCTAAGGTTTTTGTGTCACACTAGACCAGAGATTTCTTATGGTGTTGGCTTGGTCAGTAGGTTTATGAGCTGTCCTAGGCAGTCACATCTTGCTGCAGCCAAGAAAATTCTCAGATACCTAAAGGGAACACTTAATCACGGAGTCTTCTTTCCTAGACACTTGCCAGATCAGGAAGGGGATGGTAATCTACATCTTGTAGCTTACACTGACTCTGATTGGTGTGGTGATCAAGTGGATAGGCGTAGCACAATGGGATATGTGTTTTACTTTGGGAAAGCACCAGTCTCATGGTCATCAAAGAAACAAGCTGTAGTTGCTTTATCAACTTGTGAAGCGGAATATATAGCAGCATGTAGTGCTGCATGTCAAGGTCTGTGGTTGCTGTCTTTGATTGAAGAATTAGGACTGAAGACTGATGAAGCTGTCCTTCTGAAGATTGACAACAAGTCAGCAATAGATCTTGCGAAGAATCCAGTTAGTCATGGTAGGTCCAAACATATAGAGACCAAATACCATTTTCTGAGAGATCAAGTCTGCAAAGGTCGGATTAAATTGCAGCATTGTGGTACAAATTTGCAGATAGCTGATGTTTTGACAAAGGCTTTGAAGATTGACAAGTTCAAGTATATGAGAGAACAATTGAATGTCAAGAATTTCTGAATTGTGCAGCTGAACTAATTGTTGAACTGTTTTGTAGTTTTTTCCCTTTCATTAGGTTTTTCTGCAATATCTGGTTTAGCATTGTTGTGATAGTTTAGCTTTGTTACATGTTTTGTTGTAAGCTTCTTGGATTAGGAGGGGATGTTAAGTAATAATCCAAGTTAGCAGTAGTAGTTAGTTAGTGGGCCTGGTTGAATGTAAAAGCCCAGTGGAGTGTGAGCCCAAGTTATGGGTTGTATATAGCTGCATATTGCAGTGTTGTGTAACTAATGAATCAATAATCAGTTTTCATTTGTTATCTCTAATCTTCCAGCACTCTCTCTTTCTCTCTCGTTCTGTTATTCTTCTCTGAACTCCAACAATACCTACTCTGCAAAACTGAGCCACAAGAGTGTCATCCCCATGAAAGAGCCTCCAACACTATTTACCAAGAATTGCATCATTAAATCTTTTTAAGACACCTATAACCCAAACCACCACAACCTTTGAGTTCTTCAACTTTCCCCAACTTAACCAATGAATCTCATTCTCCTTAGACTTGTTGCCCCACCAAAACATGGCCATCATACTTTCCATCTCAGTCGCACAACCCTCGAGAAGCTTGAAACAACACATAACTTAACGTAGGTATGGAATTGCTTGAGCAATAGTTTTCAAAAGGCATCCTTCCCGGTACTAAAAAGCTTATTTTTCATCCAACCTTTTTAGCTTCTTCCATACCCTATCTTGGATCACTGAGAAAACAGTCTTCACCGTTAAAATTTAACTTACATGGGTTTAATTTGTAAAATGTGTTTTAAATACATACATGATACTTCAATTTTTCTACCTAGATAATTCTGACTGGAAAATCTAATAATCTATATCAATTATTTTGTTTTGCGGTATAGGCCTATAGGGCCGTTTGTTCAAATTTTAAAAATTAATTTTATGATATTCTTTTTTTTCAATTTTTAGAAATGAGATATTAATTATAATTTTTAAAGAAATCTCTAATATTCTGAATTCTAAATTTTTAATAATTATAAAATTTGAAAAAAATAAAAATGTTTTATTTAAAATAAAAACAAAAGGGACCCATGATACACCATTTAGAAACGAGACAATGCTATTTTTATTATTTTTCGTTAATTAAATCAATATTTTATAACTGACTTATTTTTAAATATAGTTATTGTTTATTATTTTACATACATCAAATGACGCAACTTCAAATCATTATTATAAACTTGTAACGAAATTGTATTTCCCATTGTTCACATTTTCACACCTTGATAAATGATAAAGCGTTTTTGTGTTCACACTTTACACGCTTAGAAATTGGAATGCTGACAATAGTTTGAAACCTACACTTGCTAGTAGAGGACTGGTGGGGTGTTCTACCACCCAACCTGGGTAATGATATATACACAGCTCTTTTTTTATACACTTCATTTCCACCTATTTTTATTTTTATCCCTCTCCTCTTATCATCTATCACATCTTATACTTTCTAACTCTTACTTTTTCTTTTCTTCCTATCTCTCTCTTCCTCCACCTCATTCCACCTCAAAACCTCATTTTGAGGTGTGAATAAATAATTATTGACCCAACCTTTCTCTGTTGTTTGAATTTGCATGTGAATCTTCACTTTGATTTTCTTCTCCATGATTAATAATGACAGTGACTCGTTAGTTTTATTTATGATAAAACATACAATAAAATCTAAATCATAACGACAATTCCAAAAAGTTCAGTTAGTGGGAAAACTTTTCACAAGTTCAATTCTAAATGATTATAATGACTGCTACCGAATTTATAGGCTTAAATAACTTTTTGGTCCTTGAAATTATAAAGGGAATCAAATCTGGTCCTTGTCAACTTTTCGCATCAAATTGGATCCCAAAAATTGTTTTTTTAATCTAATTAATTCCTTTTGCTCAATTTTAACCGGTCAACGGTCCAGTGGCAAGCCTGGTCAGCTAAGGACGGCCACATGGACTTTTTCATATCAATTTTAGTCCCTTGAAAAGTATTTTAATCAATTTTAGTCCATGTTCTTCCACCTTCATCTTCTTCCTCTTCCACCTTCTTCATCTTCCTCCATAACTCAAGTCCCATAAATTCAAAAGGAAGAACAAGGTGAATGTGATGAACATATAGTTTTTTTAGGGTTTTGAATTTCTAGATTTAAGGATTTGAGTTATGGAGGAAGAGGAAGAAGGTGGAAGAACAAGGACTAAAACTGATTAAAATATTTTTTAAGGGACTAAAATTGATGTGAAAAAAGTCTATGTGGCCATCCTTAGCTGGCTAGGCTTTCCACTGGACCGTTGACTAGTCAAAATTGAGCAAAAGGATTTAATTAGATTAAAAAAAACAATTTTAGGGACCCAATTTGATGCGGAAATTTTACAGGGATCAGATTTGATTTCATTTACAATTTCAAGGACCAAAAGAGTATTTAAACCGAATTTATAATTAGGTTGGACCCTGTTTATTGATTTCTATGAGGAAAGGGGTATATTCTTCCCAGCATATAGCTAGATTTCCTTCTCATATAACAAGTGCATCAGTTCAGGTAAGAGGTTGAAGAGAGGAGGAGGTGGAGGTTAGGGGGAGAGGGGGGGAGGTAGAACAGGGAGGTCGAGGTTGAAGAAGAAACTGCAAGGTGGTAGAACCATGGCCGCCGCCACCGCCAGAGGGGGTGTTAGAATTTGGAGAAGAGGAAAATGAAGAAGGTACAAAGAAGGGATCAAAAGTGATTTGAAATTTTTTGGTGGGACTGAAACTGATTCAAAAAGTCTATATTTGTTTTTGAAATTAAAAAAAGTCTACGTTAATTGTTTACACCCGACTAAAATTACTACGTGGGCCGATGACTATAATTACCTAACTAGATTAACCTCTAAGAATAAAATTATCCCGTTAGTCACTTGGAACATCTAAACTTTTGAGGCAATAATCTTTTTTAAACATCCAAGGAATTGGTGCTTATGAAAGAGAATTGTAGTTATTCTCTCTTTAAGAAATTGATGATGAAGGGCGAAACTGAAATGCATAGTCTAGATATGTGTGTGTTTGATCATTTGAATACTAAAAAAATTAAGTAGTGAAACCTAATCCGAGCAATTTCTTATATTGATGACAACCACATTTTACTCTTTGTTAAAGTGAATCACAAGTACTTGTTAATTCCATGTGGATACAACGACCTACTAATGTTTTACTGCCATTGAATTTTGGTTTTTATTTACAAAGCACAGCCTCATTTAAAAATAGTCAACAACTATCCATAGAAATATTGGTGCTTGAGTTTTTTATTTTTCAAGTTTCATTAGAGTGCCAAAAATCCTTAAAGCGGAGCATCTTGCTATCCTCGTTGTTCCGGTCTAAATCCCCGGTCAGGGCTAAGCAATTAGGCAACAAAAGTAGAAAATGACAAGATAGCAAATGAGTAAAAAAGTGTTGGATCCCCCACCGCATGGGCGGTGTCCTCCTTATATATTATGGTGTTTTGACCCGTTCGGGTCATGGGTCGCCTGGCCCAATAGTACAAATTCGGTAAGCCCACATAATACAAAAGTTGTAAGCCCGATAACAGTACACAAGCCCACAAGACACCTAATCTTAAAAGCCATTTTAAGGTGCAGTGTGTCTTTTAAGTAAGCCCACAATACAATACTCAAAGCCCCGTAACATATAAAGTTAATAACACTAAGCCTAAACAACTTGTTACAAGCAAAAGATGATACATAATAAACAACATCAACTTCACCCTTAATAAACAACATCAACTTCGCCCTTGTAACAAGTAAAAGAACCTATGCCTAGAAAGGAGCTTCGCCCTTGTCGATCATTGAAGTTACTCCACCTGCTCTCTTCTTTAAGATTCTGACCGAGATCTCTTCCCATCACTTCACTGTCATATTCCTGTCATAATCACAGATAAGATATGTAAATATTTTGAAATTTGAAACCCCATGGTGAAACGACGCCTGACGTTTCCCAAAATTCACCTCCACTCAGCATTTAATTTCCACTGACATAACTCTATCAAACGGCACAAAAGTAATAATTACCTATTCTCAACTCTATCCACACGCAAACCCGTTTACTTTCCAGAAACGTTTCCAAGGTAAAAATTAAAGGCCCCTTAAGAGACACGTCTCAAAGTTTATTGATTCTGCCTACATATGAATCGACGCGCCTGGAACCCATTAACACTATAAAACGTGACCCAAAATCTTTTTCTTACCATCCTCTACCTTCCCAACTTTCTAGTAATTTTCTCCATAACTTCTAAAGATATTCGCTGCTCTGTCTCAAGTACCTGGAGAACTTTCAGGAATTCTCACAAAAACGTTTTCACCTCCCTCAAGGTTCTACAATTTTCTCCTGGTAAATCCTCATTCCCTTCAAGTACTTATTTATCAACCTTAAGTTTTTACACTTCATCTACTGCTGCTCCTTCTCCTAAACTTAGAAATCACACCAAAATTTTCTGCACATAAATCATTTTACCCAGAATTTGAAACCTGGCTGCCTAACATACCTATAACAACTTATTCATCACATTTCTACCCTGACAACCCCCCTCTTCTTTAATTTCAGGTAGGTTCTCCAAAATGGTTGCCAAAAATCCCCGTAAAGCACCTAAAAACCGTAAGGAATCCACAGCCGCTGATTCATTATGGATCTCACGCAAAATCGCAACTAGGTTTAGTGAATTTCGTACCATTCCCAAAGTACTGGATTTGTTAACCCAATACACTTTTAGGGCTGACGGAAATGATGCCCATTTAGACATCATTACCTGTGACCCTGATGAACCTTGTTGTTTTGGAAAACCTGACTCCAACGGCAGAAATCATACCTATTTCTTCAAAACCATCTTCCTAGATCTTGAGTACAAGCTTCCCCTTTCCGATTTCACCTGTTCTAGCCTAACTCTAATGAACATCGCCCCAACTCAACTCTCTGCTAATGGTTGGGCTTACCTTAGAGCTTTTGAACTGTTATGCGTCTGCTTAAATATAGTCCCTACCTGCAAGAAGTTCTTTTCCTTCTTTGAAACCTCTGGAATGAAAGTAAAAGGCGAATATATTTCTTTATCTTCCGCTAGGGGGAGTGGCTTATTTACCCTTTTTAGGAGCAATTACAAACATTGGAAAGCCAAATTTTTCAAACTTAGAGAATCTGAACAAACTAGAGATATTTTCTACTTTGATGATGGCACCCCCCGATTCCCCTTTTACTGGACTGATAAGCCTGAACTTATTTACAAAGTACCCGAAACTTCTCTGACAATTGATGAAAAACTGGAAGTTGACTTCTTGTCAACGATTAATCTAAACCTCACAGATTTTTACGATGCATTCAAAAAAAAAAAAACTTAGCAAAATTTGTTGGTAAGGACCGCCCCTTTTGTATTTCTAACTTGCATCTTTTTCACTGACTTCTGACTTAATATATTTTCTTATCCATTTCAGCTAAGATGGCACGCCTTTCTGAAGATGACATCCTTCGCTTCCGTCGTGAGCAACAGGCGTTGAAAAACAAGCCTTCTCCTGCCAAAACTCTGACCGAGCCAGAAGGAAGTCATTCAGAATCAAACAGGAGTCAGCCCCCAAAAAAGAAAAGAAAGAATCAAGCCTCTGAGAAGACCACTGAGAAAACTCCCATCCAAACGTCCATGAAGGGATTCACAACAAAGGGAGGAAATCAACATGGATCTTCCAGCGCCCCACCCCCTTCGTGGAAATACACCCTTAAAGAATTCGAGGATATGACTTCCCATGACGTCACTTCACTCTGGGATTCTCGCGTTAACTTTAACTCCTTGGTGGACACTAACCTGGTTTTTGAGGCTGACAGGGAGAGAATCAGGAAAATCGGCCTTCAAGAAGCGTGTCAAGCTTTGATGACTAAAGGCTTAGAGATTGCAGCCATCTCCAAAATGATTGAGATTGAATCTCATGGGTTTGATGGGCTTTCTACTTCCAAAAAGCTTGAAGATCAAGAGAAGGAAAATGCCAAACTGAAATCTGCTATGAAGTTGATGGAAAAGTCTAATCAAGCCAGTGAGAAGAAAGTCGCGGATCTGACTTTGGAACTTGAGAAACTGCAGAAGGCCTTCCAAGATGATCAAGCCTTGATGAAGGCGAAAGAAGAAGAAAATAAAAAGATGAAAGAAAAGGCAGATCTTTTCGTCTCTGAGAACATGAATTTGAAGGAATCCGTTGCTACCCTTTCCGCCGAAACCACCTCCTTGAAGGCTTCCATCCTTTCCCAACTTGAAGCCCAAAGAACAAATTTTGCTCCTCAACCCTGACATTCCCATCAAGACCGAAGGTATTGATCCTTATGCTAGGATCATCGAGGGAAGATTAGTCACGCCCAACTTTGACGAGGAAGAAGAAGAAGAACAAGAAGAGGAAGAAGAAGAAGAAGACAAAGACAACAACGACAACAACAAAGAGGGCGAAGGAGAAAACAATTAGTCCCCTTTTGAGAAAAGTAGTTGAAATGGTATTTTGTTTCCCGTTGGTCTTATACCAAACGGTTGACTTAGTTTCCTGCTTTTTACTTCCTGCAGCCCCCGCTTTAAATTAAATGTAACGCCCCCCCCTCTAATTTTAATGCAACAAAGTTTTAAGTTCAAAGTGTCACCCCTATACTATGCTTTAAAATCACTTATCTTCCTCTAAAATCTCCCATACCTTCTTAAAAAGTAATAACTCAGTAATCTAACTCGAAAGTTATTGTTTTCTCTAAACTTAAAGTACTGCTCTAACAGTATAAGAATATGAAAATAATGTACTGCAAAAATACCTCTCTTCTGGACTCGTTTATCCACAAAGGCGTTGATCTTAACAAGTTGTCTACCTTATAAAGAAGGCTTTGACAGATTCTTACAAAACTTGAAGCCCTGGGCTTATTCAAAATTTTCTGTTTCAAGAAAAAATTGATTTTTCTTTAACAACTATTCTTTGAATTCACAAGGCCTTTGCATTTTGAAGTGAATCAAAAATAAAAGATCAGAAGCGCAATTTGTTCTGATATAGAAATTTGCTCGCTTGGAGACTTTGTGCTTAAGTTGGACAAGCTTAATCCAAGTTAAGGCTATGCTTATGAATTCGTGGTCAAACGCTCTAGTTTTAAGAGACTTACTCTTTCTCAATTGTCTGGAATCGCCCAATTGATAGACCTAAGTTGAAAAGTAACTTAAATGCTAACAAAGCACTCAAGAAATTTTTAAAGGTTATGCCTCGTTAAAAACTCTCCCGCCTGGGGTAGAGAAAAGAGTGCATACCTGTTTTTTCATTAAAAATTAACATCATGCCTCGTTAAAAACTCTCCCTAATGGGTAGAGAAAAGAGTGCATGCTACCAAGTCTTAATAGACAAACCACATAGTCTTGACACTTAAGCAAATACAGAAACCACAAACAATGAACACGACGTAGTCTTTGAACAGAATAACAACACACTGAAACGAAACAAACAGAACACAACTTCAACTGTAGTAATAGCGCAAGTGTTGTGCATTCCATGCTCTCGGAACCCTGCGCCCAGATAACTCCTCCAAGTGGTAAGCCCCTTGTCCCAAATCTCGCAGAATTCTGTATGGACCTTCCCAGTTAGGTGTCAGCTTTGAATCGGTTGGACTTTTTGCCTTTCTGCGTAATACCAAGTCACCCACTTTCATGCTCCTAGGCACCACTCGTGTATTATAACGCCTTTCTGACCTTTGTTTGACTGCAGCCTCCCTTAAACGAACTTCTGCTTTAACCTCATCTGCCAAGTTCAAGTCCACTAGAACATTTTCTCGATTCTGGTTTTCTTCATATGTAGCCACTCGAAAAGTCATGTCTTGTATTTCCACTGGAATCATTGCATCAACTCCGTAAGCAAGCTTGAAAGGTGTTTCTCCAGTAGTGGATTGGGGTGTTGTGTTGTAAGCCCAAACCACTGTGATCAATTCATCAGCCCATAATCCTTTTGCTTCGCCCAATCTCTTCTTCACGCCATTCAAAATCACCTTGTTTGCTGCTTCAACCTGCCCATTAGATTGTGGGTGTTCCACTGAAGCGAACCTGTTTTCAACTCCCATCTCTGCACAAAAATCCCTGACCTTCTTGCTTGTAAACTGTGTTCCATTATCAGAAACAATGGTTGCTGGCACTCCAAACCTGCAGATTATCTTCCTCCAATAAAATTTTTTAACCTTCTCAGCTGTTATCTTCGCCATTGACTCTGCTTCAATCCACTTTGTGAAATAATCCACCGCCACCAAAACAAACTTGACTTGCGCCCCTGCTGGAGTGAATGGACCCAGAATATCTACGCCCCACATTGCAAATGGCCATGAAGAACTCATTGAACTTAAAACTTCAGGAGGTGCCCTGTGAAGATCAGCAAAAACTTGGCACTTTTCACATTTCTTAACATACTCCATACAATCGCCCTTTAAAGTTGGCCAATAAAATCCTGCCCTCAACACCTTCGAAGCCAAAGATCTTCCTCCTACATGACTGGCACAGACCCCCTCATGCACCTCAAACATAATCCTTTCTGCATCCTCTTTGCTAATACACCTTAACAACGGTACTCCTACGCCCCTCCTGTAAAGTTGTCCGCCCATCATAGTATAACGACTCGCTTCTCGTATTTGGTCCTTTGAAAACAGAGCTAAATCTGACCCATCCGCTTCCAGGCACATTCGAATTCTATCCATCCAATCTAATGCTGCTCCGCCCGTAACCACCATAACATCATCCTCCTTCACACTTGGACCCTTCAAAGTCTCTTGAATTACAGACTTGTTGTTACCTGGTTTCTTCGTGCTTGCAAGTTTGGATAATATGCCAGCCCTTGTATTTTCCTCCCTCGGAACATGATTTACCTGAAACTTGTCCATCTGCTTCAACAATTCTTGAACCTTTACTAAATACTTAGCCAACTGAACATCCTTCGCCTGATAATCTCCCTTTATCTGATTCGCCACAAGCTGAGAATCAGTTTTTATTACAATACAACGTACATTCATCTCCAAAGTAAGCCTCACCCCAGCTATTATTGCTTCATATTCTGCCTGATTGTTGCTCGCCTTGAAGTCAAACTTAAGAGATTGCTCTATAATTACTCCACCTGGTCCCTCCAAAACTATACCAGCTCCACTTTCTTTCAGATTTGTTGACCCATCAACAGACAAGAACCAATCCACTTCTTCTGGTACTTTTTCTTCCGGAGACATCTCATTCACAAAATCTATCAAGCCCTGCGCCTTTATTTGTCCCTTCTTCTCAAATACTATACCAAATTCTGACAATTCGACAGCCCAAGAAACCATACGCCCTGCTAAATCAGGCTTTTGAAGTACTTGGCGTAAGGGAAAGTCAGTTTTGACTTTGATTTGAAAACCTTGAAAATAAGGCCTCAACCTTCGGGCGGTGATAATCAAAGCTAGTGCAGCTTTTTCTATTTTTTGATACCTTGTCTCAGCCCCTTGTAAAGCATGGCTCACAAAATATATAATTCTCAACTCCTCTTTACATTCTTGCAATAAGACAGAACTCACAGCATTATCTGATATGGAAATGAAAATTGACAACGGAATACCTGGAATTGGTTTTGACAATATGGGAGGCTTAGCTAGATGCTCCTTTAGAGTTTGGAAAGCCCGCTCGCACTCATCTGTCCATTGAAAAGCTTTGTTCTTCCTCAAACACTGAAAGAATGGAGCCGCCTTACTCCCTGAGCATGGTAAAAATCGTGATAAGGCCGCAATCCTTCCTGTTAACTTCTGTACTTCTTTCACCGATGTTGGGCTCTGCATTTCTAGAATTGCTTTGCATTTATCCGGATTAACTTCAATTCCCCTCCGAGTAATCATAAAGCCTAAAAATTTTCCACTCTGAATTCCAAAAGAGCAATTTTCCGGATTCAAACGCATGTTATGCTTCCTGATTTCTCCAAAAGCCTCAGCCAAATCCGTACAATGACCGCCCATTTCCTCTGACTTGACCACCATATCATCCACATAAATTTCCATGTTACGCCCCACTTGCTTTTCAAAGACTCTGTCCATCAATCGCTGATAAGTTGCTCCTGCATTCTTAAGCCCAAACGGCATGGTTTGATAACAATAATTCGCTTGGTTCGTCATAAATGCTGTTTTCTCTTCATCTGGCGCATACATTCGAATTTGATGATAGCCCGAGTACGCGTCCATCAAACTCAACATTCCAAATCCCGAAGCCCGATCCACCAACTTATCTATGTTCGGCAATGGATATGAATCCTTTGGACAATGCTTGTTTAAATCCGTATAATCTGTGCACATTCGCCATTTTCCATTACTCTTCTTGACCATGACAACGTTAGCCAACCAAGTAGGATACTTCACTTCCCTTATAAAACCTGCATCAATTAACTTATTAGTCTCTGTTTTCACCGCCAATGCTTTCTCTTCGCCCATTTTACGCTTCAACTGGGCGATCGGCTTCACTCCAGGGTTCAATGCCAATTTATGGCAAATGAACTCTGGATCAATTCCTGGAAGATCTTGGGCGCTCCAAGCAAACAAGTCCATGTTCTCAGCTAACAATTGCACCAGTCTGCTTTCCTGGATTGGAGTTAAGTTTACCCCAACCTTCAAATTCCTTTCGCCCACCTTCACTGTCTTTGTTTCCTCTTCTGGAGTCACCTTAAAATCTGAAAAGCCCTCTCTTGGGTCCAAACTAACCTCATCTTGATCAACATCAACTCCAAAAACTCTATGTCCCTCCTTCACTGCTCTTTTTCCCATGTGACCATACTGTTTGAAACTGTCATAATAGCACTTCCTAGCAACCACCTGATCAGCCTTCAAAGTTCCAACTCCGCCCTTATCCAATGGATACTTAACTGTTAAATGCCTTGTTGAAATAATCGCCCCAAGCTTGTTAAGCGATGGTCTTCCAATAAGCACATTATACGGCGATGTGCACTGTACCACAAGAAACTTAATGGCAAAGGCTTTCTCATTTTTACCTTCACCAAACACAGTATTCAGCTCCACATATCCTCTAACAAATACTTTTTCACCGGAAAAACCAACTAATGCCCCATCGTACGGTAACAGATCAGTTTCCGTAAGCCCTAACTTTTCAAATGCATCGCCATATATCAAATCTGCAGAACTCCCTTGATCCAACAGTACCCTCTCAATTTCGTAGTCAGCAACTTTTAACATCACCACAATGGGATCATCTTCATGAGGTTGTACTCCCTCAAAATCTCTAACAGTGAATGTAATATCGGGCTGATTGACTCCCCAACTTCCCCAATCGTTTGTATAGACAGCATTAATGGAATGAACATACCTTTTCCTTGAAGAATTAGTCATACCTCCTCCTCGAAATCCCCCAAATATAGGATGAATGCGCCCTTTAGTTTCAGCGCCAGCTTGCTTCTTTGGTTCAGACTCTTCAATTTCCTTCCCTGTATCATCACGCTTCGTTGAGGTTCCAGCTCCGTCCGACTCCTTTCGCCCATCCAGTTGACGCATGTAGCCTGCTTTTATTAATGCCTCAATCTCTTTCTTTAGGGTAAAACAATCATCTGTATTGTGTCCCGCGATTCGGTGGTACTCACACCACTTACTCCTGTCCACGTTGCCTGGTGGGCGTTTTGGTTGTTTAGGAAAACGAATTGTGTTCGCCTCCAGACACATGTGCAATGCTTCAGTTAAATTAACCGCGAGTGGGGTCGACCTGTCTTGTTGGTTTCTGGTCCACGTCATCGATCCATAACCACGATTTCCATAAGGCTGAGCACGATTGCGAAAATTAGAGCGGTTATCAAAACGACTTGAATTATTGTAACCTCTCTCTCCTTTTGTAACCGCTCCGCCCGAACGTTGATCATTAACCACCGCCTTTTTCGAATCTAACTGCTGTTGTTGGCCAGTTACCGCCGCACTTTTACGGTTTCTCTTTATGCGATCACTTTGCTCCTCCCGAATGAAACCCTGTACCCTGCTTCGCAACTCCGCCATTGTCTCCACGGGCTTACGACTCAAACTGCTGTTCAAACTTCCTGATTGAAGACCCAATTCAAAAGCCGCAATGCAAATTTCGGGCATTTTATCCTCCAAATGCACGGACAATTGATTGAAACGCCCCATAAAGGATTGAAGGCTTTCATTATGCCTCTGTTGCAAATTAAACAAGGCTGCTGGAGTCACTTTCTGGGCGCGACTAGTTGAAAATTGGGACAAGAATTTCGCCGATAAATCCATGAACCCTGCAATTGAACGCGGTGGGAGCGTTGTAAACCAAGTCATTGCTGACTTCTTAAGAGTTGAAGGAAGCATTTTACACTTCAGAGCATCTGAAGCGCCCACAATAACCATCTTGGTGTTGAAATACACCAAATGATCCTTGGGGTCAGAATCTCCGTAGTAAGAATCAAGAACCAAAGTCTTCAAATTATCTGGAATGGTTGTGTTTGCAATGTCTTCTGTGAACGGTTGGAAATCTACCACCATCTCTGCCATTCTACGATCGCCCTCATGCAAGCCCCGATCTTGGTTGATCTCAGCAAGTTGAGTTTGCAGTTGTTGATTGTGTTGACGAAGATCAGTTAGATCTGCCATGATCTGTTGCAAAATGTCGGGCGGAACATTTTCATGGTTAACATGATTGTCCCTTCCGTTTGCTCCAGATCGATTCACCATTTTCAGTGAGTTTGAAGCCTAGGATTGAATTCCTCGGCCCCACGGTGGGCGCCAATGTTCCGGTCTAAATCCCCGGTCAGGGCTAAGCAATTAGGCAACAAAAGTAGAAAATGACAAGATAGCAAATGAGTAAAAAAGTGTTGGATCCCCCACCGCATGGGCGGTGTCCTCCTTATATATTATGGTGTTTTGACCCGTTCGGGTCATGGGTCGCCTGGCCCAATAGTACAAATTCGGTAAGCCCACATAATACAAAAGTTGTAAGCCCGATAACAGTACACTCGTGGGTTACGACTTTATTGGGATTTAGGAGTGTGGTTTTCATGGTGTTATTTTTCATACTAACTCGATCTTGGTTCTCCATCTTCTTCGGGGGAGTGTCCCTAGATTTCATATGTACGCCTCTATTCTTAATTACATCTGCAAGTCAGGTTCTTTTGAAGCATAGTCTTCATGAAGGGAATGTGGTAGCTGATATTTTAGAGAAGGAGTTGAAGGAGCAGGAAATGCATGTACTTTAGTGATTCATAATCATCCTCCTACTGGCATTGTTTCTTCTTTGTCATAAGATTACTGGGGCACCTCTCTTTTTCTTGAAGTGTTAGTTTGGTGTTGTTGTCTTTTTTTTTCCCTTTAAGCAATAGGTACTGATGTACCAAAAAATCCATTGAAATATTGCAACTACCATGATAGAGCCTGTCGGAACTTCAAAGTGTGTGTTGATGTGTCTTCATGGATTTAGCTTCCAGCTTTTTTTTTTGGGTCAAAGCTTCCAGCTTCACCCACCAATTTTATTAAAGAAAGCAAGCAGATGGGCCAAGCCCAAATACATCATACTCACGCAACCTTCTTGCAAGGCCAAACAAGAGAATAAGACAAAAGGCTATTGACCAAAAACAGACAAAAGGCTAAGGCCTGCTAGTTTTTTTTTTTTTTATCTAAACGAAGAAGACACAAAGAGAAGCAGGTGAAGAGAAACGACATCTTATTCGTTCAATATCAATTTTTCGCTTTGTTTGAAGCAAATTAGGTTTGGGTTGAGCTTCGGAGCACTGTCGTTTCCATCTCCGCCACCATCAACCGTTCCACCATCTTCTCTCCTCTGTTGGGCTAGGGTTTGGAGACTGACTAGGGTGTTGTGATGGGCTCAGTGTTATGGGCTTGGGTTGCTTGATTGTTCTTGCAAGTAGTTTTTTTTAGGGTTAATGGTCAAATTAGTCACTGAGTTTGTAAGCGAGTTTGATTTTAGTCACTATGACGAAAAATGACGTTTAGTGGCGGTTATTTATACAATTACTGGCAGTTTTTTACCGCCACTAAACGTCATTTTTCATCAGATGGACTAAAATCAAACTCGCTTACAAACTCAGGGACTAATTTGACCATTAACCCTTTTTTTTAATCTCCTTTAGTTCTAACTTTGTTTAGAGGTATACTGAGGAGTCATGGGCTCAAGTGTAAGAAACTGACTTGTTAGGCTATATGCTTTAGCATATGTTTCTCTGTATTATGCGGGCTTTGCCCGTTCAGTTATACCACCCTCTTGGGTTATGGGCTTGGCCCATGTTATCAATGAATTGCTCACCTTTGACAAAAAAAAACCTTTCTTCAATCAATTATTAATCCATTTTGTCTTGCTGAGACTTTTTTCCTAAGTTGATTAGATGGGTAAACAAGTAAAATTCCAAATTGAATTATTACTACATAATGTATGGTACATATTATATCTACATAATGTATAGATTTACAATAAAATGATAGACTATATATGTTTTTGGACTATATGAATATAGGGTTTTAGTCGAGATCAGGGTATAGTTGCACTAAGGTCCCTGCGATTAGAGAAATGTTTGGTTTGATCACCGCTTGAATCTAAGATAAGTTGAAATGCACACAGGTCCTGTGATGGTTTACGTGGTCTTGCACACATTAATTAATGAAGCTGATGTGACTAACACGTGTATTTTCAATTAAAAAAATGAAATGAGACGCACATAATTATTATTAAAAGATTTATTAGTTGAAGACAAAACTTTTAAGATTTAATTGCACTTTTAGTCTCTTATCTATCACAATTGTGAGATTTGACTTCTTAATGAATGATGTTTAAAATGAGCAATTTTTGTCCTAAAATTTTTAATTTGTGAAAACTAATTCATTCCGTCTAATTCATAACGAAGAGTTCCTATGTGGCTCTCAATAATTAATGTGAATACCAACTTATGTTGATGCAATGTCATGTTTATTAACAAAATATAATTATTTATAGTTTAACTTAGCATGATTTAATTAATTAATGTTCCAGCACTACCGTGAGACGTGAGTTACATCACCACATCACCACCACAACTCCCTTCTACCACCATCCCAAGCGAGTCAACGTAACTCAATCACAAATAGCTCGCCGACTGTGACGTTGTTCTAAACCTCAAACAATCGAGCCTTCTTGAAGCAAATCATGCGCTCTATGCATGGATTAGAATTCAACCACACAAAATGTCGACATAATCTCGAAGATCAATCGACACATAATTGTTCTAACTTAAGCAAAGGTGGAGAGATATTTTCTCTCATAGTGGTATTACCCATTCGAACATGATTACCGCAGTGAAAGACATTAAAAAATTATTCAAATAATCGTGTAATTTTTGAAGTTATAGAGAGTCATCAGACTAAGCCGGTCAAATAACCTAGTGTCGTGTTGATTGAGAGGAAACAGTGGAACTTCAGTTGAGGAGGAGCTACTTCCATGGGGTGAAGAGAAGAGGCAAGGTCGAGCACCGTCACCAAATTCTGGAGGGGTCCTTGTGAAGACACTCCGATGCCTAAGTTAATGGCTGAAGAGTTTTGAGAAATCTCATGGAGAATAGAATGCGTACGTGACTCCTCATTTCCTTGGACTTTTATACCCATTCGTAGGCCAGGGGTAGGTCAGAGGGGGTGTGATGATTGCCTAGGGCCCGAGTGGGTGTGGAGCGTTAGATCTTCTTGTGCCTCCAATTGTTAGCATAGATCCAACGGTCAAGGGTTCCTCGTTAGTGGGGATTGGGCCTTGAGCTTCACGCTAGCCTCCCCAACTAGGTTGTAGAGTCAGTGATGGGACCGGTGAGGTGATAGGGATCTTCCCTTCATGGGTGACCGATTGATCCATTCTGGTCGGCGGGAGATGGTCGGCTTTAGACTTAATAGGCGAGGACGCAACTCGACCGATCTAGAGGGTTGACCGGCGAGTCTCGTGAAACAGTAAATACTTCTATCTCACCATGCTTTGACCTCTCTGCTAGCAAAGTTCTCAAAGCCACTAACCATCAATTGAGTTTCAAAGCATGTGTGCAGCTTCTTCAAATTGAAATCATGCACATCTTGCTTGGTGCTTGACAAAACGAAAGTGTGTAGAAGACGCCGGTATTTGAAAAAAGAAACGACCATTGATATAATGAGTAGTCACATTCACTAATTATATTGGGGGCTGAGTACATATTCAATATAATCATAATTCATGAAAAGAAGGTAGAGTGTATGATTTGAAGTTTCAGAGGAATCTAGTTTTCATACGGTCGAATACGACTCAACCTCTTCAATGGTCCGTGTTCTTTATGCACGTTTTGGTCTTGAAATTCTTTGACACACGCTTATCAGATGAGATATTAGAAATGCACCAACTTTATAGTGTGCTCAATATGGTTTATGGAGAATCTCCTTTATATATATATGTCTAGTGCTCAAGCTTATCTATATACCTCCTGTAGGGAAATTTGGTTCACAATAGGGCACCACAAACTGTAGCAAACGGATTGTAGTATTTAAAACTTTGCTCAATGGTATGTCAGAAAGATTTTTTTGAAATGGTATGTCAGAAAGATGCTACCATATTTTGTATGTTTATGAATATTTTTTATATGACAGTCTTAGTCATGACTCAATTTAATATCTCCGTGCAAGTGTGGGTATGATTATCATCGTTCAAGTTCTATATATATTCTCCATGGTCGCTGTCAGCTTCCCCTCATGAAAAAATGGCGCCACAAATTAAGAAGCAGAGACATGGAGGTTTCCAGAATAGTGCCGGCTGTTACGTACATGCTTTTGAAAAATGACTTACACAAATTTTAAGTGCGGAATGAAATAGAGAAGTGATTTTTGGCTCTACTATATATATATATATATATATATATATTATGTATGATGTGTATAACATGGAAAACAATTCAATTGGCTAAGTCATGAGATTGACCTATTTTTCATTAATTAAAAGATCTTTATTTTAAAAGATTTAGTGGCATTCTTACTTTTTCGTGTTAGCTAGGTTCATTCAAGTCACACAACATGTTAACATGTTCTTGATATATAACAACTCCCTCCAACCCTTAAAAGAAAAGCACATAAAAATAAACACGACTAAGGTATCCAAGAATTCATAGCACTCAGTGCATGTTCAGATACACTCATACACACAAAAAATTATGGTTGACAGAGGAAATCTCATTTAGTTTTTGTGATTATTTTCGGTGATCATCACCATAGTTTTTTACTGTGTTTACAAGGGAGCAGTGAAAATATATATGTTGAGCATCCAGATTTTTAATTTAGAATTACTTGATAATTCTAGTGATTAATTAAGAACTACATATTTATTTTATTTCGAATAATAAGAGTTTCATTTAGTTTTTATAAAAGCTTCTTTTAAACAACTGATTTATCCGTTGAGGTACGTAGAGGTAGAGGGATGGATATGGTTCAACATAACTAATTGATTAAGACAATTTTTCTACTATTCATCTAAAAGTTGAGGGTTCTATATTCTTTATCTTAATTTGTTATGATTTTTTCAATACTAAACTTTTATAATTTAAATTTTAACTTTTTAATATTTTAAATAACGAATTGAAGAGTTGTAAATTAACCTCTCATCTTAAAGGGTATCGGAGGAATGTCCATTAAATAATTAAAGCCAGCCAGCACAGTCCTATATGAAACCTTTAACAATCGCGTGGGGAGCAACATGGGTCCATGCATATTAAAGTCATTTAAGCTGTAATTTTCATCATAATTAATCTTCTCCCAAATTCATCAATATTCTAGCTAGGCTCTAGCAAAAGAGTTTTAAAAACACAAAAACTCATTAAAGATTTGATTAGGACACCCAGGAACTGGAAGCATGGACTGTTAGATCTTTCCTAATAAAGAAGACTCAACACCTTAATTGAATGCAGATTCAATTACTACACAACACCATTGACACACACTGTTGCACATTCAAGAACAGAGGGAGAAGAAGAAGTAATGCGATTAACATGAAAACTAATCAGAGAAGGAGAGAATGAATATTCTGCATTAACCACACACTCTCACAGTGTGTCTTATTTAAAGTCAATTACACAAGGACTAAATGGTTAATGACCACAAACTCTAGGGACTAACATACAATCAGTAACAAACTAAGAGGACCTAATTCTGAATTATTATTTCTAACTCTCTCCTAATTCAGAATTCACAAAAACTCTCTCCTAATTCAAAACCTCAGCTGCAGACACAATGTTCAGCTTCTTGCACAACACACTAAACCTCTCAGCCCTCAATGGTTTAGTGAACAAGTCTGCCAACTGCTCTTCAGTAGGACAATGAACCAGCTCAAGCTTTCCCTTTGTTACCTGATCTCTGAGAAAATGAAAACGAGTCTCAATGTGTTTACTCTTCAACATACTCCTCACCATGTTAGCAATAGTTCTGTTCCTCCTCTCAGCCACACCATTGTGCTGAGGAGTATATGGAGCTATTACCTCATGGATAATGCCAGCTTCTTCACAGAAATTCTTCATCACAGTGGACACATATTCTCCACCTCCATCTGTCCTAAGAATCTTGATACTCCTTTCACTTTGCTTTTCAACCAGCTTCTTGAATTTCTGGAAAACTTCAAACACTTCTGATTTCTTGCTCAGTAAGTAAATCCACATCCTTCTAGTGTGATCATCAATGAATGACACAAAGTATCTATTTCCTCCTGATGATACAACCTCAAATGGCCCACACACATCTGAATAAACCACATCCAAAGGACCTTTGGAAACCACTGGCATACTATCAGTGAAAGAATTCCTAGGTTGCTTACTCAGTAAGCAACCTTCACACAAATGTCCAGAAGCCTTAACTAGAGGTAAACCTTTTACCATCTCTTCATGATGCAACTGGTGCAGACCCTTAAAATTGAGATGTCCATATCTCAAATGCCACAGCCAATCTGAACCTTGCATCTTAGCTGAGAAACACTCTGAATTGATAATATCTAAGACAACACGAAATGTCTTATTTGCTGATAAAACAGATTGCAAAATCAATCTTCTCTTTGGATCAAACACCATCAGTTTCTTCCCTTTAGTCTTCATAGAGTATCCCTTCTCTATGAGTTGACCTAGGCTTATCAAATTATGCTTTACACTAGGTACAAACAAAACATCAGGAATAAAAGCTTGTTTACCATCCTTCTTTTTGATTAACACTCTACCCTTCCCAGCAGATGGAATCACACTATTATCAGCAAACCTCACACCACTTGTCTTGCTTTCATCAAGATCAACAAACCAGTTTTTATGACCAGTCATATGAGCAGAACATCCAGAATCTAAGTACCAAGTTCTATCATCATTTCTATGAGAACTTACTACTGAGTTAATCACTACATCAGGCATACTCCTAGAGCTTTTATCAGGACAATTATGATCATCATTAGCAGGGACAATGAAAAGTACCTGCTCTGATTCTGAACCATTAACTTGATCAGGAAAAACTTGTTCATCACCAGGCATACTACAAGTGATCTCATCAGGACTATCATGATCATCATTAGCAGGGACAACAAAGAGTACCTGCTCTGAATCTGAACCATCATCTTGAGCAGAATACGCTTGATCATCACCACTTGTCTTGTTACCCTTCTTATTTTTGCATTCATAAGCATAGTGTCCATACTTTTTACATGCAAAACACTGAACACTCTTCTTGCTTTTCCCTTTCTTGAACTTATCTTTGTCCTGATTCTTTTCCTTGGAATCTCACTTCTTCTTGGATTCACCCTCATCCTCATGTGAAGACTGCCCAGAATCCTTGTTCTTCCAAATCTTCTTCTTGGAGGTCTTAGAGTTGCTACCCCATTTCTTCTTGCTAGTTCCACCTCTAACATACAATGCCTGCTCTGTTTCTCTCTCAGAATCTCGCAGGTTCAACCTCATTTCATGAGCCTCCAATGAACCTTGAAGCTCCTCCACCTTCATAGTTTCAAGATCCTTAGACTCCTCTATCGTAGTGACTATATGATCAAATCTTGTAGTCAAAGATCGAAGAACCTTTTCTACAAGCATTTGATCATTCATGGTTTCTCCGTTTGTCTTCATTTGGTTTGTCAAGGTCTGAAGCCGAGTAAAAAACTTGGAAATCGTCTCTGATTTCTCCATCTTCAGAGCTTCATACTGTCTTCTGAGAGTCTGCAACTTGACCTTCTTCAATTTTGCCACACCTTCGTAGCTCTTGGTCAGAATATCCCAGGCTTCTTTCGACGTTTTCGCCGCTGCAATTTTCTCAAAATTAGCAGGGTTAACGCATTGATGGATTATGAACAAAGCCCTCATGTCTTTCTTCTTCAATTCCTTATGAGCTGCTCTCTGCTCAGCCGTGGGTTCCGCCGGTAGAGCCTCCAACCCAGAAGTCACCATCTCCAGAACATCTTGGAACCCGAAGATTACGAGCATCTGGGTATTCCAACGTTCCCAATCACTCTTGCCGTCAAGAACCGGCAACGAAGCTGGGAAATTGCCGTTCGTTCCAGCCATCACCTTCAAAGAAGCGTCCACTTCCACCGGAGCTTCAAACGGAGCAAGCACCTCCGTTGTGACTGATTCACACTCCGTCGTAGATCGCCGTGCACTGGTGGTGGCTCACGTCGCCGGTCACCGGATCGTCTTGCTCTCGATACCACTGTTAGATCTTTCCTAATAAAGAAGACTCAACACCTTAATTGAATGCAGATTCAATTACTACACAACACCATTGACATACACTGTTGCACATTCAAGAACAGAGGGAGAAGAAGAAGTAATGCGATTAACAGGAAAACTAATCAGAGAAGGAGAGAATGAATATTCTGCATTAACCACACACTCTCACAGTGTGTCTTATTTAAAGTCAATTACACAAGGACTAAATGGTTAATGACCACAAACTCTAGGGACTAACATACAATCAGTAACAAACTAAGAGGACCTAATTCTGAATTATTATTTCTAACATGGACCAACACTAATTTCCATATGTTATTTGTCATTTCTGATGTTGATATCAACCTTCGAGAAAAAGAAAGGAGTGAAGATCTAAAGTTCTAAATTGTTTTTTTATATGAGTTTAATTTGGATGCACCGACGGTGTAAAGTTTTTTTACACCGTCAACCAATCAGATTTTAAGGATGTGACATGTCAATTAAAGAAATTAAATGAAAAGAGAGATTTTCTCACATCCTTGAAATCTGATTTGTTGACGGTGTAAAAAAACTTTACACCGTCGGTGCATCAAACTTTTTCTCTTTTTATATATATGAAAAAATATGGAGATTACTTCCCCTAGCTGGAACAATATCTAATAAAAAGATACTTTGAATATATTTTTCATTATCAATTATGTTTAATGTGATTCTTATTATAGAGACTGGACTCGAGTCGTCATTTAGGAAACCTTATGTAAATTTATGGGATAAGAAGAACAAGATGATGGTTGAGTTTCTGGGTTTGCATTAGGGTTGATTAAGAAGATGGTTTTAGTCATGCAGTTTGCATCAGGATCATGGCTATTGTTGCATGTGCAATGCTGCATTGAGAGCAGAAATGAGGAGGGGATGAAGAAGAAAATAACGTGAAAATGGAGCGGGATAAACAAGAAGGATGAAGATAAAGAACATAATGAAGACTAGGTTTAGTTTAGTTAATTTAATTAGGAATTACAAATTAGTTAAATCAATTAGGGATTAGTTATTTTTATTTTAATTAATGCTTCATTTTTTAATTATAAATTATAGAGGTAGAAACCTTGTTAAGCAAAGACAATAATTATCAACCTTGTCCCCAAATTTGTTTTGGGAGATTTTCATAATGCTCTCACTTCACACAAGAACAAAAATCCTTAAGGTGTCGGAATCTTAAACAGAGCGGTTCTTGCAGAAATCTCCATCTACATATGAAAATTGTCATTTCTAATTCCAAACTTCTCCTTTTTAAATTCCTATGATGAAGGTAAGCATGATTTTGTATTTTATCCGTATGTATTTTTATATCTTTCTGTGGAAAATTGGAAATATCTTTTTATTTTGTACTCAAGTCACTATCATTGTTGCTTTAGAAAAAAAAAGTCACTATCATTATTAAAAAATATATGCTATTACACATAAAAAAATAAATAAATAAAGAGATTGTACACACATACATTATTGTTAATTTCATGTCACACTTTGATGTGCATATTATTATTAGTTTGAATTCACTTTTTCGTAGTGCGTACATCAACTTGTTTTATTTAACTTGAAGCATGTTAATTAGTTATCTTAGTTATCTATTTTATTTTGAACTCCATCTATAGTAGTTAGTGATTGACATTCAAAGATCAACAACGATATAATGACACTGATGAAGCAGCCCCATATTCCTAAAAGAAGAAAGACACGTACAACTATATATAATGTTCGAACTACCAACAAAACATTATATTAATTCCTATATAATCAATAAGTGGGGGCACCATTGATAACGATGCATTGTACCGAGTCCTTGATTCAATTAATTGAAGAAAAAATAGAAGAAGCATAAAAATTGACTTCAATTTGCCATCTCAATTTGCACAAACAATTTGTTAGGTTTCTAACATTGATGTTGTTGGGTTTGGAATTTGGAGGTCAGCATCCCCTTCCATTTTACACAAGATTAAGTTAGATATTTCTTGCTTTTTTAAGTAGTACTATCGAATTTTTGAATGGTGGCTACAATACAATCGTTGCATGTATGAGTTTTTTGTTTTTCTCTTTTTAATATGAAATTATACAAATTTTACACGAGACGTGAAAAAGTCTAAAATATAATATTTATAAGCAAATTTAATAACCACATTTAATACAACCGGTTGATAACTGAACTTCTTAAGTATATACACCCTCGGGTCACCGTTATAAGTAAAAATTAACATTTTAGATTCATTAAATAAATGATGTTAATGATCACATACATCATTTATTCAATGAATCTAAAAAGTTAATTTTTGCTTATAATTTTGACCGGATGATGTAGTTCAAAATTGAATCATTGAGTAATGAGTATGAAGAAGAATTGGTTGGGAGAGGTATGAGAACACCTTGAGAAAAAAATGCACCTTCTCAGTTTAAGGGTTTGTGAGATGAAGGGTGAAGGGTCCCGAGTTCAAACCCAAATGAGATATTAATTTACTAATATTTCTAATAATTAATATTTGCCTAAAAAAACACAAACACACCGCTTAAAGAATTCAAATATATTGCATACAATATAGTGGTGACCGAGCCGAACTCACCCGAATTTTTGCTACCAAAATAAAAGGCATAATTGATAGAAATACTTGGCTTGGAATATTGCATCTTGCAACTTACAAGTATGGTATGCAGAGTAGGTAGAATGTAGAAGCAGTAGAGAAGTGTGGTGGTAGGCAGAGAGATGGAAGGAAATGCATGATCGTTAGAAATTTGGGTATGATAATTCTGGATAACTTCGAAGAATTGTGTTTGTACACTTTTCGAACAAAGTATTTCGACCCTATTCTTGCCTGAGTTCACGAAATCCTTGTTGGGATAATTCTTGAACCCCGCAATCTAATCACGGTCAATTATGCGTTGACTCAACAAACGTGCACTCCGCACTACCCTAACTTGTTTCCGAATTTAACGCGTAATCGCATCGGCCTACAATAAATCACATTACTACTAAAATCCATTGATGATACTAAAATCACCAACAATGATGAGAGGTTTTACTCTGTCAACAAGTGAAGGCGGTTTTGTCCCCTAACCACCACATACACCGTCTGATTCCATCTGTCACACGCTTCCCCACTTTAGGATCTTCACAATTATTACGTTTTGATACGATCACGATACGCGCGTGGATGATTCAATATGCACCTTCACAGTTTACTGTCCCCCTCCCTCCTTTTTCTTCTTCTTTTTAGTCATGTGTGTGTTTGGTTGCTCACTTAAGGGTACCTAGCTTTTGTGGAGATAAAAGTGATTATTATGGTAGAATCCAAACACGCATTGAACCTTAGACACGGCAAGTTATAATTCCTCATAGTACTACTTTCCAATATGGAATTTTGGACCTAACTTTAATGTTAAAGTGCAAGTAGGGAACACTTGCCGGGGAATACTCAGCTACCTGTCGGTGCAAATGCTTAATTAATTATACCTAATGCCCCCAGTACATCAAAAGCTTCCAGTGAAATAATAATAATAATTTTTTCTAATTCGGTATCGACCGACCGCCGATAACAGTAACTAATCATTTCGTCACAGATACTCACATATAGCAGTAAAGTAAACCGTCATTCACAAAGTGTGCTTCATTCTCATCCATAATGATTGAACTCCTCGTCTTGTAGTTCATGAATGAGGTGAATAACCGACACGTCATACTCATGATTAAATAATAATAATTATTAGTCTACTTTTGATATTTGTTTACTGCAAAAGCATTGTTAAACAAAATCATACCTTATACACTAGTTACTATTAAAAGTCATACATTAATTATTATACTATTTATACATACAGGAATAAATTAATATTTGATGAGAAAAAAGAATTAGCTTTTTTATTCCTTTTTATTTTGGTATAGGAGAAGGAAAAGTTTGCTACAGAAAGGCCTAGGAAGGTTCTTTTCTACATCAACAAAACCAGCTTCTCCCTTCTGGACTTCATTCATATCAATATCACACCATAACTTCTGTTTGAGCTCTGCTTTCTGTATACTCTGTTCTTCTCAAGTTTTCTTGTTTCTTTATCTATCTATCTATCATACATAACACACTACACTAGTTCAAACTTGTGTTGCATACCTGGGATCCTTGCATCTTTGTCATTTTGATGTCTCCACCATTAGAGCATGACTACATAGGCTTGGGAGAGAAGCCATCAATGGTTGGAACCTCTGACAACAAGATATCTTCATCATCTCTCAACTTCAAGGAGACAGAGCTGAGGCTTGGCCTTCCTGGTTGTGAGTCTCCTGAGAGAAAACCTGCAGGTGCTTCTTCTGGGGTTTCCCTTTTTGGCAAAGACTTGCAAGAGAAAAAGCATGGTCCTTTGAAAAGCCCTGTGGCTGCTGTTGGAGCTAAGAGGGGCTTCTCTGATGCCATTGATGGGTCTTGTGGGAAATGGGGTTTCTCTGTGGCTGATGGATCTGAGGTTGAGTTGGGAAAAGGTGCTGCTTTGTTTTCTCCAAGAGGGGGGAATGTTGGGAAGCCTCTTGTTGCTTTAGAGACTCAAACTAACACCACACCAGCCATCAATGAGGTTGCTATGGCTCATCAATCTGCTAAACCAGCTCAGGAGAAGAATAAGCAGGTTGATGGTACAAATGAGCATGCTAGTGCTCCTGCTGCAAAGTAAGTTTGCATCTTGCTAATCTTTTTTACTACAACTTCTAGCATGTTTGCATAACTTGTTATGGGTAACTTCTCACAAAATTGATTTTGTTTTTAGAATTAATTAAAAAAGAATTTCCAAACTTGTTATTTCCTGTTCAATTTATTCTCAACATCTTGTGCTTACTGGTATAATCAACTGAGTAAAGAAGTAGATTAATAAACAAGTTTGAGTTACATGTTATGTTATGATTGCATGGACAAAGATGGAAGATTACTCGATGTTTGGAAACTCTTCTACAATTCATTAAAAAGCTAGAATGAATTCTAGGGAGAGGCAGAAGCTATTATCTCTAGCTTCTACATGAATTAGAATTGATTTTATGCTTGAAATAAATTTCCTGAGATGACTTCCAAACGTATATTATGTCATCCAAAAGTGATTTTACTCGATAAAAATTAATTCTGAGGATCTACTTCGTGGAATCAAACATACACTGAGTAGCTTCTGTGTTTCATAATTGATTCCGATGGAAGAGAAGTTGATTCAAACATGCCTATGGTAGTATGGTGTTTCAGTTAGATATAATGGCTAATACAAAAATTAAGGTCTTCCATTTGGTTCAAAATGTAGGGGCTGATGAATATTTGCCTTTATGATAAAGGTTTTATATTGTAGTGATTACTCTTGTTTATTTTTCATTGTGACTAATGAAGTGCCAATTTTTTTTGGCAACAGGGCACAGGTTGTGGGATGGCCACCAATTAGATCGTTTAGAAAGAACACAATGGCCTCTAATTTGACAAAGAACAATGATGAAGCTGAGGGGAAGCCAGGGTTTGGTTGTCTCTATGTCAAAGTCAGCATGGATGGTGCCCCTTATCTCAGAAAGGTTGATCTCAAAACCTACAAAAACTATATGGAATTTTCTTCAGCCCTTGAGAAGATGTTCAGCTGCTTTACCATTGGTACTAACTCTATCTTCTTCAAAATCCTTCCTATTAGCTGCTTATAGTTATATCTGCGACACTATGGTTCAATTTGGATTTGTTCGGTTTTGGACATGAGAACTGAAAACCAAGCTAATCCATTGGTTTTTTGGTTCGGCTATTGCAGTTTAACTAGGTCTGGCTCGGTTTATGAACAGCCCTAGTGACTAGCTATTAGAGAACTCTTTCTTTTACCTTTTTTGGGATCTGAATGTGCTAGGGAGAAATTCAAATTCAATTTTGTAGTTGCTAAAACTAAAAATAAACACTTAAGTCACAATATTTCTAAGCTGCTTCTTTAGCCACAATATTTCCTTTTGAATTCTTCAACCACTTTGCTCTATAACTTTTCTTATTCTGGAAATTAGGTCAATGCAATTCTCCTGGACTTCCTGGGAAAGATGGACTAAGTGAGAGCTCTTTGAGGGATCTTCTCCATGGCTCTGAGTATGTTCTTACATATGAAGATAAAGATGGAGATTGGATGCTTGTCGGGGATGTTCCTTGGGAGTAAGTTATTTCTTGTCTTGCCATAAATTCTTAAAGATCATTTTTTGGTAGAATGCCATTTTTGGATCAAAATAGTTCAGAGGATAAACTTGTTAACTTAAATATCTTGTTGATGCAGGATGTTCACTGACTCATGTAGGAGACTAAGGATCATGAAAGGCTCCGAGGCAATTGGGCTAGGTATGTCATCATCTTATTTTAAGCACCCATTCCTTCTGGTTTACAAGTTTCGATTCTTGTAAGTGCATGTTTGGATACAAAGTATATTTTCACATTAGAAGAAGAATTGATTCTGGGAGAAGCTACTCATAGTAGCTTTTGTGATAGCAGAATTGGTTGAGAGATTTGAATGCAGATCCAAACATGCTATAAGGAAGTTGTAAACCAATTTTTGCATTAGCACTGTCCATTAGGTATGTGTCCAACTATAAATTCAATCTCAACTATCTTGGTTGCAGCTCCAAGGGCCATGGAAAAATCAAGGAGCCAAAACTAGTGCAGGAAAACCAGTTGGCTCAAAGTGAGGTGTTCACTAAAGCATATAGTTTTACAAGGGAGTTTGAGTTTATGATTTTGTTCCAAATCAAATACTATATATATGTAATTCAGTGAGGTTTTGTGCATTTATTGTCTGCCAAGTTCTCTATCAGTGGAATTTAACTGGAGAGATCCAGTCAATATATACACATTTTGGTTGTTTCTCTGTTCTGTGTATCTGTGGATTCTTGTTGCTGTATAAAAGATTTGCTTGTGCTTTTTCCTCTACGGTCTACTACTATTCATTCATTTTCTACATGTATTCTTAATATATACACACATCAATTTGTATTGATATTAAAATGTTAATCATATCTCTTTGGCTTATGGTGTAGTAAGTCCCGAAAATAAAATGGGAAATTTGCAAGTTGTGCTATCTATGTTAAATTCTGTACTTCTTACATATTTCAGACGTTGCTCTTCACATCCAAAAATGCACGTCTTACTCCTTAGAAGTAACAGAACATGTGGGATAGAATATCGAATCAAAGAAAATTAGTGAATATTGACGGAAAACAAGTATATGCATCTGCAATGTCTTCATTCTGATCATCAACCAAAATTCATTAGGTATCATTATTAACCAAGTGAAGTCCAAAATGCCACAAAACTTCACTAACATTGGTAGCAAGCATTGTCAAGTTGAAAAAGGATTCGAAGAGTGCCACAAAAAAGTTCCTTAACATTTGTAGCAAGCATTGCCAAGTTGAATAAGGATTTGAAGAGTGCATTTAGGGGTGTACAAGACTGGACTCAGTTCATTAACCCGTTTTGGCATGAGTCCATCAAACCTGCGGCCCATCAGGTTTCTTCGAGTCTAGGGATGAGTTCAAGTTCAAAAAGCTGGTCTGGTCAATATTTAGGGCCAGGTGAAAGACAAACATGACTCATCTCAACCCGTCTCATAAACACTCATAGTAGAAAAGTGTTGACCAAAATAAAAACACTCATAGTAGAAAAGTGTTATATATTGCAACCAAACAACTGAAGATAACAGTCTAGTATTATGTTTGAAAATCGGATTGATTGAATAATAATATATAAAGTAAAATACCAACTTAACAATGGTTTGTAGTCAATAAGTGTAATATAAGCCTGAACTTGTGAGACTAAAAATACTAATATGAAAGATTACTGATACATGGAAGTTGGCAATCAAGTTGGCCATACATGAACAAGTAACTACCCAAAATTAGAAAGAACTGAACAGTGAGTTAAGATGATTTGCTTGAATTTCAAAAAGGAAAAGTGGAAGAAGAATAAAAGAACTACATCTTAAAGCCAAATCAGGCTGAAGCAACAACTCATACACAATACAGGTACAAAACTTCCTTCAACTACAGCATACCCTTGTCAAAGCAACTCTAAATCATTGTTCAGATATCTGTAAATAAACCATCTGAGTGTATCCATTAAATACAGAATTGTCAAGGTCAGCCAAACCAAGCCTTCGGAACAAACCATACCTCCCATCTTCAACAATAGGGTTTGGTGTGCGAGCGGGATCATATCTGGTTTGATGAGTGAGGGAAGGACCAGCTACTGGAGGGAGTTCCCAGTACACATCAAGAATAGATTCAACATACCTGCTATTCTGGAAATGTTGGGCATAAGTTATTGGCTTATTACTGTGATTGAAGTTATCGCGCATGAAGCCTCTAACTCCCCACCATGCTTCCCCTGGCCCACATAGTTCTTCCATATCAACTGCTTTCTCCCAGAATTGCTTCCTTCTTGACCTGATCCTTGCTTCATCACTGTCTTTAAAGCAACTGTGTCCCCCGCCTAAGATTGATAAAAGAACAAAACAAAAGTGAATTTCATTAACAGGGTTAATAAAAACAATGCTTGTGATTCTTATTGCTAGTAGAATAGCATATTAAAAGTTCAAAATAGAAAGGAGCAACTTGACGCCAACATAAAGATAATCACCACTTGTATTATTGAACCAACCAAACATTTTCCAACAATTGAATGCTGAACTTTGGCAACATCCCCGAAAATTTGCAACCAAAACTACAATTGAGAAAGCTTTCTAGTGTCGAGGAAATCACTTATGACATCGATAAGAGCAGAACTCAGATGTAAGTACTAATTACACATCTTCTGCTGCTTTCCTGAATTTTTTATATAGTTTCTAACCTCATTGTCTAATATAACACCTCAGTCCCTCCCCTGAAGTACAATATTTCATCAGTCTGGCTGGTCAAAGCCCATCCAGAATGATAAACATATCACACTTGTGTGACTAAGTCGAGGAAATGCAACACCGATGAATGTAAATAATATAAGATATCCTTGCATTTCTACTTGAAATCCAGAAGAAAAATCAGCAGATCATTTCAATTCAATAGGAAAGTACGAGTTCACATACCTCTTATATAAAATTGATCACATATCTGCCTCAATGAATAATGGTCACCAGTTCCCGTGTCATAGTTATCCTCAAAAACAAGGTGCCGGAACCCAGCTTTTAAAGCTTGTTCAATTCTGCCCATTATGACAAATACAAAATAATAAGGATAAGCAAATAGCAACTTCATCGTAAGTACTCAACTATTGAATCATATATCTCAAGATCTTGTTAGTCACCTTTTCAGTTCATTTTGATGGTCATCGAAAAATATAAGAACCCGACTAAGGTCTGAAATCCCATGTTTCTTCATCACTGTTGGCCAGTCAACACTTCCAAAATCCACAAAGTCTTTTCCGGCATAATATGTGCAGTTACCATCTACATAGGCAGGTCCTTTTTTCAGATACTTTTCTGGATGCCTAGGGGAAAGAGAAAGAATATGCGTGTCAGGCATGGCCTGCCTCAAAACCCAAGTTGAATGCCCCTTGAAAGCACCACTCTCGATCATCAGGTCCGGCTTCAGCCATCGTGCAATAAACCAAAGCCCAAAGCTGTGGTCAAAACCCATCCCAAACATGTTGTTTTTGATTGGCCGGGTTTCATATATGGGAACAAACTCTTCTAACGCCTTAAGCAGATCTTTCGATGTCCATTCTACAGTTTTACCATGTTTCGATCTGCCTTTACCAAGGATAAGATTATAAGTATCCAACAACAATGAGCTGTAAGTAAGACTTAATGATTTCAAACTTAGACACTAGCAATTTGAAACAATAAGAAATGAATTTACCAGCCCACTACTCACAATATTAGCATTAAATCTCCGCAGACTACTAAATTATTCAGATTCGAACCGGGTATCTTATTAGAAAGAAATAGGGATGAACCTCAATAACAAAGGTAGAAACACTGCAGAACTTAAAGGGTCTACAAACCTCCCTGCCTTAAGTCACTAATTCTCACTCAAATGATCAGATACCTGTCCCTCTCAAGACCCTCTTCTTAATTACAGGCCTACATGCTTTAATTCCGTAATTATCTCAGCCACCATCTAACTACCTAACTCCCTTACTAAGGGCTATTAACTCCCTTACCTAAAAAGTATTCAAACTAACTAACTAGGGGGTTATCTTACCTAAATTATTCTCTCCAATTCTCCACAGTCAAACACTTCACACTTCATTGTTTGAAGGGAGTGGGGGTTAATAAAGAACATAGAAACCCCTGAACAAACCAACATTTTACTCTCAGCTCAACCCGAAAGCGTTAACATGATGAGCTCATTCCTTAAATAGTGTAGTCTGGCCCAAAAAACACTTCATGAATTTATGCTATCTGATTAAAATAACAATATTAATAACAATAATACATCCAAATCCAAATTGCCATCATTGAACAATTGACTAGCTTAATATATACACTACTTACTAGTGATTTTCATCAGCATTCAAATGAACCCTACAATAATGCCAAACCCAGAATAACCCTTCAACCAATGAAGCAACACAATATGGAATTCACAACCATTCAGGATCAGGATCCGAAAATACTCAAAAATCGAATCAACAAAAACCCATTATCATTTCCGATGCTTTAACATTCCGATCGATCCAAACGAAACCCAAAGAACCCAAAAAATCAGAAAGCGATCATCAGATCAGAGCAAAAGAGACTTACACCATGGCACACCGAGGACTCCAAAATCGGAGTCAAGGCCATCGAGGCCGAAGAATCCAGCACGAGAAACAGGCTGATAAGATGACGACGAGATGCAGACGAAACCCGCACGAGATGAGAAAACGAACGACAAGGCCAAGAGGAGAAGGAGGACGACGGCGACACAGGGAAGGTAGCTGCCGCTGGAGGCGGCGGCGATCCGGGAGAGGTAGTTGCGGAAGAGGAGGTGCTGGTGCTTCTTGGTCTTGGATTCGTCGGTGGTGACGCCGTCGTCGTCGTCTTCGCCGGGAGGGTTGCCGCGGCGGGAGGAGAGTGAGCGTTCGAGCATGGTGGCGGCGGAGATGTTGGGGTGGCGGTGGGTGGGGGTGGTGCTCTGTGGCTGAGTTGGCTGAGTGTGTCGCGGTGAGAGCTTTGGAGATGATGACATAGCGTGTGTGTATGTGTGTGTTTCTATTTATTGTTTTTATTTATTGTTTTTGTTTTTCCCTTGTTCTTGGGACAGGGGGAGTTGGGTTTGGGCCCCCCTATGGGGCTCCGCGCCCCACCTCTTTTTTTTTAACCCATAAATGCCCTACGGAACTTAAACTTCCGTATTCAATAAAATAGAATACGGAAGTTAAAATTCCGTATTATAACTCTGACAGTCATCACCTTTTCCACCATTACTCCTCCCTCCACCAACCCCTCCACCATTACTCCTCCGTCACCAACCCCTCACCAGCCCCCTTAACCCCCTCAATGCCTCCAGACCACCCTCTCTCTCACCCTCTCCTACCTCACTTTCATCCTCACTTCCATTCTTCCTACCACCACCACCAACTCCTTCATTGGCAAGCTCTCCACCATTGGATGCAAAAAGATAGCATTTGAGGTAAGTGTTGTTAGTTGTTTGTTGTATGTTGTTAGTTTAAGTAGTTGAAGTTGTTAGATTAAGTAGTTAGATTAAGTAGATTAAGTAGTTAGAATGATGATTTTCTGAATTCTGAGATGTGTTAAAATACGGAATATAAAGTTTCGGAGTCTATACGAAAATTAATATACCGTATTCAATACGAATTATAAATTTCCGTATTAAATACGAATTATAAAGTTCTGTATGCAATATGGATAATAAAGTTCCGTATTCTCTTCCAGGGATGACAGAATCATTTTTATTTCATGAATCCCAATTGATTGAAGTTGGATTGAACAATGCTCAACCTGAAGAGGTGCCACCACCAGCATTTGTACCCCCGTGTATAAGTATAGATGTCTCGCATTTATTTACAACTGATCAGGTATTCTTTGAACAGATTTTTGCATTGTTTTGAAAGTGTAATATATCAATTCTTATTATGTCTTGATCACCCTTGTTTATGCCTTGTTTGTGTGTTGGGTATGCATCATTGAACAGATTTTCCCTACCCGTGATGATCTTATCAATTGGGTTCATGGAATTGCGATTGAAAATGGATATGTTGTGTTGATCACAAAGTCAGATAGCGGTGGGAATGGAAGCAGAAAAGCTTATGTCATGTTGGGGTGCGAGAAGCATGGTAAGTATGTTCCCTACAGAGACCCTGACCTTGTTGAAGGAACGAGAACACAAAAGACAGAATGTCCTTTTAGACTAAAAGGACGACCTATGAAAAATGGCATAGATAGAGATTGGCGGCTAAAGGTGATGGAAGGTACACACAACCATGAACCAGCTAGGTCACTACTTGGCCACAATTTTGTTGGTCGTCTAAATTCCGAAGAGAAGGAGCAAGTGGAAAAAATGTCAAAGAGTTGGGTTCCACCGAGAAAGATGCTGTTGACTTTGAAGGAAAACAATCCTTTAAACTTGACTACCATATCTCAGATTTATGGTGCTTGCAAGAGGTTAAGAAAATCCCTCCGCGGGTCATTGACAGAAATGCAACACTTGTTGAAGAAGTTGGACGGTGACAAGTACGTCCACTTTGAAAGACATGAGCCTGGATCGGAAGTCATTAGGGATGTATTTTGGGCTCATCCAAATGCTATCAAACTGTTCAACACATTTCCATATGTAGTGATTATGGATTGCACATACAAGACAAACAAATATAAAATTCCATTGCTTGAGATTGTTGGACTGACTTCCACAGATAAGACATACTCCATAGCCTTTTGCTACATTGTTAATGAGGGCACAGATGACTACGTTTGGGCACTGGAGTGTATGAAGTCTCTATTAGCTGATCAAGCCATGTTGCCTAAGGTGATTGTTACTGACAGGGATCTTGCCTTATTGAGTGCTGCTAAGCAAAGCCTTCCCAACACCAGCCATTTATTATGCTTGTGGCACATCAACAAGTGTGTTTTGGCAAAGTGCAAACTCTATGTTGGTACAGATGATTTTGCTGAATTGGTTATGGGGAAGTGGGGAGAGGTGGTGGATGCTGCAACAGTTGAAGAATTTGAAGTTCAATGGATGCAATTGTTTAATATGTGCAAGGACAAATACAGCAACTTTACCTCCTATTGTTCTACTACATGGTTGGTCCACAAGGAAAAATTTGCCAAGGCATGGACAAATCATGTGATGCACTTTGGAACAACAACAAGTAACAGGTACAAAAATTATATGAGCTTAATTTATGCCTTGTTATATGTTTTTCATTTGATAGATTGTTTACATTGGAGAGTTAATAAGATATCTGTTTGTTGTTTGCAGGGCTGAGGGTGCACATGCCAGTTTGAAGAAGATGTTGCGGGATTGCAAGGGTGACCTAGCCACTTCTTGGGATGCGTCGCATAGTTTGACATGTAATCGACATACTGAAATATTAGCATCGTTTGAGCGCAGTATTCACAGAATTGATCACATTTTCATGTTCCCATTTTACACAAATATTAGAGGATTTGTGTCAAACAAATGCCTGCAGCTCATCGACGATGAACATATAAGAATGAAGTCCTACGGCGGATGCGATTGCTTGTTGAGAGAGACTCATGGACTACCTTGCGGTTGTGAACTTGCAGGTCACCGGTCAACCACTCTCTTGTCAATTAATTCTATTTGTTATTGAAAGTGACACTTTTGTGAACTTGCAGGTTATGAAAGAATTCCATATGAGTCAATTCATCCATTCTGGAAGAGACTGAGTTGGGAGCATGTACCTGAACCTGTTGCAGATACTATCAGCAACCATATTTGCGGCATGAACCATGGAGATATGCAACCAGAAGTTGAGGCATTGACACATTATTTCAGTTCTTTGGATACTGGAGGGCAGAGTATGGTAAGGAGGAAGCTTCAAGCTATCTATTGTCCTGAAAGCAGTTCACTTTGTACTCCTGAGGTTCAGATAAGGTCCAAGCGCACTCTTAAGGCGAACGAAAGAAAACCACCCAAGGTTAAAGCAATAGGATCCTTGACTCGTGATCCTTCAGGTTTTGAGCATGTTGATAGGGAGATCAAAGAGGCAAAGAAGGCTTCGCAACCACCAAAGAAGAAGAAGCGTGTGAAGAAGTCTGATACAAGCTATTTCATGGGTCATTTTCCATCCTTTTTCCACCCATATATACACACAGTTCAGAATGTTGAGGACGATGGTAACTGTGGCTATAGAGCCATTGCTGCATTACTGGGACTACCATCAGGTGAGGAAGGTTGGCCATGTGTTAGGGAAGCGTTGATAGACGAACTTGAACGACACAGAGGATTGTATGATGAAATGTGGTCCAGACATGTGGTTAATGCCTTACATTCTCGACTCACTCTTCCTCCTGGTCATCCGGCTACCGAGGATAAATGGATGCAACTGCCAGAGATGGGATACCTTGTAGCAACCAGGTTCCAAGTGGTTTTCATATCCATCTCTTCTCAGGGTTGTTGGTCATACCTTCCACTAAGAGGAGAAGGTCCACCTCCTGTACATCGTGTTATAGCTGTTGGTCATGTGATAAATCACTTTGTACAGGTATTTTTTTATTGCGTACACTATTATCCAGTTTGTGAATTAATTTGTTGTATTTGTAAGTTATCTAATTTTATTGTTATTCTCTATAATGTAGCTCCATCTAACTCCTGGACATTCTATGCCGCCAATTGCTCTCCAGTGGGAACGGTATGTTGATCCTATATCAGTAAGCTGGTGCGTCCCATATGTTACACGTTTACACAGGTTCACATCAGAATTAGAAGCTTGGTTTGTTACTTTTGGTGTTCCTCTTAGTCACCAAAGCTATGTAGACATCACCACAGACTGACACCACACTTTGTGTAATATTCATTTGTAAACACTCTGTAATATTAATCTGATGGGCCTTGCCCTTATGTTGTTCATTGCTGCTTTTAATAATAGTAATTTGATGGTCATTGGTATATTGATGGGCCTTATGTTACTTATCTTGCCTTTCATTATTCACGGTGTAGTTATACAGGTTATTTTTCATTATAAGAGTCTAAACATAATAGGTGGAAATAGAAAGCGTGGTTAATATAAAAAGAGTCCATACAATGTCGTCACATGTCATAATATAAAAGTACACAATTGCATGAAAAATAAAATTCAAACTTACCACAGCACTGAACTCCTCCCTCCTATCATCAGGGATGATGAACCGATGGGACACACCGCCATACCACCTCATGTACTCCTCCACAGCCTCTCCCGAATGAGTAACAGGGATCCCCTGAGGGCGCAGGTGCGGCAAAAAATCAGCATAGGCAGCATCTGCGGTCTCAGCAAGGGACCCAGTCGTCTGGATCTCGGAGGGGTGTCGAGGGACATCCTGGATGTAGCCAAACTGGCGCAGAACCCTCTCTGGTAGATGTCGTCGAACAACACGGCCAAATGGCGTCCGGATGTAGCCAGAATACATGGCCCTCTGATCCCGTGGTCGATGAGCCCGATGGTCCTCAAATGGGGTCCATATAATGTCATCCACCGTCAGCTCATCGAGCATGACTCGCCTCTCATCGAGGCCTGCATGCCCGACCCAGGACATAACCCACCGCCGCGCCCTAGGCTGGTCCTGCGAGTACTCCGGATCCGCCCTCCGGATAATGACGCGATCAGAAAGGTACTCGTAGGCCCATCCTAGCAAGAGTGAGCTGAAACCTCCCATCTGGGCCGTCCCCCTCCTGGACGCTCGATCAAGCTGGTCGTACAACGTAGCGAGCGCAATCGCGCCCCACGCGTACTCGGACACTCGACCGAGATCCTGCAACATACCTATCCAGTAGACGGTCGTGTGGTATCCACCGCTCTTGCTAGCAAAGAGCGTCGCGCCTAGCTGGTTCACCAGCCAAATCCGTGCAGCGTCCTCATATCGGTGCTCTACAATGAAATGAATTCAGTTAACAGTTAATAACAATACAATAATAATAGATACTATTTAATCAAGTAATAATTAAGACATACCCTCCAACGCAGCATCATACAGGGTCTGCAAGACCCCAAAGCGAATAGTCTGGCTCCTGTTCTTATCAAACTCAGCATGATAACGAGCAACAGATCCTCCCATCAACTCAGCACATAGCGCTGCACACTCGTCCCTCTCCCCCCTCCCAGGCGTATAGAACCTCGACCCCATTGGGAGATGGAGAAGAGCCGACACGTCGTCCAGGGTGATGGTCATCTCCCCAAACGGCATGTGGAAGCTACTAGTCTCCTCATGCCATCGCTCCACAAGGGCCAAAATGAGGCCTGCATCTGTCTCCGAGTAGCTGCACCAGGGTAGCTGATGAAGACCCGTCTGCTCAATCAACTCTCGAACCCTCCTGTGACTGTCTGAATCACCATCACAAGCAAGGTTCCAAACCTTCCCCCCAGCTGTGGCCACCCTCAAGTGTCGACGGTCCACATACCGCTCGTCTGTGCGTAGGAGTGCATGCCACGTCCAGGGAGCCTTGTGATCAGCATAATGCGTGAGAAGCGACAGATCAACAGGCCCCCCCGGAAACGGCGGCAACCTCTGGATCAGGTCCTCCTCGCCACCCTGTGCCTCTGGCACGACATCAGCATCAACATCAGGAGGAGGAATACTATCCTCGTCATATGACCCCTCCTCGCCGGATGACTCCTCGTCGGATGACTCATCGCCGGATGACTCATCGCCGGATGACGACTCGCCTGATGACTCCTCGCCTGGTGACTCATGGCGAGGTACCTCAACCATGGGAGACGGCGGAGTAGGAACTCGATCAGTAGGCTCAACTGGAGCTGGAGCTGAAGCCTCTACCATGGGCGACTGCATAGAATCAACTGGAGCTGGAGCTGAAGCCTCAACCGCGTGAGAGGTCGCAGCATGATCGCCGCGCCGGCTAGAAGCATGTAATCGCCGGTGTCTATCCTCTGTAGGCCCCGCATCCTCACTAGCTCGAGACCTCTTTCTGTTCTTCATTCTCACTATATATTCAGAGCAAACATTTTCTAAATAAATTCACTGAATAAATTATACTCGCTCAATTACTAAATTTCTCAATTAAATCTCTAAATAAAATCACTAAATAATTCACGATGTTTATAACTAAATTAAAAACATTTTATAAATTAACTAAGCTAATTAGATTAGGTTTTATAAATAAACTAAGCTAATTATATTAAGTTTTATAAAAACATTTTATAAATTAAGTTTATAACTCTAAACAGACACCAAATACGGAACATTAAGTTTCATATCCAATACGGAACATTAAGTTTCATATCCAATACGGAACATTAAGTTTCATATTGAATACGGAATATTATGTTCCGTATCGAACCAGAACTCCATTAACGACATTGCATGATTGGAACTCGCCCCAAAGACCAATTTATACAATTTCAGCCAACCTAACATCTACTTAAGCATAAATCGACTATCCTAGGGTTGAAAGATTCCATAATTTCAAGTTAAATGGTGAATTCAAGTTGAAATCCAAACTTACTTACCTCTAGGTTCAATGCAATGAATGGGGAGAATGGGGTTGATGATGGAGACGATGGTACCCTGTCCAGATGATGATTGAAGCAAGGAGAGCGTCGGTCTCGAAGATTGCAGAGCAAGGGTTGGGAATGGTTTGGAGCGCTGAAATGGGTTTTGAAAAAACCCCTGTCGATTACATAGTAATATAATACGGAACTTTATATTCCGTATTGAATACGAAATTTAATATTCCGTATTCTTGTAAAGGGGGTTTTTCCGTAATTTCCCCACTTTAAGTGGGGCGCGGAGCCCCATAGGGGGGGCCCCAAACCCAACTCCCCTTGTTCTTTGACTCTTCTGTTTTTGTTATAATGCTGTCTGATTTTGATTTTCATGTTCATTTCCTGCTATTGGTAATCAATCTATATTTAGGGGAAATAATTAATTAGTATGAGTTGCTGATAAATTCTTAACCAAGTAAAATGCTTCAATTACAAGTAGATCTAATTAGATTCATGCACTTCCAAAGCTCGTAGTGAATGAGAATTAGAATTGGAAGATCTGGTCGGTCTCAGTTGCTAATGGCAGTCATTCCCGTCAGAACGTAGTTAGTTAGTTTTTCTTTCCCGCTATAATAAAAAGAAAGATAAATGCATTGTCATATTTTGATTCAATAATAAAAAAGTCATTTCATCCCATTTTTCGTCATTTATCACTTAGTTCAAACGATATATTAATCTCATAGCTCTTAAGTGCAATTATTAAGAAGAAAAGCTATTTCCTAAAAAATTACACTCATTATTGGACAACATCATTGTTTTTTTTTTAACTCATCATTGTTTATATATCCAGTACAAGTACAACAATGATAGTAAAAATGTGTTCTATGCATATTCTCAAAAAAAGAATGTGTTCTATCATGTCATGACTCATGAGCATTTCCTTAGAACATTTAATGTACATAATGTGCATTTAGATTTTCTTATTTAGATTTTATTAATTATATAATTAGGATTATTTTATAGAATTTTTTAATTAAATAATTTGTCTTAATTTTAAATAAATACAAGCGATGTCTCATAGCGTATGTGATTAATCAACTCATAAAATTTTAATTTGCTTTTCAAACCATCGAGCGTGTAATAATAACTTTTTTAGGTGCTTAGTTATATACTTGCTCTCATTAAGATTTTAATAGTATTGTCTTTGGCTATTTTTTTTTTGAAAATAATATTGTCTTTGTCAATTTGTAGGTGTTGTTTGGTTGGACTGAACTCACAATTTAATATCTCGTGATAAAAAGACCTAATATTATGAGAAGCAATAGCATATTAGCAATGGGGTCGACCCAACCTGTTGGTTGGACTGGGCCAGTCCAATAATATTCTGACATTAAAAGCATGAATTTATGTAATAAATATTTTTACTAGTTTCATATTTTAATATTTTTTCATTTTTAATATTATTAGAAATTTCTCTATTTATACGTATTAAGAGCAATTTGAAGACCATGTAAAAATTTGGAGCAATTACATGCCTTAAAGTATATAAAATTTAAAAAAAAAAGTGTTTATGGGGTGGGGTGGCTACTTCCACTCATATAAATGTAGATCCGAGATCAAATCAAAAAGATGCATACTGTTTAGAAAAGATCTAACTGAGGCCTTTTGGAGAACATACGCCCAAGATTGCATCAACATTAAATGTTGACCGAGGTTGCAATTGAGGCGAGACATTGAGAGCGAATTAAAGTTACTTTATTATGTAACTAACGCCTCAGTCTATTAGAGGCAATGTAGGAAGTGAATAACAATTGACACTTGTACTATGAGATATTAGGGTTTTAAATTGTGTTTACTCTACCTCGGTCTCTTGAAGTTTTTGCATGAATATTGACGCTCACTGTCTGCCCCTGGTAAAATGTTTCTCAAAGTAGGAGTCCTCAAGGTAGCGAGGAAATGACGAAGACAATGATGGAAGAGGAATTTAGTAAAGCAATCGAGAAAATAGACCTGAGAGGAGAGAAATCAATTGTCCATCATACCACAAGCCTTAGTAGTCGGCCTGACCGAAACGCGATGCCATTTCTTGCATGAATACAGGCGCCCACCATGACCTCCTGATAAAACGCTTCTCAGGTTCTCAAGAAAGGAGGAGTCCTCAAGGTAGCGCGGAAACGATGAAGACATCACACGAATGAACCTTTGACCTTTTTCCGATGAGATTGCTACCATTGAAGTCCCATATAGTTTCTAGGTCATGAAGGTTTGATCGATCCTAATAAGCACCTAATGAGATTCAACATTGAGATGCAACCCTACAAGGTGACCGGTAGTAAGGGGAAATGGAAAGTTGAAGAGAACTCTAGTATTTTGAGTATAATTGAAGAATACCTCGTGGATAATTGGAAAATACATGAACAGGCGCAAAAGAAGCTCGACAGATACTAAACGGATGACCGACATATACTTTACTAATTTAATAAGTAAAGGTACACTATTGGTTGTTTCTTGGGATTTCTTTCTAAAGAGTGAATGAGAAAAGAATAGAGCATCTACCTAAATTATTTAGTGGTTTACAATGTTTCCAATAGAAGCGTACGTATTGAATACAAATATCATTCATCAAATATACATACATATAAATGGCTCTTTTTTGTTATGTAATATACTTTTATTCCAACTCTAATTTTTAATTTGAACAGAAATCAATATTGGGGAGATTAGATGCTATGTAGTACTGTGAGTTATTCCTTATTTGACAAAGAAGGGTCCAAAACAGTTCTGATTGAAGGCAAGAATAGACTAAAGAACCCAAACACAAAGCTATTTTGGTACTATCTCAATTCTAGCTCTTTTCATCAATATAAATAGAAATAACTATAGGCGCATATATCTTTCAATTATATATGGTTACTCTGCCATGGTGTGTCTGGGTGCTATGTTTGGATGCAAGCCATCCAATGCCATCGTAGGCTATCTTGTATCAGCTTTGATCACCATATCAATTCTTTGCGTTCTGCGTTTGCTTTGTTATGCTTTTTACCGGTGGCTAAACAAGAGAGATTCTCAACAAGCAGTTCAACATCCAAACAGTGGCTAAGAAATGTACTCAGAGAAGAGAACACAAGGCATGAATGATCAATAGATTTTCTTCCACCATGTGCTCTCTGATATCCTGTAAACTCATTGAAGTACAAGAGCTTCTCTATCTCTTTTCTCTTCATTTTTCAGTTAATGAGACTTTGTTTACTCTGTTGCATGTAAAGAGACATGTATTTGCTTTTTAAAACTAAAGTTGATCAACTGAGATACCAGTTTTAAAACTATAATATTTTTGGTCTTTCACAAGTCTAAACCTGTTTGGAAAACTATGGTAGTTCTTTTTAATATATGTTTTTTCTAGAGTTCCGACTTGTGTCCTCCAAAACAATCGATTTCTCTTTTATCAAAATCAATTTTAAAATCTAGAAGTTAGTACTTCTAAGAATCAATTGAGCACTTATTAGGGTTAGATGTTAGTTGACTTAGTTCTGAAAAGAAAAAATATTTTTAAACAGATTGATGAAGAATGCAAACAAAAACTAGTGTTCTGTACTTGTGTTCATTGAAGCCCCTTGTAGTGTTCAAAGTACTTGACCCCTGCTTGGGATGAGCACTGATTATTGGTATGTGAGACACGCCAAAGCTTCAGGACCCCATCAAGGCTTCCAGTGCAAACAGTGCAACTATCTTCATTATCTTCCACCAACCTAGTTCCTCCTATGAAAGCTGACACACACCTAATAGGCCCTCTGTGACCAACAAGAACTGCTAGACATGTGTGTTGCCCATCTTGTTCTCTACCCCAAACCCTGCTTGTTGAATCAGCTGACCCACTAACCACAAACCTTGACACGCTAGCTAGGCACATCACTGCATGTGTGTGCCCTTGGATTGACCCACCATATTGCAATTGGCCTGCAAAATGGAAACTGAAAAAATTAGTAAAGGGGTGCAGTTTTAACATATTAATCAAAATTAATAGTAATTAGTTGGAGAAAACAATATAAATTTTTAGCAGTATAATTTTTTTTTAGGGTCAAATATAATATTTAGTGTGTTTGATCAGTGATTCAGTGTTGTGACAAATGATTTTGAATAAATTTGTTCTTTTTAAAATTGATTACGATAAATGTGAGCTGGGAATAGAATAATTTGTGTTTGAATATATTTATGGAAAATGTGACTTTGGAAAGTAATATTATAAAATTCTCTTGTATAATTGATTGTATTCAACTCATAAGTTACTCTTTCTAACTTCTATCAAAATTGTTAGGAGTGAACCAACATGTTTAGATACACGTTAAAAAATCACAATGAACCCAAAATCATGATGGTCAGTTGCAAAAGTTAAAGAAAGTTATTTAAATCATGTTAAATGTGATTTTAGATTTATCATGTTTTCTGTTGTATATATAAACATATGCATTTAATTTTCTAGATAACTTTCAACCAATTGTTATCCGAAAATGGTTTTACTCAGACAGAATTGATTGTGAGGTTCCAGACACAGACACACTTAAATACTATTTTACTAAACAAAAAATTTCTATTCAAGAAACAAATGCCTCATTTCCTATCAACCTGTACCTGCAAACCAACCCTTTAGCCAGTAGTGTATGTACCCATCACTGCACCCACCATACAAAACCCCTCCTCCATCTGGGGTCAGTGTCAAGGCCTTCACAGGAGAATATTTGGCATGCAGGGTCACTGTAAGTGAGTGTGGTTGGTCATGGCTGCAGAAGTTTCTGCGCCAAACTCTAACTGTGGCATCATCTGAGGCAGTGTAGAGAACTCCATCATCTGCTGCTATGATGGCATTGATTGGCTCAGTGTGAGCTTTGATTGTCTCTGTGCACTTCAGGTCTGAGATTCGCCACACTTTCACTGTCTTGTCTAGGGAAGCTGTGTATAGAATGTCCTCTGCTGTGTTAATTGCCATTGATGTGATCAGCCCCTTATGCTTCATCTGTTTAAGTGATGGAAGGAAACAATCAAGATAGTGCAAATTAAAGTGTTGGTTATAAATGTGAACTATGTAAAGCACTAAGCATAATAAAAATATGTGTACATTGTCCTATCTCTTCCTATTTTTAGTTTATGAAATTAGTGTGTCTACCAAGCTACCGCCCATGGTAGCCTAGCCTAAGTAGTGAGGCACACTTCAAGCCCAATAAACACAAGACTTAAAGGGCTTGGAGGATTGTGTGTCGACCGAGCTACCACTTATGGTAACCCGATCTAAAGGATGACATTTACGCTACTTCAACAAACATGAAGTACGGTTTAAAAAGAATGCGCAAGTAACCCCTTGATTAAGTAGCTGACCCCATTGTCATTAACCAATCATTATTCTATTTAATGATAAACATAACTCAAAAACAGCTAAAAGCCCAAAGAGGTACTCTTAAGCCTATAAAAGGCCTAACATAACAAAGGTTAAATCAACTTCACTCTAACGCTAATGTTGGGAGGTTGTGTGCTTGTCACTGAGTCTAACCCTTGGAGTTTGGAGAGAATAGTACACATTCTAGGACAGATCAAAAGCCATGTAAGAAATTCTCCCCTAGTTAGCAGTTACAAAATCTAACATGTATACTTACAGCCTTGTCTTTTCCACCAATATAGCTCCTTACATAGCCAACTTTCTTTGGGATGGTAGCCAACCTCACATGCTTCAACACCTTATCCCAAGTTCTTGTCCACGTCCGAATCTTGCCATCACCATAGGCTGCATAAACAGTGTCATTGGACACTTCCAATGCCACCACCCTGCAAGCTTTAGTCCTCAATTGTCCAAATTCAGTGAACTCAGGGAGCTTCCATACCCTCACAAGATTGGAGTCAGAGCCAGTGTAGACAAATCCATTATTTGATGACAATGCTATGGACAGAACCTGACCATCGTTTCTGAGCACAGAAGAGGCACAGTGGTAGGTTGTTTGAGGGTCAGAAAGACTATCAGAAGAAACTTTGGTGGTGGTGGCAGTGTGATGATGGGGATGAAGAGGAGAACTTTGAAGGCTGCGAGAGAGAGTAGGACAAGAGAGGCGAGGTGGGGAATGGAGAAAGTTTGAGTAAGGGGTTTCTTTTGTGGAACGGCTTCTCAAGAAGTTGTTCTGAGTTGTGGATCTAAAAGCAAAAGATGGGGTGGGATCAGGTGAGTTAGAAGAGTCCATTGATCATCAAAAGAAAGATGTTGTGGTGTGATGATGTGGTGTTAATGTTATGACTAGAAGTGAGTTTTGAATGAAGTTGGTGTAATGGGGTTAGAAACTAAAGGCTAAAGTTGTGGTAGATGTTTGTTGTAACTTGGTTTATTGCAATAGTTGCAATAGTATATATAGGGGACAGTTATTCATTAAGGAAATAAAGAGTTTTGGTGCATTCACAGTGATGTTGTTAGATTCAGCATTAGTTGCAAGTTTAGTCAATATGGAGTTGAAACATGTTTAAGAACATTGGAAAGTTATGTTGGGATGTTCATGAGAAAATTAACACTATCATGTGTAACAAAATTAAGTTGAAATTTTAGATATAAACATATGAACATCATAAGAGGAAGGTTTACCCATCACATGGAAGGTTATCAGAGATTGTTAATTGGATAAAGTGGGATAATTCTTTTGAATTAACTGATAAGGAAAGATTATGAACTTCTCTAAAATTAGATCATGGTAAAGGAAATTGGTTTCTAGCTGTCACCAGAATTATCTGGTGGCATTCATTACTAATCTATTAAAGGAATTCCTTCAAGTCTCAATCATAAAATAGCTCACCAAATGGTCTGAAATTTGGCAACTTAATTTCCATTTGTGTAAATTCAGTTAGCAAATTGTTAAAGCAGAGTATCCATATGTGCAGTTGTGGAAGCTATGCATTCCAAAAAAATTGAAATCCCATCCATGCTTTTTTCCCCTTTTAGTTGGCTGACCTTTACATAAATTTGTTTCCATAAGAAATGAAAGTTCAATACATGGTGTCAACAACAACCTAACCAAAATAAAAGATTCATATCTTTGATGGGCAAAATGTTAGTTTACTCCTTTGGTAGACTTCTTTATAGTTAGTTACTGACTTGCTGTAATGTTCATTTATATTCAATTGAATACAGTATAACATTTTATATGTGGAAATATAATTTCTCAGATTGAAATTTGTTATATAAATATTGACAAACGTTTATATCCACTCATGTTTCAGGTTAGTCAAGAACAAATATCAATCTTCATCCCAGAATAAGCCTTGCTTCACAGAACTAGTGATATACTGTCAAAATCAAAAAGTAGGGAATCATGGCATGTCACTTTAAATTCCCTGGATTTCTGTTCCAAGACAAGTAGGACGGATCTCCAAGAGGTCTGCATACAGAGCAGTATATCAATGTCAGCTCGCAAGTGATAAATAGAAATAAGCAAAAATATTTAACAGCTTTTTCTCTACTATCTAGCTACATAATGTTAATGAGGATAACGAAAAGTATTTTATCTAGTTTTTCATATCCGAGAGAATAAATTACAACTTTTGCGGGAAAATTTTGTTGAAGAAAACACGGTTATTAAGAATTTGGATCCTCTGCTGCCCTTGCAGCCTCTGCAGCAGCAAAATGACAAGTGTATAACAGCTTTGAGCAATTTAACCTTTTATGAATCAATATGAACCATTTAATATAAAAATCAAGGTTCAAGAATTTGCAGTAGAAAGCTGCATAGAATGCATGTTAGTTATCGCCTTATCAGGCACACATGCCACACTTCCTTAATATTGCATCTAGATTTTTTGGGTGATGGAGATGGCGACATTCACATCAAAATAATTTTATGGTTCAGAAATTTGTGCTTATAATGGGAAGCAATCAGGCAATTAAACTATATATAGAACTCCAAGCGAAAATCATGATCTTTCTTCGGCAAGGAACCATATAGCTGTATAGGATGAGTGTAGTATTTCCTTTACCTCGGCTTGATCACATACAGAAGTATGAATCCAACTGCGAAGAACAAGGATAGTCCACCAACAAACAGGTATGCCATCCCCAAGAAGGGGTTTTTTCCACCAATCCAAGTTGTGGTTGACAGAACCAGCCTCTTTCTGCCTCCAAACTCGTATGTGTTGTAATTATTTTCTATTACTATTTCTATCTCAGCATTAGCTTCAAGGTCCTCCTCAATCTTCCCATATAGTTTTCTGAAAGTTGGCAGTGCAGCCGTTCGCATCCAAACAATGAGATCCTCTTGTTCACTCAACTGATGCATGCCACAAGACATTGGTCATTTCTCAAAAATAGAAAAAGAAATCTATATGTTATACATTGCATCTATATGTCATATATAGCATGTTTAGATTAACTTCTCTTATTTTAGAATCAATTTTGGACACAAGCTACTCACAGAAGTTTCTTCCCAAAATTGATTTTGGCTTTAGAATTGATTGTAGAAGAATTTCCAAACATACACATACAATAGTATATAAGAAGTAAATATGATGACATTATTATTAGTACAAAAAGCAGTAGAAGAAAGGGACTTGATGAGATACTTACCGGTAAGCTCTCATTGAGTTTTGCACCCCCAATCAAATTTCCACTCTGAAAGTTTTTGGGGTATACATTAGACCCAAATTTGGACCCTTTGTCACTGCCCCATGCTATGTTCTTCTTGTTGACCATCAAATCCTTGTCGTTAACTGAAAATTTGTATGTGTCATTGAACATACTCCATGCAATGAGGCCGCAAGGAACAATTGGCTGACCACTTTTTGTCTTGTCTTCTGGAAAACAATTGCTTGTGTCCCCCTCAGCTGCTTTATTCCACAATTGCTTGTCATTTCTACTCTTAACATATCTGCAACAATCAGTGAAAAACCATATCAGCATTTCACCAAACATCTAATATGCACTGATGCCTATGCCCTAAATAAGTATCAACTTCTTAAATTAAATTGTTCATACCTGCGATGGTTTTGGTAGTAATTATCAAGCTGGTAATAGATATAAATAGGAGCTTGCATTTTATGCTCAACCTGTAACAAATTATTTCCAATCATTTATCAAACAAGGAAATGTAAAAGGGAGAAAAAGGAGAAGAGGGATAAAAATGATACTAACAATCCATTTGGTGGTGCAGGTTTTGTTGGTAGAATCACTTTTAATATAAGCCAATGCATTGTCAGCATGTGAAGGAGGAAGACATGTATCATCATATCTGATTACAGCTTCCTCCACCTGCATCATCAGCAATATTTCTTGATCAACATATATACCATAATGTTGCAGCACTCAAATTTCATTTCATTTGAAACAATGTAAATGATGAATGTATGGAGAAAAATACGAGATGTTACACTCTCTGATGAGAACAATGAAGCAAGACCAACTGGGACGAAGATGATTCCGATGGCGGTAAATGTGGCAATAACCTGGCAGGCATAGATAAAATGAAGTAGAAACCATTGTTGAATGCTATGAGTTATTAGTAAAACTAAATGAATAATGTTTTATGCTATTTATACCCACCCATCCAGGTGTTAGGATTGGTTTCCATGCAGGAAGTTCTTGTTGTGAAAACTTTGAATCTACAATCCACAAAAAGCTTGTATGAGCAAATTTAGCATTTGATGAGCAATTAGCCTTATAAACAAGACAATGAAAAATGTTGGTTCCACTTCAAATTTGAATGGTGGTAGGAAAAAAAATTAGGGTCAGGATCTTCTCATGTCACGTGACAATTGTTACATTGTCATGTGAAATTGTATGTTTATCTTAATTTTTTGTAACTATTCAGAAAAACCTACTTAATAAAATACGATCGAGAGAAATTGACAAAATTTTGTATCATGGGAAGTTTCAGCACGAGAGAATCATGATCCATTTTTTTGGAATGAAAATGAACCATTAACTTGTTTCAAGATGCCCCTAGAAATTTGCATAGACATGAATTAAAATTGAAAACACACATAATTTCACATGTAGAAGAAAGGAATGAGGGAACATTGGGATATATCTAACCAAGTGAAGAACAGGAACAGACATTTGGGTTTCTTGGAAGTCTTCTTTGAATTGGGAGGAGATTGTCCGTCTTTATCCATGGTGATTCACTTGCTGTGATTGATAGAACATGACATAAACAACGTTATTGAAGATAAGTGAGATGAACAAACATAAGATTGATAATGTAGTAGTAGTAGTAATGGTTAAGGTTTGAAGAGAAGGGAGGAACAGAGACTGCATACCGTAATGTTCTAATCAACCTTGGAGGACCGCATAATCACATTGTTTGAATTGGACCATTTCACCACCGGAACTACCGCTCATCCCTATTATTATGTAAAATGGAACAGTTATCTTAACGTGTGTGCATCTTGGTCGTTACAAATCACAATTGTTTGTGATGCACCTCATGTTATATTTGGATTGGATGAATTTGAAAATAAAACATGTTTGATTAATAGTTCATAATTACCACAATTTCTCTTTTCAATTTTTTTTGAGATCAGCGTATCCACCGCCGACAGCAATAACTAATCTCCTCGTCGTGAATACATGGTAAATGACTAGCCATGAAATGTGTTTCATTCTCATGGGCGAGGATCGACCGCCAACCTTATGATTAAGGAATAAGGTGAGCAACTATCACGCCACGGCAGGTGGATAAATGACATCTACATTATCATGTATGGCTTATAATAATAAAACCCAGTCCAGGATCAGTCATAGCCAGCTTAAGCCCCGACTTCGACGTGACATTGCAAAACGGCACGACACTGCCCCGACTCCGACATGACATTGCAACACAACATTGACACTGCGATACGGTAATGTGACTTTTTATTTGTCACCTCATCATTTAACAGAAAGTGGGACTAAAATACGTAATTCAAAATAATAAGAGACCAAAACCATAAAAATAATGTGCAAGGAGCAAATTTTTTTTAAAAAATCATCTAAATATAGGGAGTAAAACTAAAAACATATTAAAGCAATAACTGGACGATAGATGTAAGGAAACTGCACGGGCAATCCAAGGATAAGTGCTCCTATATTTGCATTGCTTAACATAGTAAAGTTAATATCCAATACAAAAATCAATAGCACAATTGAGTCATTTGTTTTGTTAAGAAGCTGAAGTAACAGCATCTACTACATCATCTGATTCGTCAACTATCATTTCATTTCTGAAAAGCAATTTCAAATATGGAAGAACCTTGGGAAGCACGGGCAAATCTGCTATATTGATACTCATCATGTCAAATGCAACACACGTTTTATGCATGTGTGTTTCATCCAACACAGGGATTTTAGGATATCGTTGGCTGAAATGAGTAAGTATGATTCGATATGCATTAGCAGAGTTTCCCATTTCTATGGCTTCATTTGTGGTGCTATGGTTTCTTGCTAAAGCCTCATCTACCAAAGCATCCTCAAAAGTTGCCTGCATCAATTAGCAAATCATGAGTTAGCAGCAGCTTCACCCTAATACGCACAGCTATCATGGATTGACAAGACTGATTCCCAGCAAATGCTAAGTCATTACAACTCAGATAACATCAAGTGATTTGAAGAGAGACATACCTCATGTATAAGAACTGTTGCACCTTGAGATGCTTCTACTAGCTCGGGGCAGGGCCTTGTGTCACCAGAATATACAAGCTTCCAACCAGGTATCACTTTTCCAACACTATTAGTCCTTTCTTCTGCTGTTAGAACAACACCAAATGCCTGTGGGCAATGTATAACGGGGAAGCTAATCAAGGCACTGAGACCTGCTTCCTTGATTACCTCCTTCAATTTCTTTAGGACTACATCTGTGTCAACACCTGGTCTTTTCCAAAAGCTTTCCATTCGAGATCCTCTAGCAAACAAGGTTGAATCAACTTTTGAGGCAATTACCTCCGAATCATCGTTGTTCATATCCTGAGAATTAACTGGAATTCCTTGGAAGCCGTCGTCAAAAGCTTCCAATGAAGCTGCTGTGGTGTGCTTGCAGTCAAGGAACAACATATCTAAATCTTCGAGTCTTTGATATGCCAATAAATATCTCTTAAGTTGCTTTGGTCCTACAACAAGCATTGGTTCATGAGGTAACCCCTTTAGCAAATCACGGCGTAGAGCAAGAATCCTAGCTAAGCCACTATGGTGATCAGCATGAATATGAGATATCCAAATGCAGCTTAATGCTCTCACAGCATCATCCGCACCACTTACACCATATCTGTTTCCAAAGGATACATCAGCCAAGAGTTCAGTTTATAAACACAAATGATTAACAATTTAGATAGACTTGCCTTCTTTTAAGTTGTCCCAAGGTTCCTTCACCACAATCCAATAGCAAACCACCTTTTGAGAAAAGATTAATATATATTGAGCTCACATTTCGGTACTTGGATGGCTGGGATGAACCAGTTCCAAGAAGAACTATTTCCAAGTCATCTCTCCTTATATTTTCCAAACAAGCAGGAATACCATGTTCATGCAGCCATGGTTCCTCAATCATCATCTCGCGGTCAGCCACAGGAATTAAAGCCTCCTTTGTCTGACTGGATTCTTGCCAGAGCTGACTTACACGATGAGCTGCTTCAACAACCTCTGGAATCTCTGACAGTAAGTCATCAATGACTTCTGAGAAAGCCACCTTAGTTGGAATACAAGACCGGTCCAACCCAAGATTAGCGTAAGGACGCAAAGTAAACTGTATAGCACAGAGTAAAATATTATCAATATATGAACTTGGCAAAAGTAAGAGACAAAGGACAAAAATGTGAAATTATAATCCTAAAGTGACAAATGTATCTGGGAGATAGTTTGAGCAGCACCTCCTAAGGTGATTTAGTTATGTACTAAGATTAATAGAAGCTCCAGTGAGAAAATTGGAAGATAATTTGATTACACAGGATAGAGGAAAACCTAAGAAAAGAAAGTGCTCTAAATGGTTTTACAGAAAATTTGCTTGAATATATGTATTAATTTTTCATTATAGCAGCTCCAAGAGAAAACCACTTTCCAAGAATTTGACAAGAACGTCATTCTTAGATTCTTTCTTAGTGGCCATCCAAACAAATTATATATGTCAAATTGTCAATTTACAAATCAAATCATATATGTCAACAATCATGAAACAAGTAGATGCATCTCAAACTCCCAAAACATTATTTTGACTTCTGTAAAAATAAAAGCTAACAGTCAAGTCAGACCAATCTTCCATACCTTGAGAAGATTTTCAGCAGAAATTACTCCAGAAAGTTCTGAAAAGGAATCCTGCAAACGAATCATATTGAACACTTTAATTAGACTCAATTATGTCTTCACTATTATCATCGAGGAAAGCAAATTCCCTTGAGCTCATTGCGACAAACCTCACTTGAAGAAAGAGAGCCCAATTTTGAGCGATTCTGATCTGGAAGAGACCAAAATCCTGGAGCCGGAAAGAACTGAGGACACAAGTAATTAAGTCGAGTTGTAATTCTTGCACTAGCTTTCAAAATAGGAACTGCTACATTCTTCCTGCGAATAACATAAGCAATCAGGACTCTCACTAATAAGGCAGGTAGGAGTACCAGAAAAAAGGACTCTCCAGAAAGACGAACACCTTACTTTTCATGTCCAGCCATGATATGCTGTGCAGAACCAAATTTCTTCATCCATTTTTGATAACTTGAACAACTTACAACAGATGCAGGAGTTAAGTGAACTACACATGTGACACTCTTACCAGCATCTGGCATGCTGCCCACTTGATCACCATAACTATCAAGTGACTGTACAGACAATAATGCCTCCAAATAAGATTCTGCTGGGCAATCAACAAGGAGTACAATAGGACCAGGAACAGAAGGGCCCATGACATCGCTTGGATGAACCTAATGTGTCAGGAAAACAGTCACATTAAGGTGAGTGGTTGTGGAAGCCCAAAATGAAATAAAAATAAAGTAAATCATGTGTAATTTTGATTGAAATCTATGTCTCAAATTTCACTTACTTTTTCTAAATTCCCTCCTACCTTGAATTAGTAAATAATGCATTGTAGTTTTGAGCCTTACCATAATTTTTTGGCGATCAGATTTTACTGAATTTCCAAGTTGAAGTTCACGATACTTTGGCCCAGGTCTGAGGCCAAGGGCCTTAGCTTTCTCTGGATCAAACTTCCCCTTGATCTCAGGCAGTTCAATAACATATACTACAGACATATCACCAGGCTTTGCATCTGGCTGCTTTTTGCCATCAGGGGAGTCAAGGGTCTTCGGTGAAGGCCTCAGGAGCTGGCCTTCCGAGCGGTTTGATTGTAGGATAATAGCCGATATTTTGACCACCTCATCATCAACAAGAACAAGGGGGTCCAAAACCTTACTTTGAGACTGCACAGTGGACTCATCTGTGGTTAAGGTGGGCCCAAAGCTCTTTGTGTGAACCATGGCAGCATTGGGAACAAATGATTTCATGGCATCTACTAAATACTTAAGATCTGAAGGGCCCCATACATTGACCTGCAAATCAAAAGAAGCTATCATTTACAAAAAAGATATGTGATAGAGATGGAGGATTTTATGAGGTTTATATGCTACTTACAGACATTCCCACATCTCCCGTTCCAGCCAAAGTAAGCAATAAACCTATAAGTTGAAAACCAATCATTAGTATAGACATTCACCAGGCAAAATATCAAAGTTCAGTAAGCCAGTAAATCAGAAACACAATTCCAAATTCAGTATCTTAGTTAAAAAAAAACAATTTTCTCAATATACTATATTATGCAAGACAGACCTGGAAGCCCACCCGCAGTCTCCGAACAGACACGAGAAAGAAATATGTGGTCTATCTGAATAAAGATGAACAAATAGTAAGACTGTGAAACTAAAAATCTTGACAGACAATCGTTTCAGTAGTTCCTGATAAGTATGTTAAAGATAAAATTTCACATAGGATGATAAAAGGGTTCAAGTTCCAGAGAGTCAGAGACACATCATACTTTTGATAACTTTATCTTATGCTCCGTGCAAAACCTTTGCAGTCCCTGAATTGAAAACATATAAAAAGAGTTGAGACAATAAGCTTCCAGACAGAGATAAGAAGACAGAAAATGCGATCCTCAGACAAGGCTTACCTCCCCAGCATTAAAAATAAATCTTTGTTTGTCAAAGAAAAGCAGGACAGAAGGTGATGTATCTTGAGTATCCAATCCAGTTCCCAATATCTACAGTTGAGAGAAACAATTTTGTAAGACGGAACACTGATTTCTACAACAGGTTAATACGAAATACAGAAAAATTCCATCAGAGAATATCTCAATTAACACTCCAGACACGGACCATGACTAAACCAAACTCGCAGTATATGACAAGAGCCAACACACAAGATGACCTTACGTAATGACCTTAAACGTACATATAGAATTCTAGACCCAGTTAACTCAATGTGTGGAAGGTTTCAAAAAGATGGTGAGGGATTGTTCATAATGGAGGATGGTGGTGGCATTCTCCAATATTTAGTGGGACCATTGAGGGCTAACCTATAGCATGTTTGAATCAGTTAATCAATTCTAATATTTAAAAGCTACTCATATGAGCTTCTCATTCAACATGACTTCAACTTTAGAATCAATTATAAAAGCATTACCGAACATGCACTCGAGTACCTAAACTACGAACAATCACATTGTCACGTGTCTCTTGTGGAAAATAATTGCCTGAACTCTGAAGTTCAGAAAATCCAGTGCCATTTTGTTTTGCTTTTCACTACTAATCCCTTATTTATATCTTGCCATTTAAGTAAAAAAAAGATAAATCATGAGCACCATTGACCACGAATAACCAAACTACGAATCATCTACGCAGGGTTTCTATTTTATTCCTAAGAGATATTAGAAGCTACATTATGGCCTCATTTGGGAAAACAGCTTAATTAAGCACTTATGGTCATAAGCGACCATAAGCGCTTATGATATGCCATAAGTGCTTATGATATGTCATAAGCGCTTATATCATAAGCTATTTTAAAAATTTTATTGAAATAAATTGAAAATAAGCTATATATAATCATAAGCTCTTTTACATAAGTTATCCTGAGTAGCTTGTGAAAATAAGGCCATAAGCTGTCTGCATAAGCTCTCCTAAACACTTAGACAAGCGCTTATGCTATCAGATAAACTAAAATAAGCTCTCCCAAACGGGGCCTATAATCATAATGTGGTCATGCATAAGTACCAATTGCCTAGTCTACTAGTGACTCCTGGACCAAATTGAAGAAACAGTGCACATTGAAAAGAGTAACTTCGCATGATCATTCAACACGATTTCAACTTCAGAATCAATCATAGAAGCATAACCTAACCTATGAAGAATCATGCTATCTAGTATCACCTATACAGGGTGAGATTGAAGAAATACCTGTAGATAAGAAATGGTGTTGATGGGGTTGAGCTTGCGAACTTTGTGTTGAAGATTCTTCTTCGGGAAATCACCCTTGTCTCTGCCCTCAGCTCTTCTCTTGTTGAAACCGGCGGCGGAGGCGGTGTCTTCCGGTGGTTGTTCCATTGGCGCGGTGTGTCTGCGGCGGATTTGAAGAGGAGGGACGGAACGGTGTCGTTTAGAGAAGGAGGCGGCGACGAGGGTTGAGAGGAAACGGAAACGGGAAGTGGAGATGGTGGGTTTGGAAGGGTGGAGGAAGAGGAGGTGACGAAAATTTGAAACTTGGGCCATTGAGTGTGGTTTTATCTCACTCTCAATTCAAGGGTTTTAGGAAAGGGTTGAATACCAGGATAAAATACTCTCATTACTTCACTTTTTTTTTTTTAAATAAAATAAAAATGAATAATATTGAAAAAAAATTATTGGCAAATGTTATGTTAATTGTTAGTAAATTAGTTCCCACTAGAGTTAGCTCCACCATGATGTGGATGTTTCAGGCTCAAACATGATTGTTTCTAAATGAGAACATATGTCTTACGCCAGAAAATTAGTTTCCACCAGAGTTTTAATCATGGTCCTTCACCCTTCAATATCGGATTTGGATCTTCTCCATCCAACTTCTCTCCATCCCCTCTCCATCCAAAATCTGAGCCATCGATTTTAAATTTTAAAGGTGAGGATTAATTCATGTTTTCTCTCTCTTCTTAAATTGATCCAAGCCTTTAAATACAATTCATTTTTTTTTCTCTCTTCTTAAATTGATCCAAGCCTTTAAATTTCAAAATCAATGGCTCAGATTTGGATGGAGAGAGGATGGAGGGAACATGGATGGAGAGGATCCAAACCCTTCAATATCATTCATTTTCCCTAGTTGGTGAATTATCCAACTTAACATCTCATTTCCACCTCTACCTTAGGTAAATGAGAAGAGAAGAGAGAGATATGAATGATATGATTTGTGATGAAATGCAAAAAGAGATCGAAAGAAAAATGCGTGAAAATAAGAGAAAGTGAAGTGTGTATGTATCATTAATCAATAAAATCAAAATTAGTGTTTGTTACATTTGTGTTGCACTTTAAACTTAGTACTAATTCATAATGTAATAAAATTATAAAATTGATGTAATAAAACCAATATATTTGACCAAACCACACATCCCATCTATTCTAAGGAGTGCAATAAAACGAGAGGAAGAACAAAAACAAAGAATTAAGTTAAAATTCCATAAACAACAACAAGCTGGAGTAGCTCAGTTGGTTAGAGCGTGTGGCTGTTAACCACAAGGTCGAAGGTTCAACCCCTTCCTCTAGCGCTTTTCGCTTTTTCTGTTTCTTTTTTCAAAAAACCCATGCAGGCCCATTCTCAGCCCAACTTGCTTTGTTGCCCATTATAGTGCATGAATACATGGCCCAAATACAGCCTCACTAGTATGACTACATGGCCCAAATATTTTTTCCGTTTTTTTATTCATTTCTTTCTCCATATTATTATGAATAGCTTTACATATGTTTTAGTCCTTGGAGATAGTTTTTAGTCTTTAAAAAAATATTTCATAATCCTTGGAAATATATGTTGTTGTCTTTTTTTTATTCATTTTGCTTACATGGCACACAGGTTGGTGATTGACTTATCTTATATGTTTTTTTTTAAATCTTAAAATTGGTATTTACGTCTCACATAATATGAGTTGAAGAAAATTACATGTCATACAATCCAATTTAGAGTTTCATCGAAATTCATGTGCTTCTCGTGTGGGTAGCCTATGTGCACTAAATTATATTAATGGATGAGTTGATGTAGTGGTTCAATACTTTGTCCTTTAAGTAAGTGAGACAACGAATTAGTCTCACAGCTATCGGTTGTGATAATTCCTTTGTTAACACATAAAAAAGATAGACATTCTAAGTAGAAATAGTGAGTCATTATTCTGTGAGTCACATAAACAAAATTTAACATTAAGGATTTATAAAGATAATCTGAGAATAAAAATTAGTAAATTTTTTTTACACTAAAACTAACATTTGTTATGTTTATGTTTTTAGAGAATAAAAGCATATTTAAGTCTTATAAATATAAATATCATATATTGTCTTTATTTGGTGCACCTATTCAAAGTGTATCAAGATAAGATGATCACAAGAACAGAACAACCACAAGTGACAGACACACTTCACTGAGCTCAAATTCCATGCAAAAAATCCTCAGCACAACACTCATCAACAACAACCTCTGAAATTTCCACAAATGTCACTCCTTCAACTCCAACTAACCTCTCATGCACTGTGTTCTCTCCCTTCCTTCTCCAATAGCTTCAGACCCAACAGAACCTTTCATTGCTCTAAGCGTCTCAATTTTGCTACAACCAATATCAGAGCCGTTGGCACTGTCCCTGAGAGGGACTTAGAGACCACTGCAACCGACGAGCCACCGTCTGTTGGCTTCGCATTCGTCAGTGTAAGTGCACATTTGAAAATTCTTCTACAATTGATTCTGAAGTCAAAACCAATTTTGAGAAGAAAAAAATGTGAGTAGCTTATGATTTCAGAATCGATTTCGAGTAGTAAAAAGTTGATTCAAACAACAGTGCTACACATGTTTTAATTAATTCCACATTTGGTTTCACATTTTTTATTTCTAATATGAATCTCTAATGATGTTTTTGTGGTGTCTGTTCTGTGTTTGTTTAGTCTGTGTTGCTACCAGATGGAACTCCAGATATACACTATCGCTCTGCTACTGGCGGTCAGAAGCTTAGGGACATAATGCTGGATTCCAATATTGAGCTCTATGGCCCCTATGTAAAATTTACCTCACCAAACTTATATTTTTTTTTTAATGAATAATTGCATCTTGTTATTCATTTCCTCTGTACTGATAAATGGGGTAACTACTATTTTATTGTATGAATCACTTTTCTGTCATTTTGTTCTTTTTGCAGGGTAAGCTTTTTTCAAATTGTGCAGGGGGTGGAACTTGTGCTACCTGTATGGTAGAGGTGAGGTGTAATTAAATAACCTTTACTGAATGGCAAATTTTGTTTCAGAAATTAAGACACATTTTTATAGTAATAAATTGTTTTATATATATAGCTTGAAGGTAGGTGGATCAAGTAAACTTGCTGTACAATTGTAATTGTGTTTTGCAATTGCTGTTAGGTTCTTGAAGGCACAGAGCTTCTTAATCCTCGTACTGATAAAGAGAAGGAAAAACTAAAAAGGGTAATAGCACATCTGGATCAGCTTTTCGTTTCTCATAATCAATTCTACCATCCATAAGCTATATACATAGTGCATGTTTAGAAATCTTTCTACAATCCATTCTAAGGTCAAAATCAATTATGTCGAGAAGCCTCAAATTATTTTTTGCTTTAAAATCAATTAGAGTGATTTCTAAACATAGACTAATGGCTGAATATTGACTTGATGATCAGATTGAATTTTTCTTCTACCATGATAATTGTCTGTGACTAGCAAAATTGCAGTTTTTATTATCTGGGTCTTTTCTTTTTTTTCCCAGAAACCAAAGAATTGGAGATTAGCATGTCAAACCACTGTTGGTGAACCAGATTCAACTGGAGTGGTTAGTGACTCTTGACTCTTGAGCTTTACTCTGAGTTCATATGGAGTAGAAAGGCAATTCACTATGTTTTGCCAAATGAACTCCTGATATTTTGTGTTAACTTTATATGTATGTCGGTTTTTCATTCCATTTTGATGTAGGTTGTGATTCAACAACTACCAGAGTGGAAAGGGCATGAATGGAAATATGAAAAGCCTGAAGAGTCAGCAGAAGAGTCTTTGTAAATTGTAATGCTTGGTTGACTAAAATATAAAAGGAAAAAAATCTTTATAAGGCATTTTTGTTTCTGCTTTATTGCAAATCTTGAAGAAAATCAAGGAAACCTGTAATTAAGAATTATAGATGCCATACTGAGGGATTTGAACGGCAAAAAAATAGATATAGCAAAGCTAGGTGTATTCTGTTTGTACCTTTTTTCTTTCAGAGGCAGTAATAGGCTGTTTGATTTCAGAAAATAGTATCTATTTTCTTTTTATAAAACTATCACTTTATTTAATTGATTTTTTAGACAACTTGTCCAGTTGTCCTTATTAATCCACATAGCTCAATGAATTTGATCAGGTGAGCATAAGGGTCTTCATGATCTAAACATGAAAAAATGTTAGCATAAACAAATTGAACAAGTCTTGTGTTCACCACTAGTCTTCTGTCACTTCCATGTTTTGGCAACATGAGTGCTAGCCTTAGGGCTTTAATGAACAAAACCCCTTGGAGGTGGACTTCTCCTATTGTTGTTGCCACCATTTTTGTTGTTTCCATTATTGTTGTTGTTGTTGTTGTTGTTATTATCTCCATTGTAAGCCATGATTTCCTCTTGTTTAGGAGACAGAAGAATTTGAAGTTGAAGTTTCCTATCGTTGGCTAGTTGCTTTTTCTTCCTTGCTTTGCTATTGGCTCTCCAAGCGATCTCTTCAACCTCAGGGTCAAATAACAATTTATCATTATGAGCTGGAACATTACCTCACATGTACAGAGCTAACAACACTAGCAAGAGTTAAGCAGGAAGATAAATGCAAAATCAAAAGAAAAACTATTTTGTTGGTTTTTTTAAATGGACCTACTACTCTTTTGAAGGACTAAAATCTGTTATAGTAAAATAATTTGTTGGGTTTTCGCATTTCACATAGATTTGTGTCGTACTATGTTGTTCAACAGTTATTTGATTCTTAAACAAAGGATTTCACACTTTTGAGATTTAGAATTGTGATTGCCAACTATAAAATTAAACAAGTGCAAAGATTGAAAAGTAGAGATAATAGATAGGAGTATGAGAAATTATTGGGATTAGATTTCACTATTCAATCTCAGCATCCTAATGATTTAACATATATATCCTACATATGCCTTGATTTCATCAACAGGCAGTTCAACTTCAATCCTACTTCTTTAATTCTTTAATGAGGGAATATATCAACTCTCTTCCCTAAACATCAGAGAAAACATCAATCTCTGAGATGATTAACAAAGATTGTTGCATTACTATTTACACATTAAGGACAAAACTTATACTATTCCTTAATGTGAACAATGATTGAATTTTTCAGAAGCATTTCTGGGGTTGGAACTTGGAATGGTTCAGATGGTTCTTATTCTTATATCCTCAATCCTCATAGCTCAATTTGGCAACTTCAGGTGTACCTAGAACTTATATTTTATGCAGCATCATATATATGTGTGTGTGTGTGTGACTGTGTGTGTAACTTCTCTAATTAGCTTCCAGCTGAGAAAAATACTTCAAGTACTGCATACAGTTCTGCTACTTCTGTAACTTTTGTTGGAAGGTAATGGCAGAACAGAACTCCTTTATTAACAGTCACCTGTCTTAAATTTTTCCAATCTCGAGGACACACCACACATGGGCCCTCTCTACCTAAACTTGTGTTGGCTAGATGTGACACTATACTTGTTTTCACATACATGTTTGTATTCATGGACTTATTCCTTTCTAACTTTCTCACATTAATAATTCTCACTAGCTGGGCCAACACTGCATGGGACATACATGTATAATGTATTGAAGAAAACATGAAGGTATGTCTGTCATACCATGTCCATCCTGAGCACTTTATAGGTGAAGATTTGCATTAAGCAAGAGCTTGTTTTAGTTCCCCTAAGTCATTGACAAATTATGCCTATTCATAATCCCAATAGAATAATGTAGCTAATTGCATATATGGATACATTTTTATCCTCCCAAACCACTCTCTTTACATGCTAATAGTTGTTTCTTGTTAATTACTTCTATTCCAAAGTGAAAGCCTTCCTAATTTCCAACTTATAAGTTTTTACCTGTACCAGATTTGTGATTGCCCACTTTTATTTTCCTAATTTACCACATCAATTTTCTGAGAGCTCTTATCAATGGCACACTAATCCATCTTGTATCCAAATCAAAATGGAAGTCATAGGTGTGACACGTTGGTTGTTCACCTCATCCCTTAACCATGAGGTCATAGTGTTTGATCCTCGCTTATGGAAATGGAGCACATTTCATGGTCAGTGTTTATTGCTTAGTGTGGACATATGCGGCTTACGGATTAATCACTGTTGTCGGCGGTGAATATCATAATTTAAAAAAATAAAAATGAAAGGCAGAAAAGTAAACTTGAGTGTTCTTTTTTTCCCTTGAAAAAGCATTACATTGGCAACCTCCTGGATTCTTACTGGAAAACAATGACTCAAATGCTTTACATCATAAGCAAAAGGACAAAGGGGAGAAAATGAAAGAAAGAAAAATCTGCAAAAGTTGCTTTTCTTCCTTTATTACAAAGGAACATGAATTACAAAGGCCAACAATCTAAATGAAATCAAAAATCACTGGCCAGAGGTGCATGCTGGGAGGGGAAGAACACATAGGTGTAGATAACACCAGCCAAGCCACCACCAATGAGAGGTCCAACCCAGTAGATCCAGTTGTCATGGAAGTCACCACTGACAACTGCAGGGCCAAAGGAGCGTGCTGGGTTCATTGACCCACCAGAGAATGGCCCTGCAGCTAAGATGTTGGCACCAACAATGAAACCAATTGCAATGGGTGCAATTGTGCCCAATGATCCCTTCTTGGGGTCAGCTGCAGTGGCATACACAGTGTACACCAATCCAAAGGTGATGATGATTTCTGTAACAACTCCTTCACCAGCTCCAGCAGCAACACTGTGGATTGGCAAAGTCTGACAAGGAATATCATTCACTCAGTTTCTACTTTTTAACAAAAATAAAAAATGAACATGAAAATGCATGTAGTCAAGAAATCTGAGTCATTCTATCAAGATAGGTGAGTTATTGTTCTGCAAGATTCATAACACTGATAGAATCTTAAATGCACGCAGTCAAGACATCTGAGCCATTCTATTAAGATCAACCTGTTAAGATTTTAAACTTATCTCTATCATTCAATGTTGATAAAACATGAGTCGTCTGATCTTGATCGAACGACTCAAACTCCTTGACTATGTGAATTTTAGATGGATCTGACTGCACAGGAACCCAAATCCACCACCCTTGGAGAGGGGGAAAAAACTTTTGCTAAGGACAGCCAAAACACTACTGTAGGGGTGATTGTGATTGTGCTAACTTAAATAAAGGGTCAGCACTTTATTTTTTCCTTTACCATAGAGAGTAGATTTGAGAAACTCTTTATATTTCAATCAACAAATAGTTCACTCTAGCTAGCACACTCATCAAAAGCATACACACCACACTAATTGAAAGTGTTTATTTCACACTAAAGAGAAATCATGAAACTCTATTCAAACAGATTTATACCCACTACCTAACACCAGTGTCCCCTCAATATGATGAATAGCAAAAAGACAGATATGATTCTGTTTATGCATGAAGCTTCTAGTGCAAGAATTAATGATAATTTTTCCATGTTTGACCAGAAAGTGGTTGAATCATGGAAGATATAAGGTTCAACTTTGAACTTACCAAGCCTCCTGTGACAAACTTGAGGAGAAAGCATGCAACTATGGAGCCAAGAAGCTGTGCAATCCAGTAGAAGAGACCAGTGAGGAGTGTGATCTGGCCACCAAGAGCCAACCCAAATGTCACAGCTGGGTTGACATGGCCACCAGAAATGTTGGCTCCAACAGAAACAGCAACAAAAAGAGCAAAAGCATGGCAAATAGCAACAGCCACCAACCCAGCAGGGTCAAGAGCTGCATCTGATGTCAATTTGCCTGCAAAAAGAAGTATAAGTGATCAGCGTTGTAAAAATTGATTATGGATAAAATAATATTGATAAAAGTGATTATAGAAAAGTGTGTTAAAATGAGTTGAAAAGTGTGAAAAAATTAATTTCTATAGGATAATGTTACGAAATTCAGTTATGAAATCTCATAATTAAATGTCCATTGTAGAAGCTACTATCTCAGGCTTCTCCGCCAAATTGATTTTAAAGCTTCCAAACATGAAACGAAACACACTTATTTCATGCTACTGATATACCTCATCATGGTGAGGAAAAAAAATGGTATTACTTGAGTGTAGCTCTAGTGATATCTTAAGTTCTATTCTTAGATAAACTAACCATAGGCTATGGCTGAGCCAACACCAGCAAAAACAAAGATCAAGGTTGAGATGAACTCAGCAATATAGGCTTTGATGGAGCCAAAACTGAAAGAATCATCAAACCGTCCAAATGCTATGCCAGCCATCTCCTGAAGTTTCTACAAGAGCCTCAAAGATGGTGGAGAGGATAAGATAAGGAAAATGTTTAGAGTATAACACAAAAGGCTTCTATCGTGAGCTATATATATAGCAGAAATTGTCAAGTACTCACTATCAAGGCTTATTAAAATAAGTTCATGAACTTCATGGTAAGGTTGCATTAACACTATTATCATTTAGAAAAGCTTGATAGTAAAGTTATTTTATTGATTGCAAATGCATTTTAAAATAAGTTTTATTGAACTATATTTAGATATAGTTAGCACGCACTTTAACATAAAATTTGATTGTCACTTTTCTTATTGATTGAAATGAACGTGAATTTTCATTGCGCTTAATTGGTATCCAAAAGTGCGTCTTACTGGTATCCTAATCACCTTATAAGATTTTAAATTCTTTTTATCTTAATCAAGATATTCCACAACCGATAACTGTGAGATTTTTCCCTCATCTCATAGTTAGGGCATTGAGCGTTAGGGACTAATTATAGAGTTTTTTTCTTCATTCACAAAATTAGAAATCAAATTCCTAACCCCATCCACTTAAGATCTCATGTTTAAGTCTTGACTCTTGAATATACAGTCATGTTAAATGCTTGAATGAAGAAATATTTATCTTTAAATTTTAATAGATTAACATGAAGAGACACTTGAAATTAAGAGGGTGGATATAGTGTACTATATAGTGTATGTTTGATTTCAAAAAAGGGAATACGGCTATTAGTTATAGCAATGCATATCCAATGAGGTCTTTTTTTGTGGCAATCTTAGCTGTCATTGGCGTGATCCAATAGAAATGTCTGGAAACAAATAAATGATTCCTTTCTTGTGAATGTGATGTGAGTAGTAGAGGGAGGGATAGGGGTGGTGCCGTGGTGGGGCAGAATGTGAATGTGAACGTGAATGTGAAGGAAATAATAATAATAATTATAAACCAAAAGAGTACAACTGAGGAGTGGAGGACATGAAATTTGGACCACAAACACCACCGGCCTTCTCTAAAAAACGGCAGAGGATGTGGAATTCCAAAATGAGTGAACAGAAAATTCATTGTTGTTGTGATGTTAGTTAATAGGTCACATATTGGTTTTGGTCTATATACTCTATAGTCTCTAGTATACTATGCAACAATACAAACTGGTCGGCAAATTAGAGCTGAACAACAAGATAGCATTGAGGACTTTTTGGCCCCATTGTTTTGTTGAATGCATAAAACTTTCCAATTAAGATTTCTAGCGACACACATTAATTTAATGACGGTTTTTAAAAATTGCTGCTAATATGTATGTTGATTGGATGTTGACTGAAAATCGTATGTCAGACCATGATTTTCATTGTTTAACTTCAATCAAGCATATTTTTTTGTTTTAACATTTGTAAGTGTTGAAATTGATTTTCTAGTGTTTGAATTAATGTTGTTTGTGCGCTGTAAATTAATGTTGTAAATTCAAATCGAATGTGGAAAATGTGAAATATTTGTTGCTTTTAATAATCGAATTTTTAATATAGGCAATCACTTTTAACCACTTTCAAAAACACTCATTGAATATGAAACTAAAAGTCTTAAATTCAACATAATCCTAAAAATTTACAAGTGAAATTTCACATATCAAAACATAAATCATTTCTATTTCATCCTACTTTTATCATGATCAGTACTTCTTTCAAAAAAAAAAATCATGATCAGTACTATCTGTGATTAGCTATGATAATGTTTGATACAAGCACTAATTTGTATAATGACAAACCCTATACAAATTACTGTGATGAATGATTTTCAATAAAAAAAAAGGTGCTTTTGGATATCCAGCCAGCTATCGCCATGTGATTGGTTTGTCCTTTCCTGGAGTAAGTCAAAAGTTGAACATCAAACGGCTACTCACTTTCGGTAATTCAGTTACTGTTTTCAACAGAGCTCAAAATAATTGCCAATTTCACAGCACCATAAACCACTTTTGGTGACTGATAGAGGCCTTTCTCTATTACTTAGTCAGCCATTTATCACTAGCACCCGCGAGCCGCGACGAAATGATTAGTCATTGTTATCAACAGTAGATACCATAATCTCGAAAAGAAGAAAAACAAATTAAATATAGTTATGGTGAAGTTTGGATTTCACCCTACAAAGCCATTGAAGGAGAACATGATTTGTCTGATCAATTGCTGGTTATAAGTCACTAACTAATGGGAATCTTATCTGCCAACTATTGTGTAGTAAGATAGAGCCATCAAGCCACATAATAAGCAACGTGTTAACGACGAGCTATTGTTTAATTTATAAATTCAGTACATGTTTGTACATGCATCATGTTCATAACCCAGTTTAAGAAAACATTATCTTCATTAGTTTTGCTATCCTTCCAAATCTGGACAGCATCAGATTCATAACCAAGTTTAAGAAAACATTATCTTCATTAGTTTTGATATCCTTCCAAATTTGGACAGCCTCGTGAGTTCAATTAAAAAAATTAAATGGAACCAAACATAATAACAAGCTTGGATATGTCATTATTTTTCTATTGAAAGTAAAGTCTCTTTCGGTATGGCCTTATACGTGGTAGTTCCTATATGGATAATATTCAGACTTGAAGATTGCTTGAAATTCAATGTGCAAAAGCTGCACCAATCTACGTTCTTGTGGTTGGTAGTTTATCTTTTGTCCCTATCTTTGTAAAAGTTTTAATACATGCATGAGTATCACTAGTGGCGGAACCAGAAATTTTGGGAAGCCTGGGCACATTTATGAAGTAGTCCCTGAATTTTTCCCTTACCTTTACATTTGCCCTTTTTTATTTTTATTTTTTGGAGCTAAATTATGATCTGGACCAAAGAAAAAAAAAATTTGGCCAGAGCCTGGGCACAGGCCCAGGATGGCCAGGCGGTACATCCGCCTATGAGTATCACTAAAAAAGCTTTGTTCACACTTTTCCACCTCCACTTGATAGAGAGTGATAGAAAGAGAAGAGAGAAAATTGTAAATGATATGATAGGAAGAGAAGAGAGAAATATTAAGAGAAATGATGTGAAAATGAAATTGACAAAAATATAAGGTGTGAAGGTATCAAAACTCGAGTATCACTAAGCCCCATTAGGTTGCTTATGAAAACAGGAAACTAACACATGTTGAAACACTTAATGGATTTTTCCTCATTCTCTCTCATTATCTTATCTCATATATTTTTACAAGTCATATCTCATTGGTTGAATCATAATTTTTTTTTTACATGAGGAAATAGGTTGAATCTTAATCTGTAGATCTTTCATTAGGAAAAAGTTATCAGACAGAAAAAAAATTATCCAAACACAATTTATGTGAGATAAAAATAATTTTGACACCGAAAGTAATTATTTCTAACAGAAACCTTGAAACAAACATGGTCATAATCGTAAAACATTAGCACTTTATGCTTCTCTGGCAGCATCATTTTGCTGTTCTGCACTTTTTAGCTATAGACGATAAGGTGGTTCCAAGGATGCCATGCAACCAGCTATGAGAAGGAAGAACTCCATAATATTCAGTGATAAATGGACAGCATAGATCAATAATTTGATGGGGCCAAAATTTTGTATAAATCCAATCTATACATTCATTTTTCAAACTCAATGGATCAAATAATAGTCATCAATTACACTAAATCTAACTGCATATTCTGAGGAAATGTATGGTAGCACAATAGCACAACAATGTAATTATCTTTCCTTTTTGTAACTAATAGCATGTTTAGAAATCTTACAAAAATTGATTCTAAAGTCAAAATCAATTCTGCAAAGAAGCTTCTGTGAGTAGCTTCTGGGTGCCAGAATTGATTCCGAGAAAAAATAAGTTGACTCAAACATGCTATAAGGCTCAAGGGCAGAATACATGGGACCAGTTGGTTTCCCTAATGAGATACTCTCACCAGTCCTCTGATCCATACTTCTTAAACTTGCCTGAACCATCAAAAATCATTTTGCTCATTCTGACTATTGGCAGCCTTATATCATATGTTAAGGAAAATCTAGAGAAATTCCAAAATGAAGGAGAAGGAAATGAAAGCGTATGTTGCCTATGTCTTGCATTCATCACAGCTGCACACAACTGTAACTCAAGATAAGAGAAAAATCTTGGATGACTACTGAAAACAATCTAACAAGATCAAAACACTCCCTTCCCCGCCTCGGACGTGGAGATAGATGATGTCCATAGATTATGTAAAGATTTGTTGCTGGATCTAGTGGCACACAACCATTTCCTTGGGATCTCATGATCGTCATCACTGGTCACAGTTGGCACATGCCAGCTACCATTGGCTGATTCCTGTAATTATATTACTCCAAAAGCTTATTTATACAACAACAACAACAACAACAAAAGCATTATCTCACTAAGTGAGGCCGGCAAGATATCGACGAATTTTATGTTGGCTGTTGAGGCCTAACACAACCCACCTCCTTTACCCGGGCTTGGGACCGGCTACGCAAGCATAGGCGGAGTTCCAAAAGCTTATTTATCTTCCATGAAAAATATTTAGCATATCTAATTAAGTTGCAAAGCTCTTTTTCCCCTTTGAATAGTGAAGGGATATAAAAATACAAACAAGTGGAGATAATCAACCCCCAAACCAAACCCCTCAAGAATTGGACAAAATTCTAAGCCCAATCCATTGAATAAGCAGTATGAATTCTATTAACGACAAGCAAGGAGAAATGGGCAACAACCATAATGGTTGCTTGCTGGAAGCATGCTACATTACATTCAATTTAAGAAGAAAAGCAGTTTTATTATCATCTCACCTGAATAACGATTGAATAACGAGGAGGCATAACTAGGGAAACTCTGCCAGCTGAGGCTGATACTCGAATCTGCAAACCGAAAAAAGGCACTGTCAATTTGAATTTTGGAGTAAAAAACCATTTGCAAAAGACAAATAACACATTAGTAAGTCAGCGTTAAGAAAAGATAAACTCCATGAGAACTGATTCTAGTGTGAATGGATAACAAACTCTTGCAAACTCCAGGATTCAGGGAAAAACAAATATTCAGCAGACCTTCTGGTTAGGGAAATGAATCAGAAGCATGATAAATTATACTATTATGGAATGTACAAGAGTTAATAGTTGGATTCATCAGCTTATTCTAGACCAGGCTTCACTCCATATAAGATTATCTAGGATTTAGTTAAGCATACATGGTTTTGCAGAAGACATTCACAATTAAGTTGAGGACTAAATGCATGGCCCATTGTAAATTGTAAAAGCATTTCCCCCTCTAATATGGGGTTTTGAAATCCTTGCTGTAGGCATTGGGTGGTCAATAGCCATGGTCTCGTGGAGATAGAAGACTAGCAGAATTCAGAATAGCCTTACAAATAATGCAAATTGATAGGGTGTGAAGCAAAGACATCACTCTTTCTTGAGTTAGTAGAGTGTCAAGCATGCTTCTGCTGACACTGACTCATGAACAACAGGTGTTGAACAACTCCTGACAAGGTGTCCAATTCAAAAACTATTTTTTATTGGCTTAGACACACGCCAAACATGACTACGACACTTAGTCGATACTCAACTATGATTTAATACTTGAAGCACACACAGCTCCTACAAAACAACTTTCAATTTTCGAAGTAATTTCAAAAGACTCAAATTAAAATAAAAATTTATCAAAAGTTTTGAAACTTGAAAAATGTTAAGAAAGGTTTGCAGCACACTTCATTTTACATATCATTCCGTCCCTAGTTCATCCCTTAGCACCACACACACACACACACACACACACACACACACACACACACACATACACACACACACACACATATTTAGAAGCTGTATCAAGTGAGAATGTGAGAGGATATAATCTTGAATCGTTGATCATACAACCATACATAAATGTTTGTAATTAACAGCTCCTAATGTGTGTGTGTGTGTGGTGTCTTGATGACCTACATGTGTGTCAATATCGTGTCTGATGTCTGGTTTCCATGATTTTGTCCATGCTTCAACGGGTTATACTGTAAAGTGTATAGGAACTTCTCTGATAGTTTACAATACCTGGTGCTTTTCCTTCCATCTCGGGAAAAAATTAGAACCCAGTAGTTGGAATAAGTGATCTCTCATCTCGTCATTTGTCAACAGTAAGCATTTACAACTAACAGCAGCGTATAACCAGAACCTATGATAAACAAAACAACAACATTTTAGCACAACTGAGTCATTGGAGGGCTATACAGATACACTTGTATACTGAAGAATCTATATTCCTATCAATGTCAGAACTGGATAATGCAAAAACTCAACATTAACCAAGTCTTATCCCCCTAGGTGAAATTGGCCACAAGAATAAATCGACATCAGTAGGCTCCTAAAAAATCAAAATTACGCAACTCAATCTAACTTAATATTATGGAAGTACTTCATTACCAGTCATCATTTGAACCTTGAGGTGTAGCATAAAGAGCGCCATTCTCTCTCCAATGTTCTAGAAGTCTCTTGTTATTTGGATTTTGAGCTGGACCGCCAGTTACCCGACTTACATGCAAAATAATGAGTGGCAATCTCTTCGAAGGGCTAATTTGACGTAATTGTTTAACAACATTATTAAGCTACAACGAAGGGCAAAGAACCATTAAGTAGTAGCCTTTGCTATATGCTAATAAAGTCAACAGTTACACTCACCTGTGAAAAACTGAAATTATGCTGGTTTGCAAGGCCTACATTGGCACCATCTACAACAGCATCGAACGGGCCATGCTGCTTAAGCCATTTCTGTAGAAGTCAAACTTGTACATCAATCCCTATGCCAATACTAATTCTTTTATTTACAACCTAATTGAAGACAGAGACTTGAAAGTGTAGACACAAGAATACACAACCCTTGTCAAAGGTAGCCTAAGATTAGATACAACAGTGAATAATGTTTTACCTGAAAATTATTGAAGTTTGACTGAGTTTCTCTTTGGCATGCCAATTTAGATAATGAGGTAGCAAAGTTTTCAGTCTCTTTGGGATCTAAATCAATGCTCACAAGCTTCTCGCCGCACGAGAGACACATTCCATCCTCATTGACATGAGTCTTCACCACCTTCCACTGCCCGCTCCCAAGCCACCCTTGTCCATGCCACCCTCCACCTCCCCGCACAATCCCATCTCTTACCTTGTCAGCATCCCAGTTCTCCTCCCCAACTTTCATTGCATACTCAGAGTTAAACCAGTCCTCAATTATCTGCAAACTTGACTCAGACACCTGCCTCACCGTAGCACGCAACCGATGCAATATCTCATACACCTTATCCTCCTTCTTCGCACTGACACTGACCTCCAAGAGAGCAGAAAGCTCAGGCTCTTCCGCTACGAGACCGGACTCAATCATGTCCGCGTCAACCTCACAAGCTTTCTCAAACTCCCCCCTCTTGCAAAACCCAAACAAAGCAGGCCCGTACGATCTCAGCTTAGGCGCAATACCAACATCCTTCATTTGCTTCAGCAACTCAAAAGCCATCTGGGGATCTTCCTTAGCAGCAGCAAGCCTAGCCGCATTAGTAAACGTCGCCTCATTTGGCTTCACTTTCTCCCTCATCATCTGCTGAAATATCTCAAACCCCCTCTCCAAACCCACTTGCCCACTATCCATCGAATCCGAATGCGGAATAGAACACAAGTACAACATCTTATTATAATGATCAATATTAAGAACAACCCCCATCTTCCGCGCCTCGTCGTAGAGCTCAAGTGCTTGAGCAACATCCCCAGCCTTAGAACACCGGTTAAGCTTCTGCTGCAAAACCCCCTCAGGAGATTCACGAGCAGCTTTTCTCTTTGCTTTGATTGAATGCCTAATGGATTTGGCTCGGGAAAGGGAGAAATTCTCATCCTGTGACTTGGGTGTTGGGGATAAAGTGCTCATGGTAGTGATTTTTGTGGTGTGTTTGGCAGTGTGAGAGTTCAAATTCCAATTCCAAAGACGTGGGAAATGGGGTTTGGTGAAGGAAGAGAAGATGGGGGTGAATCTGGTGGCCATTACAGCACTTCTACGCAGCATCACAGATTCAAGTAGTGTTGCTTAAACAGTGAAGAGGAAGAGGAAGAGGAAAATGACCGACCTCGGAAACAGCGAAGAGAAACTAACGTTGTTGTGATGGTGATTGTGATTGTGATTGTGAACTAACGTTGTTGTCATGGAATGAAAGAAGGTTGAGAAGTAGAAAACCAAACCCTATCCATCTTCATTCTTCTCCCGCGTTATCAGTTCCATTCGACACTCCTCTTTTGTTCTGCTCTGTACTAGATTTTGTTTATTGGATTGTGTCTTATCTATTGTTTTTTTTTTTCTTTCAAATTATTCATTATTTTTGAATTTTTTCATCAACTTTTATATAAGTAAATTGCTTATATTAGGCTTAGGATAAAGGGATAATATGTTATACTTTGATGTGCAATTATATCTTACTATTATTAATACTGCTATTAGGAGCGGTAAAAACTAAAAAGAGTTCGACTAGTCTGATCAACCCTTCAACCCGCATAACAAAAGGGGTGATGACTGACCCTTTAGCCTGTTTTGACCCACTCTACTTATTTCACTTTTAACTTGTTGAAAGATAAATGGGGCGGATTGGTTAATCAAGTGATCAGTTTTTTTTAAAACAAAATTAATAATGTTGTGGGCTTTGAGCTCATTACTGCATCTGAACTCTACCAGCGCCAATTTTTTTATTTTAGGGCTCAATTCATTTTTTTTCTAATATTGCCCACTGAGGGCTTCATCTCTTTTTGTGTTTTAGTGTTTCACTCAAATTGTTCGTGATTGTGAAGTGTAAATGGTGACCGAGGGTAATGATAGCATACGATATTGTCAAGACTTAAGAGATAATTCTCACTTCCAAACATATATTTTTTGTTTTCATATTTTGCGGGTCAACTTGCTAACCCAACCTAATATCGGGTGGCGTGAGGTCTTAAACACATATTGATGCAGCGGAAGTCGTACTAGGATTGCAAGCGCAAATCCTAAGGAAAAGGTTTCTGGAATCCACCAGAAAGGAAATTAGCAAGCGCTAAAACCCTAGAAAATACACTGGAATCCACCAGAGAAGAAGAGAAAACTCTTAAATTTTATTATCAATCAAAACTGAATAGGCTATGCCTTACAATTGCTTAAATAGGAAAAGAAAGAAAATCCTAACCAAAAAGAAATAAGATCTTGAAAGATCCTAATTGAAAATAAAAGATCCTAATTGAAATAAATAAGTTTCTAACAAAAAATAAATAATATCCTAAAAGATCTTAATTGAAAATTAAAGATCCTAATAAATAAAATCCTAATAAAATACTTAGATTTTGTTTTGCGGGCCCGAGACTGATTAGATGGGCTAAAATCCGATCGGGCTCATTCGACGAGCGACATCATCGTCGAAGCGCGCAGCCAGCCGCGCTACATCAGTCTCCTCCACCCCTGAGGAACTCGACCCCGAGTTCTCATCGTGATAAAGGGCCGCATCTTCCTGATACTCATAGATGTCAGCTACGTTGAAAGTATTTGAGATATTCATGTCATCTGGGAGAGCCACCACATAAGCATTGTCATTGACCTTTCGAATCACCTTGAATGGACCATACTTGCGTGGCTTCAACTTGTTGTAAGTACCAACTGGGAACCTCTCCTTCCGTAAGAACACCATCACATCGTCTCCCACATTGAAAACTTTAGCTCTCCTGCGTTTGTCGACGGCAGCCTTGTTCTTCATTCCAGTAGCCTCCAACCGGGCCTTTACAGCTTCTTTAACAGTCACAATCTCCTTAGCCATTGTCTCAGCCGCTGCACTAACCCCAGGTGCTTTAGGCAATTGTAACAAATCCACCACATGTCTGGGCACAGAAGTGTAAACGAGAGAAAAAGGTGACTTTCCGGTAGCTGAGTGCACAGCACTGTTATAAGCAAATTCCACCTGTGGAAGAGCTAGATCCCACTGCTTCGGTTTATCCCTGCAAATACTCCGAATCATATTTCCCAAAGTCCTATTGGTTACCTCAGTTTGTCCATCAGTCTGTGGATGTGCCGTAGAACTTCGGTTCAGCGCTGTTCCAAATAACCTCCAAAGAGTAACCCAGAAATGACTGAGAAATTTGGTGTCCCTGTCTGAAGTAATCGACGTAGGAACCCCGTGAAGGCGCACCACCTCCCTGAAGAACAGTTTGGCTATGTTGGACGCATCAGCAGTCTTCTTACAGGCAATGAAGTGCGTCATCTTGGAGAATCTGTCTACAACAACAAACACAGAATCCACACCTCGTTGTGTACGAGGCAAGCCCAACACGAAATCCATAGCCAAATCTTGCCAGATATCATCAGGAATAGGCAAAGGCATATAAAGACCAGTGTTTTGTGACTGACCTTTAGAAACCTGACAAGTGTAACACCTCTTGACTATAGTACCAACGTCCCTCCTTAAGTGTGGCCAATAATACCTCTCTTCCAGGCTAGCAATGGTCTTGTCTCTGCCCAAGTGACCGCTGAGTCCGCCACCATGTAAATCTCGGATCAACTTTTCCCTTAAAGAGGAGCAAGGGATGCACAGCTGATCCCCTTTAAAAAGATAGCCATCACGGATATGATAATCTGCCGAAGGATGCTTACCACTACACTTGGCCCATAATTCCTTGAAGTCAACATCACCTTCATACAGCTCTTTAAGGCACTCAAAGCCTACGATCTCCTGCGCTAAAGTAATTAGCAAGGAAGCTCTCCTACTCAACGCATCTGCTACCTTGTTAAGAGCTCCCGATTTATGCTGAATAATAAAAGGAAACTTCTGTAAGAAACTCACCCACCGAGCATGCATCTTGTTTATCACTTTCTGGCTGTGAAGAAACTTCAAAGCTTGGTGGTCAGTAAACAGAATGAACTCTCTCTGAATTAGGTAATGTTCCCACTGGCGTAGAGCTCTAAAGACTGCATAGAACTCCTGGTCATAAGTGCTCCACTTCTGGCGAGCATCACTCAACTTCTCGCTGAAAAAGGCCACCGGTCTCTTCTCTTGAGACAACACCGCTCCTATGCCAACTCCACTAGCATCACATTCAACTTGGAACACTTTATCAAAATCAGGGAGTGCTAGCACCGGTGCAGAGCATAATTTCTCCTTAATCAGGCCAAAACTTTGCTCCTGTTCAAATCCCCATTTGAACTTTCCTTTCTTTAGACATTCAGTGATAGGTGCAGTGATAGTGCTGAAATCTCTGATAAACCTCCTATAAAAAGTAGCCAAACCATGAAAACTGCGTACTTCAGTTACTGACTTTGGTGTGGGCCAATCCCGGATTGCACTCACCTTCTCTTCGTCAACATGAATCCCTTCTTCTCCAACAATAAAACCTAGGAAGAGTAATTTGTTGGTGCTAAATGTACACTTTTTCATATTAATGTATAACTGGTTCTCCTGTAAAACTTGCAACACCTGCTTCACATGCTCCAGGTGTTCTTTCTTGTTCTTACTATAAATCAGAATATCATCAAAGTAAACAACCACAAAAGAACCAATAAATGGACGCAGAACCTGATTCATCAACCTCATGAAGGTGCTGGGGGCATTTGATAACCCGAAAGGCATCACCAACCACTCATACAATCCATCCTTGCTCTTGAAAGCTGTCTTCCACTCATCTCCAGGCCTGATTCTGATCTGGTGATAGCCACTACGCAAGTCTATCTTTGAAAACACCTTAGAACCAGCTAATTCATCAAGCATATCTTCCAAACGGGGAATTGGGAATCGATACTTGATAGTTATCTTATTGATGGCTCTACTATCAACACACATTCGCCACTGACCTCCTTTCTTAGGGACAAGGAGGACTGGTACAGCACATGGGCTCATGCTCTCACGAATGAATCCTTTCTTCAGCAAGTCTTCAATCTGCTCCCTTAAGATTTCATTCTCTTTCGGGCTCATCCTGTAGTGAGGAAGATTTGGCAAGCTAGACCCCGGAATCAGATCAATGTGGTGCTGAATATCTCGCATCGGAGGCAACTCGTTGGGTAGCTCATTTGCAGTCAGCTCTTTAAAGTCCTCTAGAATCTCTAGGACCTCTTCTGGAATTATCGGTTCCTCTTTGACAACGCTCATCAATCCTTTAATTACCACTGGACAGAAGCATTTAGTTTCTTTTACATCCTCATCAAGCTCCTTTTCATTCTGTGTCATCACCAAGAAACTGGACTTCTTTTCTACTGGACCCTTGTCAAAGTGCAAAACAGGAGCCATAGCAATTTTGTGTGTTCCCCATGTAAACAACATCACATTATCCCTTCCTTTGTATGTAGTATCAGTATCATACATCCAAGGCCGCCCAAGTAAAATATGACAAACATCCATACTCAAAACGTCACACAATACCTCCTCTCTGTAGTGCTTCCCAATGGAAATAGGTACCTTGCAAGTCTGTGAAACTTTCACATGTGGCCCTTTACTCACCCACCCCAAGGTGTACGGTTTCTCATGAGGCTCTGTTGTCAGCTTCAAGTACTCTACCAGCTTTTGGGAAACCAAATTCTCAGTGCTGCCGTTGTCCACGATCAAGTTACACACCTTGTTCTTAACAGAACAGTGTGATCGAAACAAATTCTTCCTTTGACTTTCTTCTTTGGATGATAGCAGGATCCTCAAGAGCACAAAGTTTACTCTTTCCTCAGACTCCTCTTCAGCAAACTCAACCCCTTCATAGTCATTGTTCTCCTCTTCCTCCTCAGTCTCCTCATTCAGAATGGCGGCGGTTCTCCTAGAAGGACAAACATTGGATCGATGACCTTGCCCACCACAACGAAAACACTTATCAATTGCCGGTCTCGCATAAGGATTAGTTGGTTTCTGGTTGGGTGTCTTGCTCTGTTGCACACCGCTAGAACTGTTGGCTCCTTTGTTTCCTGAATTGGGATCCTTGGTTGTTGGGCTCTTTTCCTTATCGCATGCTGACTCGATGTTGTTTTGGGGAGAGTATCTTCGGAAAGATGGGAAATTTCGAGGGGACTTCTCTATCAATTCAGCCTTCAAAGCTAGACTGGATGCTTCAGCCACAGTCCACACAGTTTGCAAACCCATCTTCTCCTGCAAAGAACCCTTTAAGCCACTGATGTATCGAGCCACCTTCTGATTTTCAGATTCTCCCAGTTCGTTACGCTCAGAAAGACGTAAGAACTCAGTTGTATACTCCGTCACAGACTTCTTTCCTTGCTCACAATCGATATACATCTTATAAAGAATCTGCTCGTAATCTTCTGGTAGAAATCGCTCCATCATCAATTGTTTCATTCTTCGCCAAGTTCTGACTGGCCCTTTTCTCTGTCTCTGCCTCTGGATAACAAGCTTATCCCACCACACAGCAGCAGTACTCTTCAGCCTGATTGCCACCATCTTGACTTGCTTATTCTCGGGGACGCCCATGACGTCGAAAAATCTGTCAACATCAATCTGCCAGTCTAGAAACTCCTCCACTCCCATAGTTCCGTAGAACAATGGAATATCAGCTTTCACTCGGTAGTCCCGGTTATGATTCTGATTCCCTTGGTCAACTATTTCTTCTTCATCAGCTTCATCTCCTTCAGAACTTGAATTTTCCGTAATAATGGCATGACCGTTGTTGCCACCGTGCGGAACCCTACGCGGTACTCTTCCCCCGTCTCTTCGCTGGTTCATGTTGTTGATGCTGTCAGTTAAAGGCGTCATTAACGTCGCCATCTGTTGTGTCATCTGTTCTGTCATCTGTTGTGTCATAGCAGTTAGGGCCGCGGTAAGAGCCGCGGTAACATCCTTCAGGTCTGCTTTGGTCAATGGTTGATCTTCCATGGTTGATCAAGCAAAGAAAGGAGACAGGAGAAAGCCTGCTCTGATGCCACTTGATGCAGCGGAAGTCGTACTAGGATTGCAAGCGCAAATCCTAAGGAAAAGGTTTCTGTAATCCACCAGAAAGGAAATTAGCAAGCGCTAAAACCCTAGAAAATACACTGGAATCCACCAGAGAAGAAGAGAAAACTCTTAAATTTTATTATCAATCAAAACTGAATAGGCTATGCCTTACAATTGCTTAAATAGGAAAAGAAAGAAAATCCTAACCAAAAAGAAATAAGATCTTGAAAGATCCTAATTGAAAATAAAGATCCTAATTGAAATAAATAAGTTTCTAACAAAAAACAAATAATATCCTAAAAGATCTTAATTGAAAATTAAAGATCCTAATAAATAAAATCCTAATAAAATACTTAGATTTTGTTTTGCGGGCCCGAGACTGATTAGATGGGCTAAAATCCGATCGGGCTCATTCGACGAGCGACATCATCGTCGAAGCGCGCAGCCAGCCGCGCTACATCACATATTTCAAAAACAAATCAACTCCCGCCCATTTTTTCCGAGCTGAAGACGGGACGAGTGGGGTGTGTTAACCTATTACCATCCCTAACTGCTACAATGTTGTTCACCTTACTCTTTTTTATCAAAGGAGAATACAAACTAGATCAAGCCTGGCCCAATCCAAACAAAAAGGCCAATGAAAATAGGTTTGTTTACCTGACTTTTTTTATCAAAGAAGAATACAAACTAGTTAAACCTTGACCCAACCCAATTCAAAAGGCCGATGACAATAGGTTTGTTGACAGTTTTTTAGATAGTGAAAAGTATCTAGAAAGAAATTGAGAGAGCAGAGCATTGTTGAATGTAGTCGATCAATCAATTTGTTTTACTGATACTGACTTAGATAGCTAGCTAGCTAGTGATGCTCCAATCACAGTAACTAACCATGGACCAATATCACCGCAACAATTTATGTATTTTAAAGAAACTCGTAAAGGAGCTGAGGACCAAGTTTGGTTACGTTAAGTTGAAAATGGCCTTTGCAAAAGGATTACTCCTTTCAACTTCACTCAATTTAGTTCGATAAAAAAAAATTGAAATATCATAAAAAATTATTATGGTTATCATCGGGCATGAGACAATGTGTTAAGCATGATGTTGAGACATCAACAAATTGATCATTATGTGATAAAAAAAAATTTGTTATCTGATTTAAACATATTGATATTGCTAAACTCTCATAAATCAAAGTTCAAAATTCAAAGCTGAATGCAACAAAGCAATTTTTTAGAAATTCTAGCCCCAATTTATATTCAGCCAGGCAATTTATCCGGAAGTACCATTGTGTTCTCTCCTAAGTTCTAACTTCAATCCATATTCAGTCAAGTGTATGTAAGTTTAAAGTGTGTTTGGAAACACATTATGAAGCCTTCAAACTTGGGTCCATGTTTGCTTAAAGTATCTTTTGTTTGTTGAAAATCCTTTCACATTGAGTAAAACTTGTTTCCATGATGCATTTTCACAGAAGCTACAGCTTGTAGCTTATAAAATAACACAATTCTACACAGTTCAAACGCGTGACCAAGACACAATATAAGACAAGTGACAAAGCCACAATCATTTGTCCTCTTCATTACAAACTGAAAAATCTCATCTTGCCTGAATAGTACCCTAAATCTCATGTTGAATATACTTTGAGAATTGACTTCAATAAATCCTCATTCCACATAGGAGAAAGTAAGGCAATAGCAATAACACCATATCAATTACTCTACCTGCATATTTTCAGGAAAAGGTATTGAAGCACAGCAATGATAGTATCCCTTTTCATCAAATGAAAATCTCTGCGACAGATGAGCTTCACGAATAAGATACTCCCCCCAGTCCTCTGATCCATACTGCTTGAATATGCCCCGTGCATCAAAAGAGTCTACATTCCTTTTCTGCTTTGCCCTGAACACCAGAAGCTTAAATGAGCTATTAAAACTGAAAAATAATCTGAAGTTTTGAAAAGCAAGGGAGATTGTTAAGTTGCAAAACTGAGGAATACTAAACAACAGAAAAGAAAAAGGTAGCAGCACCTTTTCCTATGCCTTGAATTCATCACGGTGGCGTGAAACTGCAGCACAAAAAAAAAACTCGAGGATCACTGAAAGCTACCAAAATTACAAGCAAGAGGCACAGCAGGGGAAGAGTATGGCTTGATTCTGGTGGTAAGGTTCCCTAGCAGGACCTCGAAAAATACTACATTCCTTTTGTGCTTTTTTATTTCCCTTGGAAGTAGAAATCCCAAACTTTTATAATTTAAAAATTAAAACTGGAAAGAGGAAATTATCACTCAGCTGTAAATCATGCATAATAACATTCACAACAGGGGAATTTGTCCAGAAATATGTGAATGCTATCATGATTCGTGTCAACACATGGGTTGACACTACATTAACCTAAATCTCACATGTTCTGAGAGAACATAAGAACTAATAGAAAACCACAACAACAATGAAATGGCCTTTAACCAAAGTAATCCTATAGAATGTAGGTTATAACTTATAACTTATAACACTTTCTATTATTAGTATTTTCCTGAAAGAAGCATATGCGACAATGAATATGCGAAATTTAATATACCTTCAGTCTCTGGTTAGCATCATTCTCTAAGACAAGCCCAGCTTCAACATATGCATCAATTATGACTTCTAAGTGAGCTCAGAAAGAAACAATTTTTTTTAGCACAATGGAACGTATAATTAAAACTAGGTGCGACCAGAGATACATAATTGTTTGTAATTTCTAAAACATAAAAAATCCTAATACCAAAAGAAAACAACAAATAACTATTCATATTATGGATACGACAAGCACGAAAAAGACGACCCTCGCAACCAATTTCTTCCACAGGAGCATATAGAACACGGGCTTTAGCCATAGAACCTTTCATGCACTCCTGCAAGATGAAACATATGTTTCCCTTCTTAAAGACATTGAACATATTACATAAAGTCAAATACAGTGGTTGAAGGAAAAATAGAAGTTTCTATAGTATAGGAACTTATTAATCTGTAAATTGGAGCTCAATATGGACTCTTACCAGTCCTTTTAATCTTATGGAGACAGGCCGATTATCCAAGGCTTCAATGACTTTAGAGGAAATATTCTGCACAGTTACAAACATAAACAAACAAAGAATCTAATTCACATACTATATTATTATGTTGAATTTAGCAAGACTTGCCTGCAAGATCTCAGTAGCTGTCTTAACTCTATCTTTGTTCCAAAGCTTCAGCATCAGTACTGTAAGGTGAAATGTTTTAGGCTTGATGAATATAGATTTGTCAATTCCCAAGTCTGCAAAAGTGCAAAGTAAATCAGTGAAATTTCATATTGACGAAGATTGATCATAGAAGAAGGAAGATTAAAACAGAACAAATTATGTGAATTCTGAAGTAAAGGATAACCACTTATTTCTTGTGGAGTTTCTACATGACACAGTAAGATAGACAATATTAATAACTGATTACTAGGTAATATGAGCTGGTTTTGGAAATACAACCATAGCATTCATAAATGACTAACTAGAATTCATAGTTCAGGCTCCACAAAATGGAACATGATAGTGAATAGTAAAATGTAACAAAAGAAATATCAACACACATGCAAGAATACTAATGCTGCTGAGTTGATTGTACAGTGCAAATGCAGAAAATTTCGCAACCTCTTGATTCAATAAGCATCTAAATCATAAATAAATTGTTTTCATACCAGAAGGAGCAGATGACTTTGATGCTTTAGGTGCATAACTGACAAGTGGTATGTTAGTAAGATTAACTTTAACTGATTCACTGTCATCAGCGACTTTAAGCTCAACTGCAACATCAGCATTTTTCTTTGACAACTGGTCCGCTTCTTCGACAACAGTAGTGTCCTCATCCTCATTGGAGTCAGTATCAAGATTCTCATCTATGCAAGAATCACCATCTCCCAAAATAGAGTGTTGAAAATCAAATAGTTTATCGACTAACTCAGGATAGATGGCTAGTGGAAGGGACACGAAGTGTGAATAATCAAGATTTCGACTCCTAACAGCCTGTTATCAAACACAAGAAAATATGTGAACCTTAGTCACAATAAAGTAATATCTAGTCACCACCACTGACATAATACACTTGAAAGAAACAAAATGGAAAAAGGAGGTAAGTATAGCCATAGATATATTGAGATTGAGAGACTGCATGGACAGACAACTGACCTCATCAATTATTTCCTGTATCTTCTCTGAAGCTGAAGCCACACCATCAATTGAAATGCCTTCAACAGCTGCAAAAGACAATAATACCAAATCATTTGGATATTGATTTTCATTATTCACTATGAGAGTCATAATGATCTAGAGTAGGAGACTCCGCTCCAAAAAGCTACGCTGTTAAGAAGGAAGAACCTCTACTTTAAATTTCTTTCTGCAACTCATACCTAAGCAATAAAAACTCATGCTACTGATCACATGATTATGTTAAGGCCTTTTGATGGAGTCAGGATATTTTGTTATGTCGAGATAACAAACACAACTTGAATCAAAGACCCATAACACCATTATGAATTTCAACACACTCAGCATATTCTTTGAAGGTAAGAGAATTACATTTGTGTAAAATCACCTGAGACTTAAATATCACAATGTCAAAAAGCAATCAAAGTTGAAATAAAAACAAAGTATACAATAACTATTTTAAAGCTGACGGAAACAAGACAGTGGAAGAGGTAACCCAAAAACTTACTGACGAATTCCTCTTCTTTTGAAGAAGGAAATATTATCTTAACCTTCATCTCGTCTTCTATCCTTTTCTGTGTGTATCCCCTGAAACAGTATTAAGCATAAGTAACAAGCAAAAATCTTATTTACATATCAAAAGAACTATCTTCTACCCTATCTATCTCTTTGGTGATAACAATAATAATAAGATTTTGTATAATTGTATTCCACACGAAGTTGCCAATGTGAATCTCAAGTCTAAACTATTTACTACAATTCCTTCCTAATATGCATTACTGTTTTCCTTTTCAGTCTATTCACAATTCTCAATCATTTTTACCCATGAATACTCACCCTCCCTTTCATCTAGCTTTATCTACTTTCAGTTGGCTAGCAGATTTGTTATCAATGCCAAACAGATTAAAAACTAGTTTTTACCCTTTTCCTTTAATAAAACGAAATAGAGGAGCACCAACCTGCACAACAAAACAAAATGAAAACAGAGATGAAACCAATGAGCCAACTAGATGGTACAATCAAAACTTTTTGAAATAGCAACAGGTGATATCATTTCTTTCAACTGTAAATTAGCACACAAAAAAAAGGAAAGAAAATCACAGAATAACAATAAACAATAAAACCAATAAACAAACGGGCTTTTATGCAAGACTTCTTATGAAGTTTTTCAATCTTCTTTTTTTTCCTTTTCTTTTTATGAAGTTCAGCCATCTCACTATAGTAACCTTCAACGTTAATTGAACAACCAACATTTCAAGAGAGCAAAACATAAAGAAAAATGACCAAATAAAAGAGATATGGTGAATAATGATCACTAGCATGTAAAAGGACGAATGAACAAATATTTATTGACATCTTCATAAAAATATAAACTATCAATTCAAGAATATAAAAAGAAAAGGTGAAAAATCTTGCCTTCACAGATACTGAATGTTTTTCAGCGGAGAGAGATGAGTCTCGCATTTTGTTTTCAATATTCTCCTGCAGTGGACTAGAACTAGTAGCTGGTTCAGTAGTTTCACCCATAGTTGTAGATGTGTTACTACCCACTTCTTGAATTTGACCTCCATCTCCTGACTCAATTGTTGAATCCTTCATCAAGCTTTCTACAAAACCACATCACTAAACATGAATAACCCCTCAATTGTTGAAAAGTATTAGCAATACTAGAAGTTGATTTCCAATATATCCCCAGATAAAAAAGGACAAACCTTGAGAGGAACTGGCTTTAGTGGAAACTGGTCTCCAGATAGAAGTCATTAGTTTCTGTTCCTTGCCAAGGTCATCAATGCATATTCTCTTTTTTCTACCACTACCACCCATGATAAAATCACAGCTTAAACAATGATAATCGCTCTGTCTCTGTAGCAAAAATATAAAGAATCTGAACTGAGAAAGAAGTACAAAACTCTATAGAAACACCATCAAGTAGCTACCCAATTGAAATCACTAGTTATATTTCTCATTGTGTCAACTAATAATGTCACCAAGGAACATTAGATAATGAAAAACAGTGATTACTGATTACAAAAAATATGAAAAAATAAATTAAAATTAAGAGTATATAAGTTAAGATTAAGAAGAACCTGAAAACAATAGTGTGTAGGCCTTGATGCAACATATGTATTGGTAAATTTGAGAACCCAGTGTACTCTACAAAACAAAAACACATCAAATCAATCGTATCGTTGATGCAAGCTAAGCAATTGATTTGAAGGACAGCAGAATTGATTCGAGAAAACATTGAGAGTGATTTTCGTGAGGAATAAGGAAAAAGGTAGCTCGACAAACCTGGAGAGAAACCTGCTGCAACCTACCAGCATCGCATTTCCTTTGTACGATGAACAAATGAGTTACCAAGACCGTGAACGGTGGCAAAACTTTTTTTTTAGTTTATATTTTTTAGATTAATTTACTATAATAACCAAATGAAGGGTGTAACTTGATCATTTTTATAAGGGGTTGTCTAAATGACCCATGGTAATATTTGGGTTAAATAACCCATGATCTAGGTGGACCAATCACATTGAAAATCCACATATGAACCATTATTTGGTTCTTTGTCGGCTGTTTGTTCTGGGGTACAGTGGTGGATTCAATTGGAGATTTCGGTTGAGATGGTTCTGGGTGGGGGTTTGGGCGGTGATGATGGTTTTGGTGGGAGAGGAAGGAGGAGGAGGAAGATGAATGAGGCTTCTGGGTTTTGAAGATGAAGAAGATGGAAGAGTTTTAGAGATGAAGATATGAATTTCTAGGTTTTGAAATAATTATGAGGGAAGGAGGACTTAATTTGTTGGAATAAATTTTTGAGGGACTGAACTAGAAGTATAAAAATCCACATTGAACCATTATAGATAAAAAATAAAATTTTCAAAGACTAAAATCTTTATATTTTTTTAGGTACTATTTTATATTTATGTGTATAAGTTAAGGACCAAAAACTTATTTAACCCTAAATTAATTGATTAATAAAATATAAAATTTTTAATTAATTATCTTGTATGTGATTGGTCCACCTCGATCATGGGTTATTTAACCCAAATATTATCATGGGTCATTTAGACAACCCCTTTTATAAGAACCAATTCAAATTTCAAGATGCATTAATTACTTTTCGGCAACAATACCCTCATTTAATAGAGGTTTCTCTTTCTTTCCACTATGCAACTCATTAATGATAAATAGAAATTAAAAAAATAAGTTGGGGTAATTTTGGAAAGTTGAGATAAATTTTAACAAATTTAATACTACCAACCACTTTCTTAAGAGGCGTGAAATGTTAATTTGGTTCTTATAAATAGGAACGGAGGGAATATAAAATAAGACTTTATATTTATTAATTTTCAACTTATTTCAATTAGTTTGTCTGTCCCCGTGTGATAGCTCAAGTGGTAGGAGTTAGGGGACATATGAGTTGGGTAGGGGGAGATCCAGGAATCGATTTCTGATGGGTGCAATTTATCTTTCCGATGTACAAAAAAAAATTAGTTTGTCGAAATAATTAGTGAATAAACGTTTGTGCGAGTTTGTGAAGAATAACTTAAGAGGAGCTGATGACATATGGATTGGAGAGGAGAAAGTTTATGAATCAATCCGTGTAGAATTATATTTCTGATGTATAAAAAAAGGACACGTGTGCAACAAACACTTATTGTCAATGAATTATGTTGTTCTTATGTTCTTAGTTTCTACATTTTAGCTAAAATGTTTTATCTGTCAAGATGAGGGACAAGATGTTCTAGCATCTTTGTGCAACATATGTCCGTGTGCAGGTGTTGTGATTTTCTTTATAATGTTCCAGAAGGTTCTGGTTAGGCTGTGTGCGCCTCAAGTTTAGCTTCAGCGTATCTGAAGTGATTGTTTTGTTGTGAGAACAAATCTTCTGAGGAGAGATTTGTTGCCAATTTTATTTTGTGGAGAAAAAATGTTTGAGATCAAATCTTTGATAATAAGATTTGTCCATATTTAGTTTATGGGTTCTGTTTTCGTTCAAGCCCATTAAAGATCAAGACCTGCAGAAGAACAACTATTTAAGGTGTTTCAACCCTAGTTGATGGGTGTGCGTTGGGCACTAAATAATTGTGTTTTTAGGGTTGAGTTTGTGACTCCTTGTTCTGTTATTTGTACATCACTCACTGCCACCATTGACAATCATAAGGCATAGAGTTTATTTGTTTTAGTTGAGTTGTAATCTCTTCAATCTTATATCGTTATTGTAATGGTTCAATGACAGTGATTGAGAGAAAGTGAGAAGGACTCTCATACTTAGGGGGATGGACTAAATATAAAACATTGGGCAGTATTAGGTAGGAAGGCTTTGAACAAGGGGCTTGTTCATCTAAGATCGGGTGTACCAATATTACTAATAATGGATTTGCTTTTTCGGGTGGAAACCCCCCAGGTGTAGATGACGTTGCACCGAATTGGGTTACCAATTCTTTGTATTCTTCTTTATTGTTTTTTATTGTGTTAATCGTTGTGGTTTAATGGTAGTTATTAACAACCACAATTTGTGTCGGTTTAAAATAATGTAAAACGTGATTGTGATCGCTTGGAACCGCCACAAATTCCGCTTACATGAAACTTCCAATCAAGTTAAAATATTTTCTTTTAATCATTTTTGTACAATTTTAAGTGTCACCTCAACTAATGAGCTACTTTAACAACAAATGTTAAGATTTAGTTATAAACATGATGGAGGACATGCATTTTTGCTTAATTGAGAAAGAAAGCGGATTAAAATTACCAAAAAGAAATTAGGGAAATTAAAATCAAGTGATCATTAAATTAGAAAGACAAAATGCAGGTGAATTATGTGTGGTACCCGCATTTTTTTGGGTGAGATGCTCACATTAAGTGGTCTAGTAGATTGATGACATGTGGTAATTGAAATTACAATTCTCGAAGTTATAATTTTGGTGCAATAGTGCTCTCATTCACTAGGCAACTCTATTGTCCTTCGGTGACCTTTGTTGGCGTCCATCGCGACCTTGAAGCGGTTGCTGCGAATCTCGATCCTAGCATGGGGCATGAGCAACATAACTTCGATCAAGGAAGAGGTCTAATACCGATCGAATCAACGTCATTAATCTTAAAGTACATTATTGAAAAAATGCAATTACTAATGACTCATGTGTCAGCAAACACCTTCATCTAAACTAAAAAGCGCTGAAGATACAACAATCCATACCAAGAGCTATATCTGTCGCATGATTAAAGCATTGTAAAATGGAATCCTTGAGTGGAATGCTTTTTTGTATAGGAATCCTATGGTATAGATTTCGTTTTTCAATTATCTTACAAAGATGATTAAGACACTAACGAGTTGTTCTACTCCCTAAATCTTAGTGTGCTAGAAACGTTTCTTTCTCAGTTTTTCTTTTCTTGATAAGGACGATTAACTTTCTTCCACATCACTTAGCATCCAAAGTCATTGTACAAATATCTGAAAAGAAGGAAAAATCAAGGGAAAGAAACCATGAGGAAAAACAAGAACAGGAGCTGGTGGTGTCCCTAAGACAAGACATTGTCCACATTATGCATATTAATATCAAGTGAAGTGAAGAAAATGTCATTTGCTTGAGAATCTCTTTAGAATGAGTGGATAATAGGGTTTGGACAGAAACAGACATTTCGACCCCAGCAAGCGCGAGAAAAGGTGAGATGTTGACTAATGCAACCTTAACCAGAAAAGTTTTTGGAGTAATGATTCATTTAAATTTTATGTTCTCTTTCGTTTTATTTTCACACATTTTGCTTCCTGTTCCTCTCAGTAATTTCAGGCACATTGCAAATCATATCAACTACTCTTCTTATTTACTTAAGGTTGAGGTAAAAATGAAATGTGAACATCTCACTATTCAAGTTTTAGTGTGAAATTTGTTATTTCATAAATTGTGTCTAATTTGTTCGGTCTCACTAAAATCTCTTTTTTTTTATTCTCCCATGCGATAAATGAGAAATTAATATCTCATGGTTTTTTAAAATACCAATATATAGATCCCACCCGTCAATATTTTTACACATACAAAATCGTGAGATCGAACACAAAATCATATATCTAGGAAATCCGAACTCTTTCCGCTCAGACCAACACTTTATTGGCATCTCTCTAAAAATTTTCACATCGAATAATGGGTTCATATGGCACTTGTTTCATTCCTTTTAAAAAATAATTTTAGGGTTTAAGTTATATGTGTGGAAAAATTTCTATAAGAATCAACCTCAATAAATTGTAAATGTTTCTAATAAGATTATTTCACGATATCCTATTAACCAAATATAAACTTTGTGCAACTTTTTCATGTTAATTCAAAAGTATTAATGTAAGTTTATAATTGAGTCGTTCATAAATATTAGTAAAATTTTATTAGGGGCATAGTAAAGTAGGAGAAGAAAAATAGGACAAAATGAGACTGAAAATTTCATGAACATTATAATGAACGTAGCAAACACAAATGGAACACATTGTGTAGCTAGGGATGACAATGATAGAGTCTGAGTAGGGTACTATAGTACTCATTCTCATACTCATGTTTTTTAAAAATACATGTATCATGTTCAATATCTGCGTGGGTATCAACTTGAGTATCAGTCACTGTGCCCTTGGGTACCTATATGCGTACTCATGCCCACTTAAGAAAAAAAATTATGATTTTTTCAATAGAGAACCAAAATATAAATACTATTATAAAATTAAAAGTATTAATTAAAAATATAAAAAATCATCCCAATTTGTAACAAGTAAAATATTTGAATAAGTATAATTTGTCGAAAAAGAATAAGTGAGAAAATAAAGCATTCAATTTATAATTTTATATATGTTAATAAACTCCTAAAGTTATAAATTAGTAAATTATTAACTTAATTTAAAATTGAGTGAGAATAAATTAACAATCATATATTAAATATTAAGAGTTCACTTACTAAAATTTTGAAGTTAGAAAGTTATACACTTCAAGTTTATTGATATGTTACCATTAAGTGTGTAATATGTGTGTGCGGGTACGAGCGGGTTGGATACTATAGTACCCGCACCAACACTTAGAGCATCTCCAATGGAGTCCTTGTTTTGAGATCTTAAAATAAGATCCGGATCTTATTAGATCCCACCATTAGAGCTATCCTACATGGCATGAAATCTTAACAAAAACTAAGATCTGTGCCTTAGCTCAGGTACTCTCAAATCTGGGATCTTAAATAAAATAATACTCCCTCCGTTTTTTATCTTTTGAAGTTTTAGCACTTGTGATTTAACTCAAATCTTTTGAAGTTTTAGGAATTCAAAGTTCAATTAATTTTTTTTTCACATATACCCTTATTGGAAACCACACTAAATTTTGTGATTTTTTATATTTCAAAACTAAATTAAATCAGTATACCATTTACCTATGCTCTCATGTACAACTATCAATGCCATACCATTAAATAAGTATGCTTATCAAGTATCCACATGGACTATACTATCAATGTTATACAGATAATTGTGCTATATTTATAGTGTTGAAATTGTCACCTAAATTCATAAGGTTTTATTTAGGGTCATTTTTGTCTAAAAGAGAAAAATCTTTGTATACAATTACTTCTCCTTAATCTAAGAGCTAAAGACTAAAACTTCAAAAGATAAAAAACGAAGGGAGTATTTTTTCTATCTCCTTCAATACCATAACCAAAGTGAAAAATAAGGAGGGAAATAAATAATATAAATATATTAGGTATCGTGGGTCCAGTCAAAAGTAAAATAAGATCTCAACCATTAGAGTGAAATGTGCATGGAGACCTTAGAGCAACTCCAACGCAGGTTGCTTAACCTGGTTGGAGAAAATAAGCAACGTTGCTTATTTTTTTACTTCCATTGGAGCTTGATGACCTGTCGTTGCTAGTTGCCAAAAGCTAAGCAACGCTCCTTAACTTGCTGCTAGTTAAAAAAAACAGTTTCTCTCTCAACCAGCAACAGAATTCTCGTTAAAAGAAGAGGGAAGCAAAAATTATTGAAGAGGCAGAAGCAACAAACTCAGAAAACCCAGAAGAGGTCCCAAACAGAATTAAAAATTTCAGAAATTTATTCCAGAATAGAAGGGAGATGAGCACAAATTTAATAAATTTAAAATACAAATGGTTGAAAGTCCCAAACAGGAACAAACAAATTAAAAAAAATTACAAAAAATCTTTATCTGGGTGAAGGAAGACATGGAGGCACTGCACAGAGGCCATTGAAGCTGTGCATGTCACCGATTTGGCCATTGAAGCTGTGCATGACACTGATTTGGACCACTAAACCTCTGATTTTGCTACCTCTGGGTTGGGAATCTCCGACCCGTGTTCGGATCTGTTCTCCGAACCACCGATCTGGGTGAAACGAAGGTGAAGGCAAGGCATGTGAGTCTGAGAATCGGAAAGGGGCGTGAGTATCAGAAACCCTCTGATCTGAGTGAAGAAGAACGCGGTTTGGGTCTGAGGAAGGGAGAACCTTCGATTGAGACTGAGAGAGAGAAAGGGAAGAACGTGAGTATGAGAAAGCCTCTAATCTGAGTGAAGAGGGCGAAGGAAGGTTGAGGTTGAATGAAGACAGTGAATGGAGTTAAGAGGAACAGAGGAGCGTGTGAATGAGTAGTGATGATGGAGTGAAACGGCTGAGTGATTAGTGGATATTTAGGTTTTAGTTTTAATTGGGGATAAAAGAATGGACATTAACGATAATGGATTTTTTTGTGAAGGGCTGAATGGATCAATGGATTTTGGCCCAAATTAAGAAAAAAAATCAAATAAATCAGTTGATTTGTTATACTTTTATATTTGAATGTCTGATGCACCAAAAATTCAACTTTTTTAGCATGATTTAAAATCAGGTAATTTTTTTTATACATAAAATCAGGTTAATTGAAAGATTAGATAATATAATTGGAATATTATATTGTTATAAATATTTAAATTTTTTTAAATTTAAATCATGTTTAAGAGGAAATAAAAAATATAAATATGTGAGGTATAGTAGGGCTCAACTAAAAGTAAAAATAAGCAACTGTGACTGGAGCGAAATTTGCATGAGTTGCTTAAATCCTATGTGGCAGTTTAGCCCCACCAGAATGATGTTTAAGCAACCAAACTAGCAACCTTGCATTGGAGATGCTCTTAGACCATTTACAATGGTTTTCAACCTTCAACACCACTTTTCTTCTTCCCAACACTCCACATCATTTTCTCTCTCAAATTTCACACTCATTCAACTTTTACCCACTCCAATGGTTTTTCATTCAACACTCTACCCCACCACTTTTTTATTTCATATTTTTATTTAATTTTATATTTTTGTTTTTTATGATTACATAAAATTACAATTATCGATTTAAATTAAATTAAAAAAATAAACACTTAACAATTTAATTTTTTTTTTAAATATAGACAATAATTTATTTTATTTTCTTAACTTAAAATGCAAGACAACAAACTATGCACACAATAATTTATTTTATTTTCTTAACTTAAAATGCAAGACAACAAACTAAGCACACAACACACAAATGACGTAATTAGTACAATACAAATCATCTTCAATGAGGAAACATTCCAAACTTTGCCCAGATGTGCTTCACTAGATCTGCTTGCAGTTCGTGATGAACATTTGGATCACGCAACTCGGATCTAGCACGCACATGATTTGCAAAAGCGGGTAACACCTCGGTCGAGTATGGTTGCGGTGTACTAGATCCACTTTCCCCAGATTGCTCAAAATCGGTCCAACGTTGAGAATATAAATCTCGTTCATCCTCAACAATCATATTATGTAATATGATGCATTACCTCATAATGATACCCAAATCAGCTATGTCCCACAAGCGAGCTGGTTCACGGATGATTTTAAAACGAGCTTGAAGCACTCCAAATGCACGTTCGATGTCCTTCCGACATCCCTCCTGATATTTTGCAAATAACTTATCGGGTTCACTTTGAGGAAATCTAATCGATTTGACGAAAGCTGGATAAGAAGGGTAAATACCATCAGCTAGATAGTATGCCATATTATAGGGAAGTTGATTCACAAAGAAATTCACACTTGGAGTGGAGCCTTTCCCTGTTCCACGTCATCAAACACTGGTGACCGGTCTAGAACGTTTATATCGTTCAACGTTCCCGAACATCCAAAAAAGGCATGCCAGATCCATAGATCATGATATGCAACTGCTTTAAGAATAACTGTTGTGGTTCCCTTATCCCTTCTAGTAAATTGACCTTCTCATGCTTTAGGACAATTTTTCCACTCCCAGTGCATGCAATCAATACTCCCGATCATGCCTGGGAACCCCCACATTTCACCAACATGTAGTATTATTTGCAGGTCATCTTGGGTTGGTGCTCTCAGATACACTTTCTCATACAATCATGTGATTCCTTTACAGAATCTACGTAAACACTCCAATGTTGTAGTACCTCCTATTTTGATGTACTCATCGACCGCATCTGCTGCCACACTATATGCTAACATTCGCATTGTTGTGGTACATTTTGCTAAGGGTGATATACCTTATTTATTGGCTGCATCAAATCGCTGGGTGAAGTAGTTATCACTACTTGAAAGGTCCCCAACGATTCGAAGGAAAACATGTTTTTGCATCCGGTACCGACGACGAAACATTGCATCGTCATATGTAGGCTCATTGGCAAAGTAGTCGTCAATTAGCCTTTGGTTTGCCGCTACATGATCTCTACTGAGATATTTTCTACTACGAGGTGCACTATCTTCCAATATTTTGTTTCAACGCTCTCTAAATCGGTTGACTATATAAGTTTCTTCAATTTCACATTTTTGAATGTATGTTGCGATGTCAAAAAGATACTTTGATGGATCCATTTGTTGTGAAATTTGAAGTAGATTGGAAGAGATTTGAGATATTGGTACATCAATGGATCTATGAGTCCATATATATAATTACATTGAATGGTGGACACTGACGGATTCGAAATAAGTTATCAACTAGAGTTAATTATCGGATAAGGACTAGATTCAAATTGAGTGGTACATATTCAAACACAGTAACCCATAAAGCCAAACACTACAGACTTGACACCACTTGAAAATTATTAAAGCAAACACTACAGGCTTGACACCACTGACAAATTATTAAAGCAAACACTACAGACTTGACACCACTTGAAAATTATTAAAGCAAACAGTACAGACTTGACACCACTGACAAGTTTGACTGAATACAGACAAATACTCGATTGAAATTAATTTCCAAATAGCTCTTGGGACAACTGCTTCAATAACTATTTCTTACGGTCATCGAGATGCTCTTCGGAACTTAGCTTTAGATACAATTTCATTTTCTTAGTGTGAGTCTTGTCTTTCATCAATTGGTTAACCTCTTGTTGCATCAAGGTTATCTTGTCCAATCGGTCAAGCTCTTTCTCCTTGAATTGTTTGTATTCAACCCACTCTTTGTCCACCACCTCCAAGGCAAATTCTCTGCTTTTCTCGTTACCCTTTTTTTTAGCTGCCTCCCTACCCATTGGACGAGCAATTGATCCTATAGAGTTTGAGCCACATGCATCACTCTCGTGAGATCTCTTAGATCCACTACTTCTCGAGCCACCATTTTCTCCTACTTGACTATAAAAACGTGGTTGATCACGGAGAGCGTGTCATTCTGCCATCAAGGTAAATTGAACATTCTTCCCACTTGCGTATAATTCCTGCGCTTTTGCCAAAATATCATTCTCCGACCAACCGCTTCCTTGAGAACGCTTAGCGCCATCATAAGTGCCAATCAATTTACCGAGTATTTTGTTCATATAATTAAAACGGTTTCGGCATGCAACTCCATCGCGCGGAGGATCGAATGAGCAATGCTCATTACAATACTCAACAATTTGACCCCAATATGTTTCTCCTTTCTGGTTTCTCCCGACAACACTGCTTGTTCCATATTTAATCCACCCACTAATTAGCACCAAATTTTGTTCTGTGTTCCATGCTGGTGTCTGGGTTTTCTTGCTCTTAGGAGTTGAATCCTCTTGACTTGGAGTGACTTCATTAGCAGCTGTCATGCCACCAAGAGTTATTTGTGTTGAAAATTCGAGAAATTCAGGTGCACCAACACTCGGAAAATTTTCATTCACCATTGATATATAACCATTAAACGGGGGTGTTTGAGATGAATATCTCATCATAGATCCATGATGTGGATGAAAGTTTCGAACAAAGAATGACTGGTTGAAATTTGGTGCAAAAACAAAATTATGTATGTTTTGAGGACGTTGGTTGGAAAATTGATTTGGGTCTTGATAATTGTTGGGATTTTGATAGTTGGAAACTTAATTTGGATCTTGATAATTGTTGGGATTTTGGTAGTTGGAAAATTGATTTGGATCTTAATAATTGTTGGGATTTTGGTATCTAACTGGGTATTTAGAAGAATTCTGAGTATTGAAATGGTAATTGTTAGATTCCATTTCAAGACAAAGGCTAATAGAAAGTAATAATAATAGTGAAAATTTTGGTTTTTTTTTTCCTGTGTCCAAATCAAACGAACAAAGTCTCTATTTATAGAGGAAAAAAATCATTAATTTTGGTTAAAAAAAAATTTCCATAATTTTTTTTTGCAATGAAATAATTGAGTTCAAAAGATTAAGATGATAAAAATCCAAACAAACAATCAGAAGCTGATACGCGTCCCTATCCATTTCTGCGTCAGATTTTTCTCTCTCCCCTTCTGGCGCTCACGCGCCTTATCTGCGCGCGTGTTGCACGCGCCTGGCGCTGCCAACAAAATCGCGTCACGTGGCCCTCCGAAGTCAGGTTCAACATGTTGAACTCCCTCAACACCTCTTTCCTCCACATCATCTTCAACAAAACTCAACAAACCACTACACTATCTCAACAAAACTCAACCCCCCTCTCTCAACACCCTCATTGTAAATGGTCTTATGAGTGTCTTAAATCATATATGGCAATTTGGGCCCACAAAAAGTGAGTTAAGTCCTAAAATAAGTTTCTACCATTAGAGATGCTCTTATATCCACTATTTTTTACGGATATTTACTCATGCCTAACCTCATACCTATTTAGCGAATTTTTATTTTACTCATTATGAGTATCTTTTGTGGGTCCCCAATGTGCCCATTGCCATCCCTTCAACGTTGTCGGTCATCCATAACTACATACATGATGACACCTGACACTAGTCCAAATAAATCTTTCACAAGAAAAGGAAGAATCCAAGCTATTCTTGATGTAATTCTGTTCTTTTAACCAAGTTACTATTATTGATAAAGTTTTCTCCTTTTCTCCTCATTTTCTCCCATTGTACTTCTAAACCTTAACTTGCCATGTCAATAGTGGAATGTATTATTGTTAGGTTAAGGGTCGCTATACACTATATGAGAACGTTTCCTTCCTCTGTTTCTACTCAAATACACACCCCTCCTATGATATCTCTCCCTCTAACTCTATCATGCACTAGTGCCAGTAATGTTCATTTGTTCTCCACAACAACATTCGAATTCTAAGAATCAACAATGAAAGAAACAATATTCTACGATGCTTGTAGAAGCAACTCCTCAAAACCTACTTCAAAATCGCAGAAAACAGAGACTGAAAAACAGAGCATGCCCACGAGAAGCAGAGGATGCAGCAAGCACCCGGTTTATCACGGTGTCCGAATGCGCAACTGGGGTAAATGGGTATCTGAAATTCGTGAGCCACGCAAGAAATCACGAATCTGGCTTGGAACTTTTGCCACCCCTGAAATGGCAGCAAGAGCACATGATGTTGCAGCTTTGAGCATCAAGGGCCACTCTGCGACCCTCAACTTCCCCAACATCGCTCACGTGCTCCCCAGACCAGTCACGTGTACTCCACGTGACATCCAAGCTGCGGCGGCAGAAGCCGCCGCCATGGTGGAGCTCGATCACACATCTCCTCTGTCTGAAACAGAGTCCTCTGTTTCTGAGCTGAGTGAGATTGTTGAACTTCCTAACATTGAAGAGATATTTGACTCAGTTGACTCGGGGACTGAGTTCATATCCACTGACTCGGGGAATGTTTGGGTGTACCCTCCAATGGGAAGTTTCTCTGACTCAGAAATGGTGGTTGAAGAGCTTGAGGGTTTTATTATAGATAGCTCTGAGTATGGCATTCCATTTTGGGACAAATGGGTGTGATAGAAAGATGAGAAATGAGATTCTTATCTTTCTAAGGCTGTGTTTGGCATTGTCTCATCTCATCCATCACTGTAATATATACCTTCAATTGAATTCCATCCCCTCCTTCTACTCTTTGCTAACTAAAGTGTGAATGTGTATAGTGTTTTTTTCTTTCTTTCATGATTTTGAGATTACTTACTTCTAATTTATGGACAAAAGAGAAATTCATAATGTATAGTTGTTTCATTTGGCCTAAAATGGTAGTAGGGTCGATATAATCCGAGCAGCCCGAAGGTTCCACAACTACTAAGCGGACATTATGTTGTCCAACTAAAACTATCATAAGTGAGACTCGTCTTATTTAATAATGTCCAACTAAAACTATCACAAGTGAGACTCGTCTTATTTAATAGCTGCTCGAGGGAACTTAAGGCACCACATTTATAAATAAAAAAATTGAAATCTCAAAACATTAATTGTGAAAATTTAAACAAATTATTTTAGTTAGTTAATAATGGTCTCATTTTGAAAGTTGTTTTATATTTGAATGTTTGATTTTTTAAAAAAAGAATCATAATACTTGAATCAATAACTTATTAGGGATTTTTTGGTACATCAGAAATATAAGTTATTCTATTTAGAAATTGTTCATTGGAAGTTCTCCTCACATTCTTCTACCTCTTACCACTTGAGCTATCATTTAGAATAAATTATTAGGGATATGAATGTCTAATTAACATAACACTCAAATATTATCAAATTTTATATATAAGAAATCCAATGACTTAATTGAGTACATCATTTTTTTTTCTTGAAATGAACAGTATACTCTTTCTGGAAACCTTTTCATCCACTCACTTATCATTCATACCGAGAATCCATAATTGATACTAATTGGGGTTGGATGTCCACAAAAAGCCTTGGAAGTTGGCTTTGTTTTTGCCACTTATGTCTGAAAACCTCCAATTAAAGTTGATGTTTTGATTTGTTTTTTTGTGTGTCCCAATTGAAAATGTGGTTGTGGGTAACTGTCCTGCTTATGTACTGCTTCTGTTCTTGTCCCCTAGAGTCTTCATCATTCATTTCTTTTATGGTTTTTACATGTGATTAAGTTAATAATATGCTTGATTTTTCAAAGCCTGCTTCAGTATAAATGATTGACTTATTCCAAGTGTAGCAAAAACAATTTTTTTTTGAAACTATAAAAAATTATGATTTAACGATTGAACAATTTAGGTATCACCAAGCATTTTGGGATTTCTTCGATAGTTGGTACTTGGTAGTTTTTATTGCTTTGCTTAATTGCTAATCTATACCACTTGTAAGGCTGTAACCATAATAATTAAGTAAGTAACCCTACAAATTCGACTTGATCACTCACAAACATATACAAATAAATAAATAAATAAGCCTATCAAAAAAAAAAAATACAAATAAATAATTGAAACAGGAATAATTGTCTTTCATTAGTTTAGTTAAGCAATTCTTCCCTGTTTCATTTGACTTATGAACGTAGAAAAGCATGTCCATCTTATGATCTTATCAATAATTGAGACTACATTATGCATGCTACATGAATAATATAAAGCATTTAAAGGTGTAAGCAATATCCTGTCTAGTCATTACATAGTCCAATTAGTGCATCCATCCTTTTGTCGGTTATATTTAAATAAGTTTATCTTAACATTTTAATCTCACCAACTAATATGTCAACTAGCCCTTACAATTTGAGCTATCATTTGAGACTAATTTTGAATAACTATATTCAATGATTCATTTTAAAAAAATTACGTTCAAAAAAAACTGTTTCATTCTAAATTTTAAAAATAGAAAATAAAATAAATAATAGGTATATTCAATAAAAAAAGAAGATAATATATGTAATTAATTAGAACATAATGACGTTAAAAATAGGCTTCATTATTTTTTTAATTTTCTAAATTATTGATTTGATAATCAATATACGCATTAAAAATTATGGTACATTAAACAAGTTGAGGATTAAGTGTGTTTAAACAATTTAAAAGCAGTTTCAAAAAAACGACAATTTTTATCTCACAATGATTAAAAATAAAAAATTTAGAGCAATAAAAAAGAAGCTCTCAAAACACACGCCCAGTGGGACTCGAACCCACAATCGCTTGATTAGAAGTCAAGCGCCTTATCCATTAGGCCATGGGCGCCACTGATAGTAATGCTGAAACATAATTTATATAATGGTTATGTTAAGATGGTAGAATATGTAATATAAAATTCCTTTAAATAAATCAGTTTTTGGGGTGAGTTATTAGATTATGGTGACACATAAACCATATTGTGAACTTTTACCTATTGAATTACTGATCTAAATATCTAATACTTGCAACATTGATGAAACTAGGAGCAGGGGTAGGACAAGGATAGGTAGATCATGCCTCATTCACCAGAGAGTTGAAGTTAGCTTAGCTTGATCATATTATCCTTGTGAGGGATGAGGAGGCCATGAATGTTATATATGGGTTATCTTATACACTAACAGTTCATAACAAGGAGAAAGAAAGCCATTGCCCCTTACCTTATTTACTGGCTGTGACATGGAACACAATGGCAAAGGCAGAGTTTGTGTGACAGGGGCCTCAGGCTATCTAGCTTCTTGGCTTATTAAGCAACTTCTTTTGTCTGGTTATCATGTTGTTGGAACAGTTAGAGATTTAGGTTCTTTTCCCTCTCCCTCTCTCTTGCATCAAAATCTTGAACTAGTTTGTACAGCTCTCTTATAATTTCCATCAATCAAATATCAAATTAATTTAACTACTTCATCACAATTCCTACCCGAAACCGGATTCGGATATCCAGGAGTAAATTCTCACCATCAAGGGATATGAGTTGTTTGATCAACATCGGACATTTTAAATTTCAAGTTTATCTAAGCCATCAGGTTTCTATGAAACTTTTGAGTCGTCCGATCTTTGATCAAATAGCTCATATTAACTAGTCAATCACAACTCCCATCCAAAACCAGATTTGGATTCCTGAAGAAAATCCTAATTCACACGGTCAAGGAATATTTTGATGAAAATCTGAGCTTTCTATTCTTTTGATCGGACAACTCAAATAACTTGAGCGTGTGAGTTTATAATTTTCTGCACAGTAAATAAGTTAAATCTCTCATTTTTTAGTATCCATTGAGGTATTTTCACCTAATAGTTTGTGCTTTTCTTTTTTTGGGTTAGTTATAAGTGATCTAGACTAGTATTACTCTAGCACCTTAGATTTTCCCTTTGTTAAGACTTAAGACTATATACTTGGCTAAGCATATGACAAATGAAAATGAGTTCTGAGAGCTTTTTTTTTTTACTATGTTCAAATATATTCTCAATTTATACATGCTCAACAATGTAGCATATACATGTTAATTACATTAAAGACATTCATTCATTCATACATATCCATGGCACTGGCACATACAGGGAAGCAGAAGAAAGTTGAACATTTATGGAAGCTAGAAGGAGCAAAAGAAAGACTGCAACTTGTTCAAGCCGATTTAATGGAAGAAAACAGCTTCGACAATGCCATCATGGGATGCAAAGGTGTCTTCCACATTGCCTCTCCTGTCCTAAAGCATATCTCAGATCCTAAGGTATAATATAATATGTCTATACTCTTTCTCTGTGTTTACAAACTTATCCAAATTATCACAACACAACATGCATACTACACTAAGTATCAATTTTATCCAAAAATACAGTTAGAAGTTGTGGAACCTGCAGTCCAAGGTACGCTAAATGTGCTGCATTCATGTCGCAAGAACCCGGCCCTTGTTCGAGTGGTTTTAACCTCATCATCTTCAACTATTCGAGTAAGAGAGGATCTTGATCCAAACATACCTCTAGATGAGTCTTCCTGGAGCTCCTTGGAATTATGTGAGAAACTGCAGGTACATAGATAATGCTTAAGTGATCATACAATATACATAAAAGATTTGGACCGCGCACAATCTTAGGTGACATTCAGCTTTGTGATGGTTTTTTACCTTCACTTTGTGATCCTTAAAAACTGCCACAAAAGTGTATATTGAACGGTATCACCCTTTACGGCATGGTTCATTATCATGATTGTATAAATTAAGGTTCTCTAATGTGAATTTGAAAGTGTAAAAGTAAGAGAGGATCCTATGAGTTAATATTACAACAATATTTTAAATTACAATCCTAATTTTGCCTTAATTGGTCACTTTTTTCATAAGAAATCATAGTTCTAATTGGTAACATGTATTGAAGGCATGGTACCCAATGTCAAAGACACAAGCAGAAAGAGCAGCATGGGAATACTGCAAAGAGAATGGAATACATTTAGTGACTGTTCTTCCATCATTCATCATTGGACCAAGCTTGCCACCAGATTTGTGTTCTACTGCATCTGATGTTCTAGGCCTTCTCAAAGGTAAATAAAACACACTGTGCTCTATAAGGTGGTAAGTTTTCTGTGAGTAATGGTTATTGTTGTAATTAATTAACAGGGGAAACAGAGAAATTTCAATGGCATGGAAGAATGGGTTATGTTCATATTGATGATGTTGCCCTTTGTCACATTCTTCTTTTTGAAAATGAAGCCTCCCATGGCAGATACCTTTGTAGCTCTACAGTCATGGATAATGACGATTTGGTTGCCTTGTTAGCAACACGTTATCCTAGCTTGCCTATCCCAAAAAGGTTGGTTAATGCTTCTCACTTGCACTCTAAGTAACCGTAAGTACAATTAAACACTGGTTTTAAACTGTTAATCATGAGTGTGAACATTAAGATTGAATTCAAGAAAAACCTTTTTTTAAGTGCTATCCTCTCATAATTGAATATAATAAAATTATTGTTTGGGGTAATAAGTTTCATGTCACGACATATAATAAGGAGTTTTGAAATTGAACTTTTTTTTCCTAATTGTTGTCCTCTCTTATAATTGAACAACAAGTGGTAGCTCAATGTAATAACTGTCATGTCATGATAGATAACAGTAATGGATTTTTAAATTAGCATTTTAGTGCTTAATAAAGAGAGGGCAACACAATTGTCTAAATAAGAGAGAACATGAGAGAGCTACCATTTGAAATAAGTGATTAAGTTATTTATCTAAATTATTAAAAAAAAGGTATTTACCTAAACGCACAGTGTATCTTTGATCAATTAACTGGCCTTTTTACTGTGATTATTACGTCTAACAATTTTAATATATTCACACTTTACTTTTTCTTCATTTCACTCATTTTCTTCTTATTTCTCTTTTTTTTTTTCCATTACACCACCAATCATATGCCCACTTCTTTATTTTCTATCTCCATCTCTCTATAGTTGATGTGAACAAACAAATTTCCTTAAGTCAATTATAATACTAAAATCTAAAAAGTAAAAACAGCTTTGATTTTTTTTTTCTTTTTTGCATAATGTAGTAAGTATCCTTTATTTGATTTTCAGGTTCCAGAAACTAGATAGGCCACATTATGATCTAAACATCGGAAAACTGAGCAGCCTGGGATTCAAGTTTAAGTCTGTTGAAGAAATGTTTGATGATTGCATTGCATCGCTTGTGGAGCAAGGCCATCTCAAATTCAAATGAGCTTCCATGTTTTTAGATGATAATTGTATTCTAAATACAAATGATAAATAATATGATTAAGTCCAACCTCCCCAAAATAAAATAAAAGAAGTTTAAGCCCCTTCCCTCTATATACAGCAAATTAAATTAATATACAACCTTGGATAGAATCACTTCAAATAATTTTCTGCTAGTGTTTAGTAGAATGCACATGCAAGTATCAAATTTCTGCAAGGTATATGTAATATTTATGTTACAATTTAAAGTTATATTCACATATGTTACCTCCAAATTCTGGGAATTAGGCCAAACGTTAGGAACTCTCAGCTTAGGTCCCAAAAAATTGCCTGTGGGAGAAGATGATCATAAGCTGATTTTGAGCGAGCGGAGTGTAAAAAAACCAGACTTACACCAAATTTTTCTATCTTGTATTATACGGCATATTATGCTGTGAGAAAGGGGAATTAATCTAATAATAAAAAAATATAGGCCAAAAATATATGTTCAGCAAAGTAATGTACATGAAATGGTGTAAGAAGCAAAACGTTAAGTAGTAGAGATAGTTGAGCTCTTTAAGTAGTCTTGGTCCGATTTTGGGCGGTGTTTATGGAGAAAAATTTGTTAAGAGATACATACTCGTTTAATGCAATCTCCGAGTCTCGAGGGATTAGTCTCATGGCAGTCGGCTTGAAAAAAAAATGGTATGAGAATTGCATAAGTCACCTACAATAATCTTTTGACCATTTAATGCCTAACAATTGATGTTGTTTTGATATATTATTTCCCTTGCAAAGTTTGAGCGCAAGTTGTGGTGAGCTTCCTTGAGGGGATTGGTCTCATAGTTGTCGGCTATGAGATACATTGAAAAAAAAATGATATGAGAATTGCATAAGTAACCCACAGGAATCTTTTGACCATTATTTAAGGCCTAAGAATTTATGTTGTTTTGATATGTTCTTTCCCTGCAAAGTTTGAGCAAGTTGTTGTGAGCTTCCTCAACACCAGTCATTGTCATCACAGTTAAGTCAGAAGTCTAGGACTAGAAGGAAAGGTCAAATATAATACTATTGAGTTTTGGGTAAATTCATGCCAAATTTCAATGTTATTGCCTTTGATTTTCTTTTAGATAAAGAAGCATGTTAAAATTGCTAGACTTTGGAAAAGGGTGATATTCTACCCGTTTAGATGCAAATCAAAGAGCATTTTTGAAGTTTATTTAGCTTATGTTATGTAGTCTATTTGTAGTCCCACATCGCTTATGTAGTCTATTTGTAAGTCCTACATCGCTTAGAATAAGGAGGAGGTTGACTTACTCCTATTATATATAAGCACCTCATTGTAAGCATTATACACACCAAAAAAATATTACTACCTAGTGTAGTCGTGGACGTAGGTACACACATTGTGTTCTAAACCACGTTAAAAACTCCTGTGTGATATTTCTTTCTCTCTTCTCTCTTTTCTATTATTGCTCCCAACAACTGGTATCAGAGCCGATGGTTCGTGGGACCATGACGGCTCCTTGTGTCGAAAGTCTTCCTAGCAGTGTGGCTAGGCGGCGGGTTCCGTTGGCAGCGAACGGCGGTGCAAGGTGGATCCGCATACGGGAGGACCATGGGTGATGTGGTTGAAGGACTCACACTTGAGGATAGCTTCCGCAGACGGGAGGACCATGGGTGATGTGGTTGAAGGACTCACACTTGAGGGGGAGATTGTTGGAATCAAGTGTCAGAGTCAAGTCCCACATCGGAGAAGTCAAGGTGAGAGGGAGAGTTTATAAGGAGATGGACCCATAAACCTAATGCCTTAAGGTTTTGGGTTAAGATGTGGTGTCCAGAATCTCCTTGGTGTCTCCCCTCAGCCTTGCCCCATGGGTCCTCGCCGTGACTCTCCCCAACATCAACAAACTCCAATAACCTGTATCTTGACGTCTAGAATGGTTTAACTTTCAATCATTAGAGTCAGGAAACTTCCTTCTTCAATCCACAGCCACAAACAAATTGAATCAATACATGGAAAGACAATGTTTTCATGTTAATAGACAAGGTCTACCAAGAAGCTTCTCGGTAAATTGATATATGGAAACAGGTTGACTTTCTAGATAATAAACATTGAAAAGTCTATACTCTCTATAGTCTATATGTTCCTCATCGATCCCTACTACAAAGTTTCATTTTCCTCAAAGTTGAGTACTATTGCTAAGGTGCTTCAACCCAGGAATATGGATCCAAAGTTTTTTGAAGCAATAAGGAAAAATGACATAACCACATTTTCAAGCTTAGTTAAAGGGAATGAAGAAATACTTAATCAGAAAACGGAAGATTCATTCAGCACTCCATTACACCTTGCTTCCAAGTATGGTTGCACTGAAATGGTGTCTGAGATTCTCAGGTTGTGCCCTGACATGGTTTTTGCTGAGAATAAACAACTCAAGACTCCAATTCATGAGGCTTGCCAACAAGAGAATGTCAAGGTCTTAATGTTGCTGTTGGAGGCCAATCCAACAGCTGCTTGTAAGCTGAACTCATCTTGTAAAAGTGCTTTTTTGGTGGCTTGCAGCCATGGTCATCTAGACATGGTGAATCTCCTGCTGAATCTATCTGAGATGGTGGGGCTAGAAGTAGCAGGCTTTGATGAAACTTGTATCCATATTGCTATATCAAGAGGGCACACAGGTAGGCATGAGAGTTTTCTGCAAGTTTTTGTAAATTGTATTTAGCGCATATTTGGATCAGCGTAGTCACAATTGATTATGGATAAAATTGATTACAGTAAAAGTAAGCTGATTTATATTTGTTTACATTTATGAAAATGGTGATTTGTTTTGTAAAATGGTTAGCACAGAAGCTGCTCTCTCTAACTTTGATTTTGCGACTGAAATTAATTCTCCAACATAACTTCCAAATATATATATTGTCATTCAAAAGTGATTTTACTCGATAAGAATTGATTCTGAGGATTCATTGGGGAACTAATTTTAGCTAGAATCACCTTTGCATTGATTTCAACTTTCAAGTCAAACTTCTGACTCTTTTGAATCATGTAATATTAATCACTTAACAATAAGAAGGGGGTGGATTAGAAAATTCAAATAGTTGATGATCTAAGGAAACTCCTAAACTATTGATTGTTTGTGCAGATGTTGTGAGAGAGTTGTTGAATAAGTGGCCAGGGCTTAATCAAGTGATTGACGACAATGGAAATTCACTATTGCATCATGCTTGTAATAAAGGGCACAAGGAGATTGCATGGATCCTACTAAGACGTGATCCAAATCTTGCTTTACAATACAACAACAATGGTTACACACCACTGCACCTGGCAGTGATGAATGGGAAAGTCTCAATCCTTGAGGACTTTGTGTCAAGCTGTGCTGCATCATTTCACTATCTCACAAGAGAAGAAGAGACAATATTTCACTTAGCTGTGAGGTACGGATGCTATGATGCATTTGTATTCTTGGTGCAAGTTTCCAATGGTACCAATCTATTGCATTGTCAAGATAGATTTGGCAATAGTGCTCTACACCTTGCAGTTATAGGTGGCCGCCATAAGGTGAGAAATTACTCAGAGTTTTCATTATGTTTAATTACCATGAGAAATCTCAACATTTACTCTTTTGAAATCAAGAAAAATGTAAGAAAACAAGAAATAAATTGAGACTTCAGTGCTTTCCCTCCTTCAATATCATTCAATAGTTAATTCTTTGTTGAAATATTGTTCAGACTACTACCATGAAAAAGAACTTACCTTAATTAATATACCTAAATCAAAATAACAGCCTATTTGTTTTGAATGTAAAACTATACACATCTGTAGTTGTGCTAAATTGTTTTATGATCATTGTAGATAGCAGAGTTCTTGATCATCAAGACAAAGCTAGATATTAATACTCGGAACAGTGAAGGGATCGCAGCACTTGACATCCTTGACCAGGCTATGGACAGTGCAGAAAATAGGCAATTACAAGCCACTTTTATCCGAGCTGGAGGTAAAAGAAGCTTCAACCAATCTTCATCTTTTTCACTGGAAATAGAAAAGTCCAATTCGCATTCACCAGCAGCGTCTAGGCTTTCTTTGTCAAGGAGGTTTATGGCTAACGAAGTGGAAGTGCTGAATGACATGGTTTCTTATGATTGTACAAGCCCTCCTAAAGTTAGCAAAAGCACAGACCCTAGATCACCTCAGCCTCAAGTAAGTGAGACATTAGAGAATGGAGCCTATACACCATATTACTTCTCCCCAACAATTTTAGGGAAACACAAGCATCACAGCAAAAGAAAAGTGGAAAATCTAAATCAACATTACTATACTCAGAGGAATAAGTACCATCATGAAATGCACAAAGAGGCATTACTGAATGCTAGGAACACAGTTGTATTAGTTGCTGTTTTGATTGCAACTGTCACTTTTGCCGCCGGTATTAGTCCCCCTGGTGGTGTGTACCAAGACGGACCGATGAAAGGGAAGTCAATGGTGGGTAAAACAACAGCTTTCAAGGTCTTTGCAATAAGCAACAACGTAGCACTTTTCACCTCTTTGTCTGTAGTTATTGTTCTTGTTAGTATCATTCCCTTTAGGAGAAAACCACAGACAATACTACTAATGATGGCTCACAAGGTCATGTGGGTAGCTGTGGCATTTATGGCAACCAGCTACGTTGCTGCCACATGGGTGATCTTGCCACATAGTCAAGAGATGCAATGGCTTTCTGTTGTGCTGATAGCATTAGGTGGTGGCTCTTTGGGAACAATATTCATTGGTCTTAGTGTGATGCTGGTTGAGCACTGGCTGAGGAAATCCAAGTGGAGAAAGACAGGGAAGGAAGGCCTTGATGGAGATGCAAACTCAGAAAAGGAAAGTAAAAATTCAGATTTTGAGAGCTCTTATTTGCAGGGTTATCATTCATACTGATTAATTTGGCTCCCTAAGTGAAAATATTATGTTATGTGTAAGGAGAATGTACATTAATACCACTTCTACAAGAATGATATAAAAGTATGAGTATTGTTTGGTACAATTTGGGTAGAGCATGGGTACTTTTTGGATACACATACCTTGACTCAAAACAACTTCGTTTTACTCATAGGATTAGCTTTTATCTTTAATAAATAAGAAAATCCTAAAATTACTTATTCCCTTAAACAACAAGCATCCATCTTGGTGGCATACTATGGATAATTGTGAAAAGTTAAACTGAAGAAGTCTAATAAAATTATTGTATTAGTTAATCTGGTGAAGATTTATGTATATAGGTCTCTAATTTTATCTTCTAAGAGTTATCAAATTCATTTGCCAATGATTTATTGTGAAAGACTCTAGAAATAATGTACTTTGAATATTGAAAGCAGGATGGTCTTAGGAAATTAAAATAAACTAACAAATGCTTCCACATGAAAGCAAACACTTACATCAGAGAGACTCAATCTATGACCAAAAATATAAAATAGTTCAAATGGCAATTAATGCCTAAACAATAATCAACAAAGGGAAAAACAACTAAATTTCCTAAAGTGACCAAAACAAGACAACATTGAATATTCAGTGTGCTAACAGCAGCACAGAAACAAACATGACCAAAGGAGCCACAAAAGTTGAACTAATTAGCATCACAGATGCTGAAGACTCATAGCCATCAGAAGGTGAAGAAGCACTGTCTGAGAAACTTTGAGGTGAAGGAGCCATTCCTGAGAAACCTTGAGGAGCATTTGCAGGGGCTTCAGAAACTGGTGGTGGAGATTTGATACCTGGATGCTGAGACATAACCTCCACAAGCAACTTTTGCCCATTTTTGCAGTGATCACCAGTTCCACTGATGAAGTAGAATGCTCCAGATCTTTCAAGGTTGAAAGTGCTTTTCCCATTGTCAAAAGCAGTGATGGGGTCACTTGTGTCACAATCAAAGTAATCACTTTTCTCCACACTGAGAACAGAGTCATCCTGGTACTCAAAAACTGCAAAAACAAGAACAGGAATCATAAAAATTAGAAGTGATCGAATTTTCAACATGAACTAAGTGCAACTCTTTGAACATGATATTGAATGAAGTTACCAAGAGAGTCTCCAATTTGGAATCTGTTCCTTTCAGCCCATTGGGTGTAAAACTCAGTCTCATTGGGTTCATGCCAGCCAAGGTGACCACCAACTTGGAACTGCATTGCAGCTTCAACAGGGGTGTTTGGAGAAGCTAAGAAAATGATGAGACAAGAACATAGGAGGAACAAAAAGGATGATGACATGTTTGTGTTCTTTTTTTTCACAGAACAAAAATCAATCAATGTTTGTGGTGTGAAGCAATGGAGATTGCAGAGAAGAGTATATATAGATGAATGTAGAAGCACGTTGAGCAAAAAGTGAGGTTTAGTGGAGCGGTTATGGTGATAACGTGTGTGAAGTGGTGGCGGTTATACTCAGAGAGTGTGCCAAGTTGTTGTTGTTGCTGATTTTAGGCGCGAATGAGAATCGAGCTTCTAGATACTCTTTTTTTAAAATTAAAATATAAAAATAAATTTCTTTCCCATGAGAATACATGGTATAATTAGAATTTTTTTTGGCAATTGTAAATTATGTAAGTAGAAATGAGGTGTGAAGCCAAGGTAGTCGGATGAAAATCAGGTTTTAAGATCACTTCAATTAATTTTTTTTTTGAAATTCACTTCAATTAATATTAATTAAAAGAGATATTAACATTTAGAATTAATTTCATTTATGTGTAAATTTTTTAAAGAATAAAAAATTTTTTTACTTGTAACAAAATTTCGAAATTTATACATATAATTATAAAATGATAATATAAAAGAATAAAAATTTAAAATTAAGAAATTTTTATATTCTAACCGGATAACCTATATCACACCAAGATGATTGTTGTTGCTCGTGGTCTTAATGTGTGTTAGGATATGGTCATATGGATAATTATTGTATCTTGCTTCTTTTGAATTCTTCGTTCACTCATTTCGTGTGTATACAAGTATAATTTGTTTGTTGCTTCAGCGTTCTTAGAGTGTTGTTCTTCATCATATTTTGCAGGAATGAAATGCAGCATTAGAGTTCTCAGCAAAGCTCTGATCCTCTTCTGAGCTTGGTTTTCATATATATCATGAGGCTCATCTGTTCATCTCAGCTATTTTATTTGTCGAATTACTCGAGTGTCTTAACTCTTCGGAGTTAGCTTTTTTTTATTTGTCCTTCTTGTACAAAAAAACCAACATGATCTTAATTAGATCGATATGGTTCAAATTTGCTGAAAAAAATAAAACAAAAGAAATCAAACCAATTGAATTTTATCTTATACGAAGTCGAACCAATCCAACATTCCAACCTGTGACCACATTTGGTGGGGGGAAATTACTAACCAGACATGCCAAGTGTGTTGTCTTAATTAAAAGTGGGGAAGTATGTAATAGTGTAGCATTAACAAATTTTCCCTAGCTAAGAATGGCGCCCAAAAGTAGAAAATGCTCAAAGGTTTTATTTTGGCTTTCCTCCAGAGGGAAAATGGGTTCAAATCTCCCCTTCCCAGTTAGCAAATGCTAAAGAGTAGAGACCAAAAAAATGTTTATACTACATAGTGTGGATGTTAGTAAAGAATATAATACAGGAATAAGGTACACTAAATTATACATATCGCAGAAAATTCACAAAATTGGTGGGGCATTTTCCCCTTACACAATGGCTCTTAAAAGCTGTTTCCTTGCCATTAGTTACTAATCAATGCCTGAAATTCTCTACGCTTGTCAACCCGAATGTCAAGAATGCTACGAGGCATTGGTTGCAGGCACGCATGCAACTCTACTAGCTGAAAGAACTCTTGTTTTGTTAAGCTTTTCTTCTCAACAAGTTCATTCACAACCGCATCCATCAATGTTCTATTTTGGTGCAGGATCTGATAAGCAGCAAAACAAGCTTGTCACTTTTATATTCAATCATTCAAAACAGAACTTGTGACCGTTCAATTCAATCAAGAGTCATGACCATTAACATCATTACCTCTTTTGCACGTTCATAGCACAAGTTGAGAATCCGCAATGCTTCCGAATCAATTTCCTGACAATCAAAGAAATACCATAAAATCAGTTTGCCACATGTTCTCAAGTGTTATTATGTTTCTCTCATGCCACTATAAGATATGATCAAGATATTTTAAGATAAATTTGTAGGCAGAGTTTCCATTGGCCTACATTATTTACAATGTTTATTCACGATGAATTGCAAGGAACTCTTGGTTCCAAATTGTACTTGCAATTGTAACTGATGCCAAAGTTGCAAATAAACAGAACTTGAGACAGAACACATACATTAATTCGGTCTGACACCCAGAAATTGGACATTCCATGATGCTTATCAGAAAGCCCTCCAAGAACAAATATCCTTGCTGCAGACCTAGCATTGTCTGCAGTTTCAGCCCATATCGTGCTCAACTGAAAAAATTGCAAATCCAGTTAAAATATTTAGTATAACCAGTCTAAACTAATCCACATTCATAATCAGATATGTGAAACAAGAAGGACCCATACACAAAATGTATGTCACAGATGTTGTTTATGTTTTATGTTTCTTCTTTTCTCTAATAGATTTCAGAAGTGTTCTTTTCTCTAATAAGATTTCAGAAGTGTTTGTAATCCCACTTAATGATATACAAAAAAAGGTCCCTAGAAAGATCAACTTCTTGCAATTAATCAAGGCTAGTTAACAAATACCTTAAAACATGCTTGATGTTAGTAATAAGTTTTGTTAACTGTGTTATTTGTATGTTCAGCAACTGTATTTACCTACAGCTTTACAAATAAAACTAGAGAGAGAAAATTTGTAGAAAGCAAGTAAAAATCTTCTATTACCTGATCACTCCCAAACCAAATTTCATCAGCAGCACGGGGAGCTAGTTGAACAGTAATATGATCTAGGAGGGATTGCCGACTGCATAATCATAGTAAAGTAATGAGAAGAAACATGGGAAGTGAGGTACTAAACATAGTTTTCTGATGCAATTTGATCAAGAAGTAAGAATTTGAATCAAAAGAATAATGCAGGCAACATAAAGCCTTTGCAATGCAAACATTATAATTCACTGATGCTAGGAATAAACAGACAAGAATTTCATTTGGAGAACATTCACCAATCACTAAATATATTTATTAAAAAGGGAGTTAAAGAATTCGTACGTGAGCATTCCTTCATTAAATTTGACGGAATCCATCTTCACCCGAACATAACCCAATTCCCTACCAGCTCTAGGAGCAATTGTGACCTACAACACAAAGCAACAAAAAGCTTAAATACCACGTTCCTTTACCGATCAAATGATGAATATTAATAGGACAATGCAAAGACAAATGTTCATTTTTATGGGAATAAATCCAATGACAGTGAAATCTCAATTAGATATAAAACAAAATGCAAAACTATCAAACACAAACAGCATGGCACAAGGATAATGATCACAGAAATAGGAATAAACAAGGCAGAAAAAGACAATTAGAGGTAGTACTTGGCTCCTTCATTTTCACCTCAACTTGATCTCTTACAAATTGACTTCAACCATAATATTTTTTTGTAATAAGCTTTTTGGTAATCCTTGACCTCTAACATGCACAGAATTAATCAGAAGGAAAAGATTGCATGCAGATGAGATTTGCAGATGCTGACATTGCGATAACTATTAAAAAGAAAAGGATTTTTGAAGTACTTCTACAAATGAGGAAAAAAATTAGCTGAAATATGCCTAACCAAGAAAAAAAAAAGATAGAAAGTAATGTCCATACAAACTCAATGTTTTTAAGATCAGGGAAGTTCACAGCCACAACAGCCATTGCAGCTTCATTTATAGCTACTTGTTTCCATGTCTCACTGCTTCTATTCTTTCTATCTAACATTCCTCTTTCTTCCATTTGTGCAGCTTGTAATAAGTCGTCTGTAGTAATCTGTGGCAGCAAAAAGCAGAAATGAATAACTGCAGCTATTGAAACCAGTAAATCCCTTTTCTATTACTTCCTCCTTGGACCTCTTTCCCATTGTGTATATGCATGCAACTTTTCTAATGCCACATTAAGAGGCTTCTTATTTTGGAGGCATAGAAAAATCATTATGCATTGCAAAGAACAATGAATAATTCATGCAATAAAAACATGCCCTCCTAGTAAGATAAAACCCTTTTATTTGAAAGCTTGTTTTTAGAAATTGATAAGGAGATTGGATATGATGTGCTATACAGGAATAACTAAACGCATATTGATTGCCAATAAGGAAATACCTGAACAATAACTATTTGGCAAAGACAAACTTGCTGTATAATGGAGGCATTACCTCAGTCCTTGTGTCCCGCATCATGTTGATAGCAGCAACCTCAACTATGTTGGCTAGCTCTGCACCAACCATTCCATCAGTCATGCTAGCGACAGCCATATAGTCCACATCTCCCGCAATTGGCTTTTTACGAGCATGGACCTATCAGAGTATGGCAAACTATGTATTAAGGCGCAGTTTGTCCCAGATGCACTATGACTAATACTTTGGGGAGAAAAAGTCTTGCGATGCAAATATATATTTTATATTTAAAAGAAATCCTGAATGCTAGCAGACGGGTTAAATACAGTAGAGGAGCTGCGACCTTCAGAATTTCTATCCGGCCAATGAGCCCAGGTTTGGGAATAAATATTTTCCGATCAAACCGGCCAGGTCTCACAAGTGCTGGATCCAGAATGTCTGGTCGGTTTGTGGATGCAATAGTGATCACCTCCCCCCTTCCTTCGAATCCATCTAAGCACACCAGGAGCTGGAGCATTCAGTAAAATAGGAAACATCAACCAAAATACGGACACTAGTTTATTTATAAATGGTAATCAGAAAGTTCAGTAGTGCCATGCTTAACCTGATTAAGAGTAGCATCACGTTCCTGCCCACCTGAACCTTTAATCAAGCCTCGCTCCCTTCCTACAGCATCCAGCTCATCAATGAAGACAACAGATGGAGCCTGGAAATATATATGAATTGTTAACCAATTGGATGCAAATATTGAGCTGGACAAGTAGGAAAATTTCAAGTGATGACAATAAAATGTAGTATGACTGACAATAAAGGACTGTTGTCAGTTTGAAGCAAACAAAATGAGGATTGACAAAAGGTTATTAGTGGAAATAGGTCCCAAGAACCAAACTCTAATAATTTGAAGTTAAACAAATAAGAAAAATTGTAAGAGTTAAATGGAAAGGCTAAAAATATCACATACATTTTCCTTGGCTTCTTGGTAAAGTGCTCGAACACGAGAAGCACCAACACCGACATATATTTCAACAAACTGTGAAGCAGAAATAGAGAAGAAGTTAACCCCTGCCTCACCCGCCACTGCTTTTGCCAACAATGTCTTTCCCACTCCAGGTGGGCCACAAAGAAGTATGCCACCTGATTAAGTGACCAATTTCACCTTCAGTTAGTCAAGTGCAAAGCACTGCAAAATTGAATGTGTTCTTCCAATCTTTATTAAATAAATGAAAAACATTGTAACTACAAGAAGATAATCAAATATTTCTACAAGCATAATATTGCCAAAATGCCAGAGATAGTAAAGTAATTTGTCCTTTAAAATTTCAGAAATAAAGTATCCCCTAATGCTAAGACAATTCAAATTATACTATTAAATGCTTTTCAATGTTTAGGTTAATGAGACCTGGTATTTTCACTCCTCTCCTTCGGTACATGTCTCCATGAGTAAAGAACTTGACAATCTCCTCAAGTTCAAGCCGTATTTTCCCCAGCCCGGCAACATCAGTAAACTTGACATCCACACCTCTCTCTAGATACTGGGGAAGCGTCTTGTTTTGTGCTCTTCGAACACGCGCCCCTGATCTCATAAACTGCTTAGCCATTTTCAAATAAGGATTCTCCTCCCCTTTCCCTGGCTCACTCTCATCATCATCCTCGCCTTCAATCCCCCCCATCTCATTCTCCAACTGCCTCAGCTTCCTCTTCTCCTCAGCTTCTGCTTTCTCAATCTTGAGCCTGTCCTCGTAATCCTTCTTCTGCTTCCTATAACTAAGCACCACAGTCCTATAAAAAATATAGAAAAAAAGAATCCCAAGCGCATTCGCCACATTCGGATTGGTAGCCAAATCAGACCAAAGATCAGCCATCCTCACGTAATTCTCTCTAGCCTCAATCAACGACTCCTGCTGCCTCTTCTTCCTTATCTGCTTCTTCCTCCTCCTCTCCTCCTCCTTCTTCTGAATCCTCATTGTCCTCTCCATCATATCATTCTCCTCCTTCAACCTCCTCATTTCATCATCCTTCTGCCTCCTCAGCTCCATCCTAGTCTGCCTCAACTCCAAAAGCTTCTTGGACTCCTTCTTCTTCGGCTTCGTCTCACCAAGTGAAATAAAAAAGTCCCTCACCACAGGGGGCACCCAAATCCTCGACAACAGAGGAAGTGGCAACTCCGGACCCTTAATCGGCGGCGTAAACGTATTCACACACAAAGAATCAACCTTCAACTCATCCCAACAACCCCAGAACTTGGAATCACCCTGAACTGAAGGCAACACTGTCCTCATCACTCTAGAATCATCCAAAACCACCAGAACCGCCTCCGCCCGTTGCCTCAACTTTGCAGAACCGGGCTTGATCACGTGCTTGAGCTTCCCGGACTTTTTCAGCTCCAGAACTTCGCTGTAAGGAAGACGCTCGGAGACAAGGGGTAGTCCCTGGGTCCATGACTTGAGCTCCTCCGGCGATATAGCTTCAACCTTTTTGGTGGATGGTTTTCTGGGTGCCCGTTTTTTTCCCTTGACGGTGGCGGTGGCGGCGGAAGAGGGTTGTGGGAGGGAGGCGGAGATTACAGTGAGGGTTACGGAGAGGTTGAGGAGATTGAAGTGGTTGTTGTTGTTTTTGGGGGGTTTTGAGTTGTTGTCTTCATTGCTGTCGGGTTCTGGGGGTTGAATTCGTGAGGAGATTGAAGGGAGGTAAGAAGGTTTGGGGAATCTTTTGGATTTGGGGAATGGAGATGGAGAAGATGAAGAGGAAGAGGAAGGAAGAGAACGAAGGAAGCAATGGGAAGCCATGGGAATGGTTAGTGCATTGTGAATGTGGTGATGGTGGTGAGTGTAGCAGCCATTGGCATTGGTTGAGTTGATGAATCAGAGAATAAAGCCATTTTCAGAGGAGGTTGAAGCTCATCAATGACAATCTCCAAGTTGAAGTTGAAGTTGAAGTGAAGGAGTGCTACCCCAGCTTCGGATAAGTCAGTTGTTGTTTTCTTTCTTTCTTTTTTATTTGGGTTGAACTCATGGTACATTACTAAAGGTATACTTAGGATTGTCGGATCTATCCGATCAACCCGTCCAACCTAAATTGATCCGAAGCCGAAATAAAAGGATCGGATTGAACCTCAAGATTGTACTGGATTCTAAATGGGGACATGTGATGAGTTCGGTTTGGATTTTGGGTTCGAGAAAATGAATTCTGAACCAAACCATGAACCCGAGAATATATAACTATTAAAGTTTTGTTAGAATCAGTAGAAGAAATTAGTAACATGTTGGTTGATTCACCTCAATATTTGTGTTTGATTCACTTAATTCTATGTTGTATTAATTTTTGCTACTTTTTAATATTTTTTCCCATTTTTTATAATCAAAATTAATATTATTTTAATAGAGATTCGATAATTCATCTGATCTGACCTGAGCATCATTGGATTTAGTTTGGTTCGGATCAGGTTTCAAAGTAAAAAAATGTGGAATCCAATCCAAACTAACCCAAACACTTTTGATTGGTTCGGATTCTGCTTTAGTCAGAAACAAATCCAAACCAACTCATGTGCATCCTTAGCTATACTGATAGCATTGAAATCGCATGAAACTTTAGAAAATATATGGACTTCTCTAAAAGTCAACTTGTTTCCGCATAATCACTGGATCAAGAAGCTTCGTGTCTTTTAATATGAAAACATGTTGTGATTTGTGTTTAGCTGTGGATTGTAGAAGGATGTTTCCTGACTACAATGACTGAAAGTCAACCAATCTAGACCCATTCAATATCACCCCTCTCCAAGTCTAGCAATTGTATCATGCTTCTTTGTATGTAAGAAAATCTAAGGCAACTGAACTGACATTGAAATTAGGCATGCAATTTACCCCAAAAGAGGTAATTCAAATAAGTGAAATAACACACTTAGAGGGAGTTTATTGAACAAGTTGATAATGGATTAATATCCATTTTCACAAGACAGTGCACCATATATACACGCTATACGAGGTCACTGGTTCTTTGAATTAATCGTGAACTTCTATATAAGCCTCGCTAATTAGTTTTAATTCACGGAAACAAAATTATCGCTAGAATGAGAAAACCTGGGAGAGAAAGCTCCTTCTCTACATGTACACAAAAATCATCCATAAGTTTGCAAATGTTAAGATGCCATAAATTGTGACAACTGAGATCCAAATAGTAAGCATTCCAACTCAAATTCAATAAACAAGACGAGCCGAACCTCTTCAGGGTATATGAATAGCTGAAAGAGTAAAATCATTGCTTACAACACAATAAAATGATATAGTTTGATTCACCAGAACAGGTACTCTAGACTCCAAACATCAAGTCCATGATCTTGGACACCAATGATTTTGTTGGGGAAGCAATAGTACCTCCATTCTGCCTTGCAGTTGAGTTGCCATTCTGCAGATAATATGGTCTAGAAGGAGCTTTTGATGTGCTCGCTTCTGCATTTCTACCAGAAGGTAGAGGTAAGGGCATAAATCCCTGATTGTTAAGCCTTTCATTCAAAGCTTGACGTTGCATGGGGTCCAAGGGTTTCACACCAACAATTAGGACTCCGTTAATTAGCATTCCATTCTTGTTAAGAGCTTTTTGAGCATCAGATCGATTCTGCATCAGCAAGAAATTTATTAAGCGCTAAGTGGTATATATAGGCAGGCACTAAGTTAGTTGACAAACAGAAACTAACAAACCACTTTCAGTTTTCAAGGAAACTATAGGTAGTTTTCAAAAAAACAAAAGCATCTGGAACCATATCCTTACATATTGATAAGAAGACTATGATAGCAATGTTTAAACTCTAAACAGCATGTATGGATGATCTTGGATTAGCATACAACATCCAATTAGCTTTATAAAGAAAACTGTAATCATTAAGTTCAGGCAAGAGAAAGATTGCAAACCTGATATAAAATATGCATCCAGTTAGCATCTCTAGGACCAGCAACATGTTTCAAAACTTGGCCACATTTTTCAAACTCCCTTAAAACCAAATTAGTTTCACATGGAGAAAATCTGCACAGAAAAAGCACTTTCAAAAGCATGCATAAGAGTAAACGAAATAGAAAGTCTACATCTTTAGCTTATTAATTTCAATTTCACATCTCAAACACAACAGCAAAAGGTTCAATAGGTCCAATGAAAGATATTCAAGAGCATATTCTCCAAGCTAAAAATATATTCATCACAAAAGAAAAACTGCACTTCGGAAACTCCCGCAATAGACATCATATTTAGGCAATTAGAAAACTTCTAAACTAACAAATTACTGCTTAGTAGTTATTAAGTGTTTGTATTTTGTTATGAAAATTGTGTCATAAAGCTTGAAAAAATAATTTATATAATCCATAGAAGATGATAATATGCAAACGCTAAAGATGACATAAGTTAAAAAAAAAACTATTTTCCTCTCCCAAAAAATATACAAACTCAATCAGCACTCAAATTCTAATTGAGTTAACCATTAAATACAGCATTAAGACTGAAATCATAATTATGTAAAATTTTGAAATACATAAGAATTGAAGACAGCCTTAAAACAATATCATTGTAAAATGTGCAGAAATTCAAGAACAAAAGCTTATAATTAGATTTATAGTGGAAACATTACAGTTATTCCTCATCAATAGAGGAAACATAAATACTAAAGCGCTAAAGCAGAGTTAAAACATTACCCATATACAGTTACCCATTCTTCCTCATTGAGATTCCCAGCTGGCAAGGAATTTCTCTGGACCTCTGGCCTAGCAACTTCCAGTGGTGGAGGAAGAGTTATCAAAGCGCCATGCTGAACTACACCCTCAACAGGTGAACTCCTTCCCTTCTCATCTTGTTCACCACCACTCTTTGCAGTTGCAGGTGACCACCAGTTCAAACCTGGTGAGCTCTGTTGATTCTGCTGCAACCCCCTTAAAGCATAAGATGTGCTGGCCTCAGATTTACCTTTCCCCGGAGTTGAAAATTCCCTATTTGAAGTTTGCGTTGGAGTCCTAGGGTCTGACTTGGGCTCAGGGGATAACTGATAATCCAATATGCCCGACTCGGGAGAAAGGTCTGATCTGTCCTCCAAGGTGAAAACAGGAGGCGGAGGAAGGTCCGAACTACCATAGTTTTCACGCCATAGAGCAGACGCTGAAGCCGCCTGGCCAGGACTAGAAAACTTTCCCCTCCGTGTAGAAATGGGTGAAGCTAAATCCTGGAAAAATAATGACTGTCTACCACTTCTTGGAGTTCTTTGCACTGTGGTACTCATTATGTTATCTACTTAAGTGAAAAATAGTTAATATCTGCAAAACAAGCCAACATAACACAATAACACATGCATTAAAACCAAATTCACTGAAAGAATTGAATCCCTCAGGATTGAACAATAAACAGATTTAACATGAAGCTAAGTTCATTAGACTACAAACTACAAAGTTATTCAACCTTCCACAAGCTGAATTTTACAATATTATAGAACATCCAGGGAAATTTAACTACTAATTCAACTCAATTTCATTTTCTCCAGTAACCTACTAAGAAATTTTGACAATATTATAGAATATCCGGGGAAATTTAACTACTAATTCAATTCTATTCCATTTTCTCCAGTAACCTACCAAGAATTTTTCACAATATTATAGAACAACAGCCTGGAAAATTTAACTGCTAATTCAATTTCATTTCATTTTGTCCTGTAACCTACCAATTAAAAAATATGAAAAAATAATCACAACAACGCATCCATGCCTGTGAAATTGTGCTACTAATTCATCAACAAACACCAATCCGAAATTTACAGAGAATTCATAGTATTGAATACGCTGCAGCCAAAAATCGAAAACGAAGAAGATCGATACAAGCAAGCTAGGTCGAGCTGTGAGATGTAAACAGCTAGAAGCATCGAATCGAAATCGCAATAACACTGAAAATCACACATAGGAACAAATAATTGAATCAATGAGCTACTTCGTTGTAGTTAGGGCTTTCTTAGCGAAAAACGATTGTGATAATCTTGCTTAGGGTGCAGCATGCTGTTCTGATAGAATAGAGAGAGAGAGAGAGAGAACCTGGCGGTGGTGGTGGCGGTGGCGGTGGCGGTGGTGGGATGGATCGGAGGAAATTCAGATATTTTGGAGTTTTGGAAATTTCCCTCCGAAACCAAAACGCTAGTAAGCAAATGCACCATCTCTTACTTATTTATTTGTATTTGTATTAAACAATTTCATTTTTCTAAACCCTAATTCCCTTTACCCCTCTCATTTTTACCCGTTGAAAACCATGGCGTTGCTTTTTTAATAATGCAAAAAAATAAAATTATTACCAAAAATAGTTAACAAAATATAAATTACTGGCTAGGGTGAATTTGTAGACATGGGATAGTGATGTGGCTGGAGAGGGTAATTCGCTTGGCTTGGTGCGAATTGTAAGAATCTCTGCGAGCATGTTCCTGAGGTTAGGTTTTGTGTGATGTCAGGTGATAGTGGCAAGGTGGAATTCGCACGGCGCAAGTGAATTAATGGTCCAAACGAGTCACGAGGTGCATCAGATTAGGTGGTAGAGTGGTAGTGAAGAATTTGAGTTGACCAGAGTGAATTAATGAAGTCGGTTTCACTCAGGCGAATTGCTTAATTCACTTTGACTAAGTAAATTGTCAAGCTATTCGGGATGGTCTCAAACCCTTATATATATGCAACTCATCTCAAAATTTCACATCCTTCACTCTCACTTTCACCTTCAATCTCTCTCAAGTTCTAACACTCTCTTAAATATTTTGTTGAGCTTACTTGTAATTTTTTAATTTTCGTTCTCTATCTAGTTTATTTATGATTGTTATATTAATATATTGACTATGTTTTTTCTAATGTATTGTAAATGGCTGAGTAAACAGTGATCAATCTCGATCCAAGTAATCCATAACAAACGTATCTTCGATCCAAGCATGTTTTTAACATTTTGGAACAAAGAAACAGATAGAACTTTGAAGATGAGACGATGTCGTGATTCTCGAACACGGAAACTTATAAATAGTGTTTTTATACAAATCGTAGAGCTCCTCCAAGATGTTGGATTATATGAGGTCGCTTTAGTTGAAGATGTTTCCCCATACCATCACTTGATATCAGCTCTTGTGGAGCAGTGGAGGCTAGAGACTCACATGTTCCATATATCATTTGGTGAATTCACTATTACTCTGCAAGATGCTACATTGCATCTTGGCCCGAAGATTGATGGGTGACCTGTTATTGGGAGAACAATTTAAAACCAGGTTGCACTCGTAGAGGAATTGTTCAGAGTGGCTCCATCATCCAATGTTATTAAAGGAGATAGGTTGAAGATGATTTAGTTAATTTTTGAAGAAGTACAAGTAATTTCTTTTAGCATATAAAAACTAATTCCTTTAAACCACATTAAAAGAAAAGTTTTTTTTTTGTTGAACTCAAAATGCTACTTTCATTAGTTAGGAAAATCTGCTGCCAGGTGTAATAGAACTCCCACAGGAGGATTACCCCACCATACGCAATCTTTGTACAAATGACTTTCAACAGCTAAAGCATGCGCAGCTCTATTTGTTTGTCTATACTCAAACAACAGAGAGAAAGAACTAAAGCTATCTATTAACTGTAAACAATCCAAAAGAATGTTTTTCAAAGAGGGATACTCAATGGGACTATGGAAAGCCTTCACCAGTTGCTGACAATCAGAGGAGACTACCAAGCTGTCAAGGTTCCAATTAGTTGCTAAGTTCAGAGCCCATCTTAAACCAACTGCTTCAGCCATCAGCGGGTCCATTCTAACTTCCTGGTAGTGATCGAGTTGCAGCCACTTGAAACGCACCCAGGCTGTCTCGAACAACAAGGCCAAGCCCCATGCCCGTAGCGCCAGCCCAGCCTGCATCAAAATTCATTTTCATTGATCCTGCAGGGGGAGGAGTCCACGCTGGTTCAGAGGTTCTCGTAGCTGCGCTACCTTTCTTCTCCTGATGACTCAACCAGTCAAGCCTCAGCATTAAAAGAGAAGTTAAAAAAGAGAAATCACATATCAGAAATTGTTAAGTTTGAATACTATATCGGGGGATGAAAAGAAAGAGAAAGGCTCATATTCTCATGTAAAGGCTTTCTTAAAAATTCCATATGTGCCAACATAAAACACTTTCAACTCGTTAAACCTCATTGTCTTTGACAGTGGCCGACACTGCCCAATCTAAATACAATATAAAAGAGAACCTATAAGAAGGAAACTTTTGACACATGTCAAGCACTGGGGCACCTTTCACCTATTTTCTCAAGAATTAAATAAATCAAAAAGAAAAACTTATTTCTACTTATGGAAACTTCAAAGTGGTACTTTTGATAATTGGAATTAAGTTGAGGGTAGCCAGGTAATAAGCCATCTTATTTATTTATATTTTGAATTATTTTAATCAATTTAATGGCTCCTATTAATGACTACCTAAAATTTGATTCCCACTACCCATTTGTTGACCAATCAAATTTTTTCTGAAAAACAATTTAAACTATTATTTTGACTAAAAAAAAACCACCTCAATGATGCCCAACCAAATTTAAATGTGATTAAGTCCTATTTGAATGTTTAAAAAAAAAGTTCCATTTTCTACTTAATTCAATGTATCAGATTCAAATGAAATTAAACTAGCCAATGAAATTCAATGTATCCTTCAACTTGAATTTATGTGGCACATTTAAAAGTAATAGACTAAAAAATTGAATGTATTCATCATTGGAAAGACAAAGCATAATAAATACCCACTTTTGATATTCTCAAGCTCATCTAGCATCTTACTTCCATCCCAATTCTACTATATAATTGCGAAATCTGAAGGCAAGAAATAGTCAATCCTGCAAATGCTGCTAAGGACAACCCAAATGATCAAAATAAGAGTGATGGAATTAAGAATAAACCTATGTTTAATAAGAGCCTTTTTTATTTCTTTTTTCATTGAGTGATGAGTTTTTTTTATATGATAAGTTTTTTTTTATTTGAATGAATAATAATGAAAGTCATTTTTATCTCATGACACGTTACCTATTTGCCTGAAGTTGTGTTCTTATTTGTATTGTACTTGAAAGTGACTCACTTGATAATTGTACGTAATTTTAGTTAAGGGTAAGCAAGTAATAGCTCACCTAATTTATTTTAATTTTAATTTATTTTATGCACTAAAAAAACAACTATTAATGACTAATTCAAATTGGAATCCCACTAATATTTTGTTGGCCAATCATATTTTTTCAGTTGATTATTTTCAACCATGTATTTATCTATAATTAAAACCACTTCATCAATAGTCAATCATATTTAGGCATTGTGAGTGCTCTTTTAAACCTCATAAATTCCTTTTTGATTCTTTTTTGTTTTTACTTCCATTCCCTTGACTACCTCCCTATCTTCTAATTTCCTATTGTTGAAAAACAAATACAAAAATATTGCCTCCCAATCCGACCAGTTAAAAAAAGGAGAAATAAATAGCTTATCATTTTGTAATGTTTCATGTGCACAGTTGCCTTGAAAAAAAATTCCAGAGGCATTAATTCTTTATATTCCAAAACGTATTTAATTTTTTGTATTCAATTTTTTTTGGATAATTTTGTATTTCCATAATCCAGAGGCATTAATTCACCTATTATATTTGATTGGTTAATTTTGCCACCCCCTCTTATAGCATTCTCCTATAAATAACTCAAGAACTTTTAGGTGCTATTACCATTGAAAGAGAAGATGATCTTGAATTATAGAGCTTTTAAAATATGAGAACTTTTCTGTTGGAGGTAGAGATCATGCAATTCGGCAAGCTATTAAAAGAAATATTTTTATCCTAATAAACTTTTTGTACCTTTCTATGGGTATGACTCCTTAAAAGTATGTCATATAGAGAATAGAAAATGTTAACATAATATAGACTATACTTATTTTTAGGGGCTTATTGAAGTTATTAATGGGTAGTAGATGTTTTTAATTGAGTAGTCGAATTTATGAATTTGAAATGTTGAAAGATTAAATTGTTTATTTTCAAGAATGTTCCTATTTTGACCAGAAAGAAATTTTAATTATTATTATTGCTGTCAAGAATTTATAAGGAAATATCTCCTTTTGCTAATTCAGATTGTGAAGTTATAATTAAATATGTTTAGAAGTAAAAATATATAAAACTATGATAAATATGTCGTACTATTTTCCACGGTATCTATCAGTCATTTTCGATAAAATTGTCTACATAAGTTTATGCCATTTTTAGACCTTTTAAATGATTTTAAGAGAATATATATAGAAGCAATCTAAATCTAAATACAATATAAAAGAGAACCTATAAGAAGGAAACTTTTGACACTTGGCAAGCAATGGAGTACCTTTCAGCCTATTTTCCAAGATTAAAATATATCAAAAATAAAATATTATTTCTACTTATGAAAACTTGAGAGTGGCTCACTTGAAAATTGTAATTTTAGGGTAAGCAAGTAATAGCTCATCTAATTTATTTTAGTTTTGAATTATTTTATGCACTAAAAAAATCTACTATTAATGACTAATTCAAATTTGTCTCCCACTACCAAAATATGAACCAATCATATTTTTCTTAAAAACAAATTAAATTATTATTATCTTCCTTTTAGAAACCACCTCCTTGATTCACCAATTAAAACTAAATGTAAATTACTCTTTTCAAATCATTATTTAAAACCCAATTTATCTCTCTCTTTTTCAAAATCTCATTTAAAACTTAATTTATCTAATTTCACGATGCACTATACCTTTTGTACCTGACCTTTCAATTCTTCGAGACTATTGTTGAACATATTGATTTTTTTTAAAAAAAATTGGAAGTTTTAAAAGGGCCAAGCATTGGTAATATAGGAGATTAATTAGTCAAGGCTTTGCTAATAATTATTGTTGATCATTTGTTTTTAAAATTTTAATAATAATAGTAGAAATTATGATAGTTGCTCTAGAAGATGGGAATTAGGGTCATAACTCATCAGGGAAGTGGGAAAGAGAGGTACATGATAGTGAATGTAATTAGATTTTCACTTGGATGAACCATTAAACAGGAAAAAATTATTTGACTAGAGAAGATAGAAAAGGGAGGAGAGGACTGTAATTGTATTTTACTTAAAAATTGTGCATAGCTCCATGATGTTTCTTTGGCTGAATGTAATTAGATTTTTATTTGCATTTAATACTTCTATTTTCCCTAGGTAATGCGCACAGCTTGGACAGGTTTGACATGATTTGATAACGTGAAGAGCTGCTTTGAAACTACATCAAAGAAACTCGATGATTTCTTCAACGAAATAGTAGAAGGAAGGAAGAGCTTTTGAACATTTGCAGTCATAGGGAGAAATAATTTTGGATAAAGAAAATGAACTAGAAAAAAAATGTTAAAAAATGAAGCATTGTCATCTCTATTTTAATGCATTAATCTTCAATGATGCATGTTTTTTGTTAAGGCTTTCTTTAAGTGTTTTTTATAAACTTGAGAAAGAAATTTTAAGAGTTCTCTTGCTTTAAAGAAAACATGAATATGTAGAGGTTGGTGACTTCAATAAAAAGAAACATCTTTCTATCCGAAGGGAAGCATTCTCTATCTACCAGTTTTTGAAACATGATAAAGAAGGATGACAAAACATACAAAGAATACTATGTAGTATTTGGTTAAGGTGCTGCTTTGTCAATCATTTATATTTAGAGGCTAAAACATGCCTTTTCATTATTCCTATGTATCAGAAAATTAATATAATATATCTCAGTTCATTAAGAATAGGGTTAAGGGTCATATTAGTTCCTGTGTTTGTAAAAGTGTTTAATTTTGGTACCTTAGTAAAAAAATGACGATTAGTGGGGGTTTTTTTTACAGTTACTGACGATTTTTTTACTGAGGGACCAAAATCGATCGTTTTTACAAACACATAGACTAATATGGCCCTTAACCCTTAAAAATATATCCATGTAGAGAATTGGTGCATTTATCATGATTCAGTTAGATTGGCTTTAGCTCATTATCTTTTCCTCTTAAATTTTACGAATTGGATTTAGTTCTACATATCTATAAGTTACATAGTAAATAAAATATATATAAAAATATGAATTTTTTATACTAAATATTTTTTTAAGAATAAAATGATGTATTAATCACATCTTTGAGAACAAAGATTAAGAAAGTTACAAAGTTTTTCAATTAAATTATATTAATAAAATATTTTTGTATACGAATGTATTGATACATTAATCAGCTGGCAAAATATTTATGGTAACCTAAATACTAACTTTTTTATTAATTTCAAATAAACTTCTTAAAAATTAAAATTTGATAGTTTTGTAACTATTTTAGCATAAAAAATTAGGAATAATTATTTTGATTTTTAAATATTATTATATTATTATATAATATTCTAATCTTATTAATTTTCACTTTTTAAAATTTCTTCCAGTTTTGACCGGAAAGAACTTTTAATTATTATTGCTACCAAGAATTTATAAATAAATATCTTCTTTTTCTAATTCAGATGGTGGAGTTCTAATTAAATATTTTTAGAAGTAAAAAATATATAAATCTATGATAAATATGTCGTGCTATTTTCCACGGTATCTATCAGCCATTTCCGATAAAATTTTCTGCATAAGTTTATGTTATATGCTATTTTTAGAATCTTTAAATGATTTTAAGGGAATATATAATTTAATTGAGAAAATTGGGAAGACAGTGGGAAGAATATTTTCAGTTATATTATTTATGTTTAAGTTACATATTAAAAAACTCATACGGGGAGAAACATTTTGCATCAAAATGATTTTAAGATGAAACTTAGAAAATGTTTTGTTATAATTTTAGTACTTTTCTCATAACTTTTAAATAATTTAAGAGTAGATATACATAAGAGTTATAATTTGATTGTGAATATAGGGCTCCCACGGAGATATAGAGAAAAATAAACATATTTACTATATATTTATTAATTATATAGTAAAAAGCTCCTACATGAGGAACATTTTGCATGAAAGTACTTTCAAGTTGAAACTAATAGAAAATGTTTTGTTATAATTTAGTAATTTTCTCATACTTTTTAAATAATTTAAGAGTAAATATACATAAGTATTTTTATTTGATTGGGAATATAGGGCTCCCACGAAGAATTAGAGAAGAATAAACATATTTAGTCTATATTTATTAATTATATAGTAAAAAGCTCCCGCATGAGGATCAATTTGCATGGAAATACTTTTAAGTTGAAACTAATAGAAAATGTTTTAATACAATTTTAGTAAATTTTCCATACTTTTTAAATAATTTAGGAGTATATATACAGAAGCATTATAATTTGACTGTGGTAAAAGGGCTCCCACGAGGGATTAGAGAAGAATTAACATATTTAGTCTATATTTATTAATTATATAGTACAAAGTTCCTACATGATGAACATTTTGGATGAAAATACTTTAAATTGAAACTAATAAAAAATGTTTTAATAAAATTTTAGTACTTTTTACGAAACCATTTTAATTTGATTGTGAAAACATAAATTCCACGGGAAAGAACATTTATTTTAAAATATTTTCAAGTTGAAAATAACAAACAATATAATTTTATAATTTTTCATAAGTTTAGATGTTTAGAATAAATGAACATATATAGCTTATATTTTTTATGTTTAAGTTTTATGATGAGAAAATAAAATAAATTATTGACTCGCTAAATTCAAGTTTTCTAAGCATCAAATCAGCATAACAATCTTACAACATAGATTAATACAGCACAAGTTGGTTGTTGGAATAACTTATACATGAGAGAGAGAGGGACCGAGGGAGGGAGGGAGGGAGGGAGAGAGAGAGAGAGAGCGAGAGCGAGAGAGAGAGGGAGGGAGGGAGGGAGGGAGAGAGAGAGAGCAATTTGTCATACAATTTATTATATTATTATATCATAAACAAATTAATCAAATAAAAAATAATATTTACATTTACTTTTCATTTATGCAAAATAAATAATTCTATATATTAAAAGCAAATTATTATATACTTGGAAATATGTCCACGTGCATCGGCACGGGTATACATACTAGTAATAACATGATCACCCATCCTACACACGGATATATGGAGATATATATGCCGAAATGTTTGATATTTAATTGTCTTTGATATTTCTTGAAAAAATGAAGATAGTTACGACAAACAATGATAATCCTGGTCATTTTGGTAAATGTAATTTAAAATTTTCTTTGTATTTATATTTAAATTTATAGTTACTTATTTTATCTCTAGTTCTTTTTCTTTTTATAATATATGAAATTCTTTTAAACTTTTATCTATTTGAAGTGATCAAAATTACTTTGTAGTAGATCGAAAATTCACAGTTAGTGTAAATTATTTTACACAAACATCTAATTATTTTTCGCCATATTAGAAAAAAAATTAACATTAGTTAAATAAATAGAAATATAACCTTTTCTTCTATGTAGCATAGAACTATTATACATTGAGGTAAGACTTCTTTTACACTGAAATTGCAAATCCAATAAATAGTTTACTTGATAATTTGGCAAGGTAGTTTTGGTGAAGTTTACAAATGAAAGTTACCATGTGGCACTAAACTAGCTATAAAAATGCTAACAACTTCCGGTGGAGAAGATAACGATTTCAAAAAATAAGATCATGAGTATCAGTAACACACATCATATAAATGTCATTACTCTTGTCGGATACTGTTTTCTTTAGATCAAAACAGTATCCGAGAAGAATAATAATATTCTTATGATAAGTGTTAATGATGCTCCTGGTCTCATCTTTAAAATCGCCATGGGAGCTTTTAGCTTCTTTACAAAGACTTCAGTGTCATGCGACAACTTTCCTTTATAAACTTCACCAAAACTACCTAGTATCACAAGGGCCGATCATATTATCAACATCTACTATTGTATATTCTTTCATATATAGATTCTTGTGATTTAGTATGACATCTTCAATTTATTGCTTATCTTTTATAAGCATCTCACATTTTCCTAGACGTGTAATTCGCTTCACTCTAAAGCAGTGAATTATGAGACATATGAACAATATTATAATTTATCCACCTATAAAACATGTCTAGAACATATAATTATAGAATTAATATATCACAGAAAATTAACAATATTCCAACATATAAAGATTAAATAATTTATAGTTATAAATGATAATATAATAATAAAATTTTGATTTGTCTATTTTTCCTAAAATCTAATTCATAGCAATAACGCTTTGCAGTTAAAGACTTTATGCTATAAATTTCTTATGATTTTTACTTTTTCTTATTATTTGAACACTCTTGTTGCCATTTGTCCTCTACTATTTAATTGTGAAATCTATGTTCGCTAGAAATTTTTATCTTCTGAACTTATAAATAAAGTAATAATTGAACAACTGTGGTTCAATGTCATATCCAACATCTAAATTTACAGATAAATGACATTTGAAAATTAATTTTAGTAAAGGGAGGAGATTTTTAGTAATTTTTTTAAATGGAATAATTTTTAGTACTATTTTACCAGCTCACAACCTCACATCCATAATTACATACCAACGAGAAGCAATGAAGCAACATTACATGATTTATTACTAGAAGTTTTTCATATCAATCTCCAATAACATATGATACTTGCACACTTTTATTCAATGGTGAATTCCTTAAATTTTAAAATCTTAGTTCTAATTTATCATCAATGACTTCATTTCTTAATTTTAATTTATGAATAAATTATAATATTGTTTATTCATTGTAAAAAAAAACCACTCTTCTCGAATAATACAACTAAAATAAAAGATATTCTCATCAAGAATAAGTCATACTTCTTTGACTGTTATCTTACTATTATGTTATAAAATTGTTATTATGTTCATGATCAATATACATGACCTACAACATAATCTAAGTATTAAAATTCATACATCTGTGTAGTTAGATCCCTATACAAATACATATGTGAATTTTTGAGAGTAAAATCAAACGATAGAGTAAAATAACAAATGAGAACCATATAGTAAAACTAAAAAATATGAAAATTCAAGTTATATCTCTAAAATGAATGAAAGACCGAAAAACATAGGATATCAGTAGGTGGGAAGAAGAAGACTAATTTAACATGCCTCATAAATAATAAACAGTTAAACGGATTTATGTAATTTTATATAATATAGATGGAGAAACCGTGAAAGAGAAAATATAAAAGGGAATAAGATATATTACCAACAATACCAATATGGTTCCTGATCATTCGACTCCATTCATTTCTTGTAACAACAATTTTTGAAATGAAAACGTTAGAGATATTGTAATTCATTTTAACGGATTGCAAACGATGATTGATGCAAGGAAGACGGGGCGATGCCTTTTAAAAAAATAGAGGGGGTGTAGAGACTCCTATAAGAAGATTGGAGGGGAGGTGAATGCAAGTTTTCCAAATAATAAAGACAACATTTTTAGTAAATTGATAAGATACAAAATTTGGAGAAAAAAACATACATACTCGTAATAATGTGTATTCTTCATCCTTAGAGGTGAAGTTGAAGAAAGACAAATCTAAGGTGACACTGGAATACTTTTTGGAACAAGCGCCATTAAATTCCAATATATTTAAGAGTAAAATTGTCAAAAATTGAGACTCCTGAATAATATTGATGACACTCAATTTTTACTTTTTTTTTTATTTCTATCTCTCCCCTCTTATCATATATCACATCTTATACTTTTTTTCTCTTATTTTTTCTTTCTTTCTATCTCTCTCTTCATTCCACATCTCTACCTCAAAGAGAAGTGTAAATGAAACATTATTCCAAAATAAAATAAGAAAGTTCTACAATAATATTGTTAATTGTATCAAAATGAAACTATGAAATATAGAAGGCCAAAAGAGGAAAATCTGTAGCACACTGTTATAGAATTGTACGATGAGTATTATCAGAGTACATTTGTATTCGACAACTATATATAAGAAGGTCCTTTGTAGGTTGCGGTAGACACCCACCATCCCATTCCGTCACATCTCATGAGTCATGTCACATGTCATGTCAGTCATACTCATGTCATATATATATGCAGCAAATATGCGGTTATAATTTGGTAGCATGAATATATGTCATACATACAGAAGATACAGATATGTATCATCATCATTATTATCCTCGTATTCTCTCTCCTTCTGTGAGTAATAAATAAATAAGATTTCATTGTTCTTTCAGAAAAATAATAATACCATGTTGTATTTAGAGCAAAATACATGTGGAAATATTTAATTAAAATGAAGACGCATGCAGAAAGATCATGATGGTGTTCTGTGTCTTCCATGCTTGCTTTTGTGTAGTTTAAGACACATCCTGCACTCGCATTATCATCTCCAAATGCCCTTCTGCTTCTTCATTTTTACTATTTTGCCATTATATTACCTCCACTCGTCATTCCACTTACTTCAATCAAAAAATCTCTCCGGACAGGATGAGTGTTTCTCTTCATTTTTCCTAGCGAGTAAAAACAAACGAAATCTTTATGTAATGATGAGTAGAATTTTTCTGAAAGAAAGAACTGAAAATGGAGTGTAAAACCATAATTACACAAACAAAGAAAATAAGAAATGAAGCAGCAAGAGGAAAGGGGTAATTATGATATTATCCAGATCATCATACGGGGAGCGGCGGGGCCGTATCAGAACCTGTCAGAACAGCAGCCACTCCGCCGGAAAAAAGGCTAGTTTCGTCCATTCACATAATCCATTGTCCCATCAAAATTTCAAATATTAATTAATCCATTAATTAAATACTATTTTATTTAGACTAAAATTTATCATAGACGGATGGTTGCTTCAAGTGGTACATGCCTGATTCCCCTTAAATAAGGTATCGGTTCGAGTCTTGTGGATGAAAAAACCCGTCGATGAGAGAGTTAACCCCACCAATCCATCATGATCCTGGCTCGAACAAGATTACCTCCGAAGAGTACACCTATCTTAAAAGAAAAGTAAAATTTATTTATTTATTAAAAAAACATGATGTTGAAACAGAGAGAGCATGTTCTATGTTCTGTTCCATATTGAACCGAAAGCGAAAGAAGAAGGAAAAGAAAGAACCAATGAAGAATCGAAATGTAAGAAGAAGAAAACACTGATGAAGAATTTGAAGAAGATAGAACAAACAACACCACCAACAACAACAAAAAGCAAAAGCCTGTGTTCTCTTTCTTTCTCTTTCACCTAGCTAGCTAGGGTTTCCACTTTCCTCTCTTCTTTCTCCTTTTCCTCTGTTCAATCCCCAAACCAAGAAAAAATCAGTATCATCAATCACAGATTGAAAAAACTGATTTTGATCCCTGCCCACTTCATATTTTTCCTCTCTTCAGCTTCCTCAGTGATGCTTATTTGATTTGATGATAGCTTGGAGAACATGGTTCAGTAGAGATCAGCTGGAATTGTAACAGATTAGCTGAACGATGAAGATCGGAAAGTGTGAAAAGATTGTTTTTTTTCAGCTGTTGATTTCTTAGGAAACTTTTTTTTTTCTCCTTTTTTTTCTGGGTTTGTGTTGTTGGTGGATTCAGATCGTTGGTTTTGTTATCATGAGGTTGCTAACTAGGCTCTGATCTCGAAGGCTTTCATGTTTTCTTGTGTTTGGTGGCTGTCTCTTGCTGAGGAAACATCATTTGCTTCGACCCATTTGGCACAAGAGTCTGCAAATGCGTGCTTGCTGTTGATAAACCAATCTTGAAGTTGTAGTAGAGTAGAAGCCACTTGTGGTGGTTGGTGAAGTGAAGACTGTTTGGATTGTGAGTTTGTTACTAGTTAGCAATGTCCTGCAAGGATGGTAAAGGTGGATTTGATAATGGAAAGTATGTTCGTTACACACCTGAGCAGGTTGAAGCTCTTGAGAGGCTTTATCATGATTGCCCCAAACCAAGTTCCATTCGCCGCCAGCAGCTTATTCGTGAGTGTCCTATCCTCTCCAACATTGAGCCAAAACAGATCAAAGTTTGGTTCCAGAATAGAAGGTACTATTGCCTGCACAACCAGATTGCTATTTTTAGTTGTTAATAGTTTCATGGAAAAGTACTTGATTGGGGGAAGCTGCTAATTGAAGACAAACTCAAGTGTTCATTATTTTTTGGGTGTTTTTTGGTTTGTTTTAATGATGATGCTAGTGGATTTTGTTTGTTATTGATTCAGATGTAGAGAGAAGCAGAGGAAAGAGGCCTCACGGCTGCAAACTGTGAATAGGAAGCTGAATGCTATGAACAAACTGCTGATGGAGGAGAATGATAGGTTGCAGAAGCAGGTGTCTCATTTGGTGTATGAAAATGGCTACTTTCGTCAACATACCCAAAATGTATGGATTTTACTTATTTGTTTCTATTTTTTCAACTTGGTTGGTTTTAGTAGTTAGGTAATTTTGTAATCTACTGGGTCCTATTCTGAAAGTTTCCTTGTTTATGGTCTTAGAAGATTTATTTCTCTATTTTTAGCAACTTTAGGAACTCTATGGTTCTGCCCTTATTTATTCATTAATGAGTGCATTAGAATTGAGTTACAATGGTGCTATCTTTCTTTGCAGACTACGCTTGCAACCAAAGACACGAGCTGTGAATCAGCCGTTACTAGTGGTCAACGCAGTTTGGCAACCCAGCATCCCCCTAGGGATGCAAGTCCTGCAGGGTTAGTAGGAATATGATTGTTGGTTCCTTTCCATCATTTTTTTTCGTTGAAACCTTTTATGTGTATGCTTGGCCTAATGAAATCGCGTGTTGTTTTTCCCAGGCTTTTGTCCATTGCAGAAGAAACTTTAGCAGAGTTTCTTTCGAAGGCTACTGGAACCGCTGTTGAGTGGGTCCAAATGCCTGGAATGAAGGTAATCCAATAACTCTTTTGTATTTGTTGATTAATTAGTTGCTTTATTCTTCAATTTCATTTTCATTGGGATATGGCATGAACTGAATGGTTAAACATGGATCAAATTTACATCTTTAAATAACACACCCCAACAGGTGATAGCTTTCTTTATTATTAAGGGTTTGTGTTCTATTCGCAGCGTGCTAGCTTGAACAGTCATTTTTAAAATATAATTTTTTTTCATTAATTCTTGCTTATTTGCGCAGCCTGGTCCGGAATCTATTGGTATTGTTGCAATTTCTCATGGTTGCTCTGGTGTAGCAGCCAGAGCATGTGGTCTGGTGGGCCTAGAACCTACAAGGGTTAGTTCTCTGAATTTATTGTCTCTTTATAAATTGCGTTGCTTGTATTTATGGATGGCATGATCAACCATAATCTTTGCAGGTTGCTGAAATCCTTAAAGATAGGCCTTCCTGGTATCGTGATTGCCGAGCAGTTGATGTTTTGAATGTACTTCCCACAGCTAATGGTGGAACCATAGAGCTTCTTTATATGCAGGTAAAGAAAACTGTGTGTATTAATGATGATTCTGTTAATTCACGGGTAAATTTCTCATGTGTTTGAATGATGATTCTTTGCAACTTCACACACTAAATCTCTTATTTGCACACTTCACTCTATGATGATCAGCTATATGCGCCCACCACACTGGCACCTGCTCGGGACTTCTGGTTACTGCGCTACACATCTGGTTTAGAAGATGGAAGCCTTGTGGTAAGAGACTCTAAATAATCCTCAAGTTCTGTATTTGAGTAGATATTGTAGTTAGCAGCAGGATCTTGTGTGTGCAATGCCAGGCTCCATTTATATATTACAGTCTTATTTTCGATTACAAAGTACTCCTTTTCCACAAGTACATGAGCACGCACACATCATTCTTATAATGCTTCTCTGCTTCAGATCTGTGAGAGGTCTCTTAAAAATACTCAAAATGGTCCTAGCATGCCTCCTGTGCAGCATTTTGCCAGAGCTGAGATGCTGCCCAGTGGGTACCTGATCAGACCTTGTGAAGGGGGTGGTTCCATCATCCACATTGTTGATCATATGGATTTGGAGGTACATGGATTCAACTTTGTTGCAATAATATTTTTGTTTTAACAAAAATCAACTAAAGCATGCTCGTGTCATTGTTTAGCCATGGAGTGTTCCTGAAGTACTGCGTCCACTGTATGAGTCGTCAACAGTGCTGGCTCAAAAGACAACTATGGTGGTATGGTATTTTTGTATTTAGTACGGCAATGTGTTTTTTCCCAATGCGATTTAAAATGAATCTAGTTTAAATGCTGCACAGTATCATATTAATGAGGAGCTAAAATATATATGTTTGGGGATCACCAAAGGCTGTGGTTTCTTTAAATCTTTCTCCTTTTTATCCAGGCCCTACGTCATTTAAGGCAGATCTCACATGAAGTTTCTCAGTCTAATGTCACTGGGTGGGGCAGACGACCCGCAGCTCTTCGAGCACTTGGCCATAGACTGAGCCGGTTAATATTTTAACTTAGGCATATTTTTTGTTGAATTTCATTGCATCTTATTCTTAATTTTCTTCCGACATTCTTTTTGTTGAATTTCATTGCATCTAAATTTACTTTAGGCATATTTTTTTGTTGAATTTCATCGTATCTAAATTTCGAATCCCACGTCTATATCCTGGCAGGGGTTTCAACGAGGCACTCAATGGATTCACTGATGAGGGATGGTCAATGATTGGCAATGATGGTGTTGATGATGTTACAATTCTTGTGAATTCATCACCAGATAAGTTACTGGGTCTGAACCTTTCCTTTCCCAATGGATTTCCACCTGTCAGTAATGCAGTCTTATGTGCCAAAGCTTCTATGTTATTACAGGTTAGGATGCTTTAAAAGTTCACTTATTTTCCTTAAGATTAAATAAAATAAATTATCGAGTTAGAAATTATGCATTTAATCGCTGTAGATGATTTTAGTCAAAGATAGAGGTCATTTAAACCAATAGTTCATAATGTTCACTGCATATTCTGGTTCTGTATGAGTAGTTAAGCTCATGTTTAATTGAAAAAAAATCATGGAATTCAAATGATCCTGACATTAATGACTACCAATTGCTTATTAGTTATTTCACAATATATTGCTCCTATCAAATGGGATTATGATATTGAACATGTAAGGACTTGTTTGACCAGACATTGACCTTTCGAATCTGCAATTACTGAATGTGCCTTATTTGATATAAGTAATTATTTGGATATTTTCTGTCCTTTTACAGTCCTAATGTTCTCCTTAACATAAGCATGGCTTAGACCTGTTGCCAATTTTAGTTTTAACATTGGTGTTATATTTTTCTTATTAGCTTATGCCATTTCTTTTCACAGAATGTGCCTCCAGCCATTCTACTAAGGTTCCTGCGGGAGCATAGATCAGAATGGGCAGACAACAACATGGATGCCTACTCAGCTGCTGCAATTAAAGTTGGTCCTTGCAGCTTATCAGGATCTCGGGTTGGAAATTATGGTGGTCAAGTTATTCTTCCTCTAGCCCACACTATCGAGCACGAGGAGGTAGAAGTTGGTGCTAAATACTTACAGAAATATGACTGATTTAAATATTTAATGATTAAGTAGGTTCTGACATTTTGCTTATCTATCCTAGTTTCTGGAAGTCATTAAATTGGAAGGAGTCGCTCATTCTCCTGAAGACCCGATGATGCCCAGAGAAGTGTTTCTTTTGCAGGTAAGTTTTTCCCCTTTTGTTGCTTCCTGCCTTCCTCTATTTGTTACTCTCAGATGGTACTTGATATGCTTGATGCGGTGCTAATATGTTGAAACAGACTTTTAAGCTGTTTGACTTTGATGTACTACTCTTATCACTTAGGTTTATATTTCTCACTTCCACAAATTTTCTGTTCATATAATTTTGAGTTATTTAAAGAATTAATCATCCTGTGAAGTTGCTGCCATCCTATTGCATGCCTATGTTCTTTAAGTTTCATGCCATGTTAAACTTAGTGTAATGTTGGTTCACATGGTCCTATATTGGGAGGAAGACAAAATTATGAACAATCTCTTTGCTTACTTTCTTGTTTCTATATCTATGACGAGGAATAAGTAATATATTTCCTGGTCTTGAAATTTTTTGATAGACAAAAATACCTCGCTAGTATAGCTAAGTATCACTGATCTCCTGCAGCTGCTAGAATGATACTCTTGCCAACCATCACTTTGGTTTTTATCATATCATTGTTTGTGGTTCACTTTCTTATAGTTCATTTGATTTGTTTTGATAGCTCTGCAGTGGAATGGATGAGAATGCTGTTGGCACCTGTGCTGAACTTATATTTGCTCCAATTGATGCATCTTTTGCTGATGATGCCCCCCTTCTGCCTTCTGGATTTCGCATCATCCCTCTTGAATCTGGAAAGGTTGATCTTTAGTCATTGTTGAAGCAGTATATTTTGTTTGAACTTGGTATTTACCTTTCCACAAGGTTGTCTTCTTATTATTTCTATGATTTTTGCAGGAAGCGTCCAACCCAAATCGTACCCTTGACCTGGCATCTGCCCTTGACGTTGGCCCTGCTGGAACCAGAGCATCAAATGATTCATCTGGAAATTCTGGCTGTATGAGATCAGTGATGACAATAGCATTTGAATTTGCTTTTGAAAGTCATATGCAAGAGCATGTAGCATCCATGGCCCGGCAATATGTTCGTAGTATCATATCATCTGTCCAAAGGGTAGCACTAGCACTCTCACCATCTCATTTAAGTTCACAAGCTGGGCTTAGGGCACCACTGGGTACACCTGAAGCGCAAACACTTGCTCGTTGGATCAGCAACAGTTATAGGTATATATGTACTTTTTTCTTTCTTGCTAGTTGCCTTTAGTTATAGGTCTATAACATTTAAAGGTATATAACACTTGTAACTTATAGGTATACAACTGAAGTTAGTGTAGTGTCGTGTATGTAGCATAAACATTATGATACTGCATGGTGATGTCCCATTGGCAAGTGAAACAATTGTTTTTCAAGGTTGTATTTGGGATGAGAAATCAGTTTCATATTTAATCATATTCAAACAAATTATAAAAAGTAGCAGCTCTTGAAGTTGATGAATGGTTAGATAAGTTGCATACCCATATGTAATGATGTTTCTTTTTATCTCAGTGCCAGCTCTTGTCCTCCAATACTCCGGCGTACTTGTTTTCTGCTTATTAGAAAAAGTATTATTGAATAGAACTTTCCAGTAACAGATGCTGAGTTCTGTAAAATGTAAATAGACTCATGGGAACAAATCTTGACACTGTTGTATTTCTAACTGCCATCAGCTATTCCACTATTGTTTATCAATGTATCTTTATTTCTAATCTGTTATCAGATAATCCAACAAAGATAAGTTGCAGACACACTTTTAGTGAAATTTCTGGCATTGACTGATATGAAGTTGTTTGACTGTCTTAATTTTGTAGATGCTACTTGGGTGTTGAGCTACTTAAATCTAACAATGAGGGGAACGAATCTTTGCTCAAATCCTTATGGCATCATTCAGATGCAATCTTGTGCTGCACTCTAAAGGTATGCCCAACATTGATTCAATTTACATACTAGATGCATTTCTCATTGTGATTGAGCTTCCCCGATGTAAAAAAAAAAACAATGAAACAAGGAAAATATTTTGCTGAGACTAGTAGTTATTGGGAAAGGGCTCACAGGATGTTCAGCATTATCTTGAGTTATGGTGAATTTGGTAGATTTTATTCTGTCTTTTACCTTCAAAGTATTAACTCATTTCTGCCTTAAGAGGAGTTATAGCTCTGGTTTGCAAGTTAATTATTGATACTTCTGATTACTGAACTACTCTACTACTAGTTTAAAAGCACCTTCATGACACTCGGTTTTTGCAGGCATTGCCAGTGTTCACTTTCGCCAACCAGGCAGGGCTTGATATGCTGGAGACTACTTTAGTTGCTCTTCAAGATATAACATTGGAGAAAATATTTGATGATCAGGGCCGCAAGATTCTGTGCTCAGAGTTTCCTCAAATTATTCAACAGGTCTACTCTCAGGGAATTGATTTTGCATTCAATTGTAGACGACTTGAAGAATTTTCAAACATGCGCACAATCTTTTATAACTGGATGGATTTGTTCCTTTCTCTCATATCTTCCCCCTAGAACTGGGGCTTAAAATAGAACTTGCATCACTTTCAAGCTTTATTGTGCTTTTTATTGATTTTTCTTCATTCTATCTTTTGATAGGGGTTTGCATGCCTTCAAGGTGGTCTTTGTCTCTCAAGCATGGGGAGACCTATCTCATATGAAAGAGTGGTGGCTTGGAAGGTGCTGAATGAAGAAGAGAATGCTCATTGCATTTGTTTTATGTTTGTGAACTGGTCTTTTGTTTGACATGTGAACTAGAGAATAGGAGCTGAAGTATTAAAGATGAAGCACTCTTTTAAGACATGTTTTGTTGCTTTGTGTTTTCATATGTATTTGCTGCTAAGACTTGGGTTGCATGTAAAGACTAAATGTACTACTAGCCTATGTTTACATATTTCAGTATTCAGCCCTCTTTATATTTGGTCTTTCTTGATGTCTGGATGCAAAATTATCTTTTAAGATTCAAAGTATTTTGAAACCATTATGATCTAGAGTGATATATTAATTTCTTCTACAAAATTTTAAGTATTTTTGCAAGAAGAAAGATAGTTTTGATGAAAATGAACTAAGACCTCCCCTTCCCTCTTGAGATGGTTCGTGCAAGTGGTTGAGGACAAGTAACTAGCTACCTTCATAGAGGAATTTTCTCTGAGTAACTTTTGAGCTTTTGAATTGATTCTGAAGTAGAGTAAATCTTGAAGAAAGAGAAGCCTCTCCAAACAAGCTTAACTTTGAAACAACAAAAAATTATCTGAATGTCTGATCAAAATATAGCTCCAAAGCAGGGAACAAACATATATTAATTGAATCAATCGCTTATCGCTTATAGGTCATGACTTGACTAATTTTGTTCAAATCAGAAACATTTGCATCTTGATAAAGCTATAACTCTTCCCGTATGAGCTTTTTTCATTCATAAAACTCAAGATGAGACATTGCCTAGAAGGAATAAGCATGTACCATAGAATTGGTCCTGGCTAATTTAGTTAAGGTAGTGATATGTTCATTTTACATTTAGAAAGTAAGTGGATGAGTGATTGTCAATTGTCATTCTCGATCACATGCATTAGTTATGTTTAACTGTGATTCACATATTTATCGATTTATCAGTGCCATAACTATTTCCTTAATAACCACCATTTCACTTATATGATTCATTTGTATATGGACAACGTTGATACATGTACTATGACTACCATCCAGTCCAATTTGTGCATATGAGATAAAGACTGCAACAACTTTAATTGGTTGACATCTTCCTTGAAAATTAAGCTTTACTCTTCTTTTTGAGCTCCTCGTGAAATGAAAAAGTTTACCACGAAAGCAGAAAGTCGAAGCAAATGTGTTTGTGGTTTTACCATGAAATCATGTGAATGCCCCACAAGCTGTATATACTATGCATGCTCATCTCAGCTTGTATTGGACGACATCTCATCAAATTGCTAAAAGGGATAACTTTTTCATTAATGAATGACAACCAACTTTCTAATGGGTAATATTGATGCTTTAAACACTACTCCCTCCGTTCCTATATAACTGATACTTTAAGGTTGTGACACAAATATTAAGAAGTAGCAATTAATATTCTTGTTTTACTAAAATTACTATCTAACTTCCTATTATACCCTTTATCTCTCTTATCAATTCTAACTTTTCAATTTTCCTACCAACAATAAATGAAGGGCACAATTGATAAAGTAGCATTAATGCTCTCTTGAAATTGTAAAAGTATCAGTTAAATAGGAACAAAAAAAAGAACCAAATTAGTACCAGTTATTTAGGAACGGAGGGAGTACTACTCATTATAAGAAGTTGAGTTTTTCTTTTTATTTTTTTCTCACTATTTAAGCCTGTAAACTTTCAAAGAACAAAATGTGTATATGTGATCTAAAGTTTAAGATATATCAAAATAATAATTAACGTACAAAAGATGATAAAATCCTTATTAAAGTTGTTTTAGATTGATTGTAAAACTATACAAACTATCATCATGCCAGTAATATTAATATTCTCAACCATGGATATTTACAATTGGTATTTTTCTTTAATTTTTATTTAATTTAGACCATATGTACTCTTCATATCAAGTAATACCGTTTCAATTGGATAGGACGCCATGGGTGACAAAAAATTTCTTGTGAGTTTTTATGTAGCTACGTACATACGTAGGGTTTGAATTGAGACCTCTAGTTTTGTTTGGTTGTGGATTGATCAACTCAACTATTGATTCATGCACTTGTGAATCTGTGATTAGTGTTGTCTAAATGATAATAAAACTGTACAATATATATAGCTAAAATAAACAAGAAGGAAAAACCAAAATGATTTAATAAAAAAAGATAAGAATAGAAAATAATATGACACATTAAATGTTCTAAAAGGTATAAATATGTAAAAATTAATCTGGCATCAAGTTGGTTTGAGTTGAATAAAATAAATCTGAGAATCAAACTGATTATAATTAATTTAATTTGAGTTTAACATAAAGAAAACTAATTAATTGGGTATCGATCCGAACCGATGAACTCTTCTAGTCGACACCTTGCCTTCCACTATTATCAGCCAAAGAAACTAAGAAATCATGCGTATCTTGCAGGTTGGCTGCACAATTCCATCACCTTTTTCTTGCAGCCACAAGGTCCACAACCACCAAGCTTGCAAGTTCACTTGGTAGTAAAACATAGAAGAAAAAAAAGCACACATGACATTAGATATACATGCATGCAATCACACCAAATTTCGAAAAAGCTTCACGAGTCACCGGATTCTCATTAAATCTTTCTCGAAAAATCTAGTGGATTCACGATGATTGAAACTGACATTTGTGTTTCTTAGATCCACACATGTTCACAATGTCAGATTCTCAGAATCAAATGGAACCATTATAAATAGCACTAGCTAGTTCCTTCCTTCTTATCAAGTTCAACAATTGAAGAAGCACTCTTAATTAGTCTTCCTATATTGTTTTTTTTTCTTCTTCTCAAAGTCCATTTACACAAGAATCAAGTTCCAATTTTACTCTTGATTATGGCACCCCATGGTGAATCTTATCCTTTGCCTTTGCCTAGTTCTTTCTCAAAACCCAACAACAACATGGTGTCAAAGCCACCAAGGGTGTCATCAAATCACATTCAAAGAACAATCTCAGACCTCACATTTGAGCTATCAAAAGAAGGGATTGATCATTTGACACTTCCACCAGTGGCTGAGGTTGAGGAAATTGCAAAGTGTGAGTGTTGTGGGATGTCAGAGGAGTGCACCCCTGAATACATTGAAAAGGTAAGAAGCAAATTCTTGGGGAAATGGGTGTGTGGGTTGTGTTCTGAGGCAGTGAAGGAGGAGTTGGTGAAGAATGGAGGGAAAAAGGAAGAGGCTTTGAGTGCACACATGAGTGCATGTGTCAGGTTCAACAAGTATGGGAGGAGTTTCCCTGTTCTGTTCCAAGCAGAGGCCATGAAAGAGATGCTGAAAAAGAGCAAAATGGAAGGGAGAAGGGCCAAGTCTTTCAATCCTAGGGAGAATGATAAAAAGAAAGGTGGGATTGCAAGAAGTTCAAGTTGCATTCCAGCTATTACAAGAGAGATCAATGATCTCACAAAATCAGGGTTGTAACTTCCAGTCCGCAACAACATCATGACCGCAATTGTGGGCAGTTTCAACTCGCATTTGTCTGCAATTCCGTGAACGCAACCAATTCCGTGAACGCAACCGTAATTCAAAACACTCAAAAAAATAGCTAATTATTAATCTTAAGTTTTTATCATCATAACTAGTTCAAGCTTTTTATTCTCAATTCCTATGTGAAGGGGGAACATGGTTTTTTTTTATCATTATTTACCTGTTCCCCCTTTTTTTGTTGCTTTTTTCTACTGACTAGTAACCACTCCAGGTTTCTAAATGTTTCTGAGACCCTCTTTGGGGGAGAAACCCAAAGGTGCCTTGTGAGTCAGGTTTTTTCAGGTCTCTCTCCCCATCATAGTCCTGTCTGTTTGCCTTTCTTTCTCTGGAGGGTTATTAATTATTTGTCTGTAGTAACTGGCTTGTTCTTTGTTTTGTTCAATGATATGTAATGTAACAGATATTACCTTAGTGAGCTAGTTTTGTCTCTACTCACTACTCAGTATTACTTACTAAAGAGAAATTATGAGGCTTATTAAAGTAGTATGAGTATGTTTTAAAAAAGAAAAACACATCATATGGTTCAAAATTTTGAAGATTGATACACACACCAGTGGGGATCAAGTTACTCTTGATTAAAACTATTGATCGATTCCTTATAAACCTTAAGAACATAATAACATAATTCTTTAGAATTCTTAATGTATTGCCTTCAAAATTCAAACTTTTTTTCTTCCAATTTTCTAGATACTACCAATCCTATAATTTACGCCTCATTTAAAAAAAAAACCCATACTTCATTCTTCTATCTATTTACTCTAGCTTCTCAACAAAATTTGGAGACTGTATTTTATAATTTGAGTTGTTAATCTCTAATAAAACAAGAATAAGATAGGTATTGTGCAGAGCTGTTGCAAGCAACTTAAAATTGCATCGAGCGAACATGATTTGAGAGGGCATGGACATGTAAATTTCTGCCCTATTTTTATTTCTAGCTCATGTGAGGAGATGATTAAGGATTAATTTTTTTTTAAGGCAGGATTTATATGTAGAATTTGGTTACGTTTAACTCTACTCTGAAAATTGATTAAGAGATCAAATTAAGTTGCTCTATCAATTACAAGGACTATTTTGATGGTATTTCTTATAAGAGTGAGACTTTTTAACACAATCATCACACCCAAGGCTGAACATCTAGATGATGGAATTAACTCTTATATAATTAGTCTTCAATAAACACATCTAGAATAAGTTCTGATACCATCTTCAAATTTGGATTCTTTGTAAATTTATGCCGTCATGCAATTTGATCTATTTAATTAAGATTGGTTAGGTCAAATTTTAAACGATAAAATATATGAACTAGCTAATTAAAAAAAAAACCGTTCAAATCCTTTGAATGCCTCAACACAGGGTAGCCCACCCTGGGAAACTGGAATTCTACTATTTAGGTTAATTGTTGCTCTCCTAAAATACTACTAGCTTGGATACCATGATCCTGCAATATCTGGTTAGCTTGAGGTTGGTTTTCAACCTTATAACCCAAACAGTAATACACTCTTTACTTACTTTACTTCCTCTTCTCTCCTTTCCTAAAGCAGAGGCTCCCTCAATAATGCTCTGATTAAAATAATAATAAAATAAAGGCATAATAAAGCAACACAACTCACAAAAATAAAGCAACACATTACCTCCACAATTTTCTCCTTCTCTACTTTTTTTCTTCATCTTCCACTATATATACAACCCCATCACACCCTCCCTCTTGTCATTCAATCCATTTCCTCTTCTCTGTCAACTCAAATTCTCTCCCCTCCCTCTCTCTCATTATCAAATCACTCAAACAAAAACATCTTTCTTTTTTCTAAACGAAAACAGAAGAAAAACAAGAAGTAGAAATGGAAATGGAAAGTAATGCACCAGCAGTAGCTAAAAGAGTATGGAGTATGGTACGTGTGGTTTACTTCATGTTGAGAAAAGGCATCTTAAAAGGCAAGCTCATGATGGATCTCAAAAATATCATGCTCAGACGCCGCGGCAAGCTCGCCGGCAAAGCCATTGCCAACCTCATGTTCCACCACAGCCACCACGGCGGCACCACTACCTCCCGCCCTCAATTCTCTGCCTCCAGGGAGTATGAGTTCAGCTGCAGCAACACCCCCAACTACAGCTCCTTCTCCACAGGGAAGCGCAACCGCCACAGCAACCACCACAACAACCACTTCTTCACAAGCGCTCACGCGCCGCCCATGCAGGACGACGAGGCAGTGACAGCGAACGCCGTGAAGGCGGTGCTGGAGATGCTGAATAACGAAACAGAGGTGTTTTATTCCCCTGCTCTTCCCGGGAAGGTGAGGCAGTTGAGGGTGACGGACTCGCCGTTTCCGCTGCGAGAGGCGGAGGATGAAAAGGACAACCAGGTGGACAAGGCGGCGGAAGAGTTCATAAAGAGGTTTTATAAGGATTTGAGGAAGCAAGATTGAATTGATTTGAATATTTTTGGATTGAATAGAACCAAAATGAACACTGAGTAAGGATGTGTTGACTGTTGACTCTCATGGGTTATACATTTATAGTAAACACATCAGAATTAAAATTAATAGTTTGTCTTGATTGCTGATTTTTTGGTAAATTCTTGATTGCTGATTAAAAAGATATTACGATTTGATTTTGGATATTATTTAAAATAAATAAATAAGGAATAATTGAGATTTAACAAATACTCCATGAATTATGGAAAGCATTCAAATGTGAAATTTCATTAATTTCTTTTCTTGAATCATCAATAAATATTTATATATATTACGCGCGGAGCTTCTTGCTATTCTCCGTGGTTTGTCTTTGTGTTGGGACCGTGATTTCAGGTGTGTGGAGTTGTTTACTGATTCTTTGATAGCCTTGGGTTTGATCATGGAGAGACATCCTGTGATCCATCAGTATGCATCGATCATTGGGCAAATCAAGGGCCTTCTTGCGAGACAGTGGCAGATTCAGTGTCATCACATTCTTCGCGAAGGTAACGCGGTAGCTGATTTTATGGCAAAGCATGTGATAAATGTCAATTTTACCTAATTTCAATGAGAAATATAGACACTTATCCTTGTAAATTCATGAGAAACCTTGACCAAATCTAATTTCTTTTGTTTAGAACTTGTTGTTAGATGTACTTTAGGATAGAATGTGCTTAAACTTGATTATGATCTTGATTTGTGTTTAAGGAATGAAGATTCAATGAAGAAGACAAATTTTGGCAAGAAAATAGGAATTTGAAGATGCCCAGGGCGCCCAGCGGTATGCAGAGGCCGCTCAGCGCCCAAGGCGGTGGCAATTACCTTCCTCTGAAGTAACTGGCCGCTCAGCGGCCAAAAAGGGGCGCTCAGCGGCCAGGCCTGTGACAGCACATTATAAAAGACCCTTTTCTGATCAAAACAGGAGGTAACTTGGTTTTTTGGAGAGAGAATTCGATAGAGAACATAAAGGGAAGGAACTTAGAGCTTGGGTAAGCTTCCATCGAGCTGGAGCTACGCCGAAGTCGGCACGGATCATCACTTCCATCCTATTTCTCTTGTAAGCTTGTCTAGCTTCCATGTCTATGGATAGCTAAGCTTTTCTTTGTTAGGATTTGGTGTAGTACCTTGACTCTATGTATCTAATTTAGTTCTTATGCATATGAATCTATCTATCTCTTGATTTCAATGGTATAATCTTGTTCTTAAAGCTTGTTTTAACTTGATCAATTAGAACTTGATTAGAGATTTGATGTGTGAGTGAAAACTACATATTTGAATTGGATTTAGGTTATATCATCTAATAATCCTAATTGCTAGACATAGAGTTAGGTTTGTTAGTCTTTAAACACCCGAATCAATCACGCTTCGCTTTGTTAGTTATGCGAGACATCGGTAATTAGGAGAGCGAACCGTTAATCTTCTCATGTAAGGAATTAATGAGTTAGATAAGAACTGGTGTGATGGAATCAAGAATAGAATGATTCATATGTGTTGAATTAACGGATTCATAACAGTTAAGGTGCGAAACCCAATCCTAACAAGTTTTCTCAATCTGTTTAAACCCGTTGTTATTATTGCTTTCCTTTATATTTACGACGTATTTCGAAACAATCAATCAAAAACTTTGTTAAATTCATTGCTTAAGTGGTTTTACTATAGAACGGCGTTGTATTTCCAATTCCCTGAGGACGATAAAAACTCTTTGCTATACTACGATTGAATCTTGAAGGATTCGAAAGTGGTTAAGTAAAAATCTTTCAACAAAATGGCGCCGCTGCCGGGGAGAGCTGTGGATGTTGCTGCAATCATCTCCAATGCCTTAGCTGAGTGTATTCACAATGGGAACTCTCTAATTTTTCCTTGCCTTATCACTTCATTATGCAGGGAACGTAGAGCTTATATCCCCGATGATGACACAATTGAGACAAAGCTTAGGAGTCCCATCACTGGTCCATATATCACCACTCATTGCTCACCTAAGCCTTTGACTGAGGTGTTGAAGAAACTTAGAGACCAAAACCGTATACCAAAGGAGTCAGCATTAGAACCAGAGTCACCACCAGCACTATCAGATAGAGAAATGCTATTGCAGATGCAGGCTCAGCTGGATCGCCAAAATCAGCAGCAGAAGGCGTGCTATACAGCCATTACTGGGTTTTATCAGAGTTTTCATAGCATTTATGGCTCACGCCCTGACTATGTGGGCCTGCCATATTCAGAGTATCTCCAGAACAATAAATGGCCTGAGGACATGCCAACTACTAAAGTTGGGGAGAGCAATAGCAGACAAGGAGCTCAGAAGGAACCTGAGGATGATGATGGAGATGACTATGATGCAGAGGACATGGATGAGGATGATGATGCAGAGGATTGAGGACTCTCCACTATTCAGTGACTTTTTAGTTTTCTGCATTTTATTTCAGTTTTAGTATTTTAAATACTTTAGTATGTTGGTACTTTAATTTTGTGCTTTGGTTTTAGCTCTTTACTTGATGTTGGTACTATGCTTATGTTTATTTTGGGATGGGAGCTTTGTTTTGCTCAAATTTTTGATTACTTTGGAATTGGTTGGTTTGAGAGCAAGCATGAACTATGAAATGCCAACTGAGTGCATGATTTTGTGTTTTTAAATTCATGATCATTGTGTTTTGCACTCACTTGATACCATGACATGATATTAGTGCATCATTCACATGAGGTCTTAGGCTCAATTTGTTTGAAAATGCTTGAAATCAAGGATACATACCTAAGTCGGGTGAGGGAGTGTGACCAAACACTAGAGAGAATGTGAGAATCATCATTGTTTTACATAGTTGAACTTGCTTGAGTCTCTAATTTTGTGGAATTGCATGGAAATGAAAGAAAATGATCAAGACATTTTGTTCTTTAGTGTAAATAACTACTTAGCCATATAGCCTACCTTTACTTAGGAAATCACTTTGTTACCCCACTTAAGCCAAAAATTTTGAAAATTTCCTTGTTTTGTATATGACCCCAAGGTCTAAAAAGAAAAACAATGTCTCTCCCTCACTTTCTTAGTTAAGAGAGCATGAATGATGAGAAAATGGGATTGTATAAATGTGTAAGTTAGGGGGAATGGAAACCATTGAACATTTATTTTGATTTTGTGTAGTGATCAATGTCAAACTTCTCAATCTTTGTTCTAAAAAAAAATTGATGAAAAAGAAATGAAGAAAGAAATGTTGTATATATCAAAAAAAAAAAAGAAGAAAAAGAAAAAGAAAAAGAAAGATAGAGAAGTGTAAGGGAATGAAAGGGTTGAGGTGTAGTATAAATGATAAAGGAATGGTGACAAAAGAGAGACTCTTGGGTAAGGAGAGAGTGAAAGGTTTATAGTTGTGATAGATGTCATTTTATGCTCTCTTAGCTTGAAAGTCTTTGAGTATCCAGAAAAACCAATATTCTTTTGAAACCAGGCCTCATTACAACCCTTAGAAAGACCTATGTGATTCTTGATTAACCATGCAGTTTGATGATGACTGAGACGGGTAGCAAGTTAGATTTGTGTGATTCATTGATAGATGTGAGTGAAACACTTACCCTTGCTCTCTTGAGTGGTGCATTTAATGTAAGATTTTGAGTGAATCCTTGATTGAAAAGTAGGAAATTCAAAGTGTGCTTAGAATCTCATGTTGATATGCTCTTTTATCATGATTTTGGTTAATTGTTGTGGGCTTCACATGATCTTCCTTGAGGAAATGTCTTACAAAAGAAATTCATGCATTTTGAAGAGCTTTTGAAAATGGTTATTCAGAACTCATGCTTGTTTAAGAACATGTGTATATATGTGTTTTGAAAGCTAATACCTTTTGTTTGAGGACAAACAAAGTTCCAAGTCAGGGGGAGTTGATAAGTGTCAATTTTACCTAATTTCAATGAGAAATATAAACACTTATCCTTGTAAATTCATGAGAAACCTTGACCAAATCTAATTTCTTTTGTTTAGAACTTGTTGTTAGATGTACTTTAGGATAGAATGTGCTTAAACTTGATTATGATCTTGATTTGTGTTTAAGGAATGAAGATTCAATGAAGAAGACAAATTTTAGCAAGAAAATAGGAATTTGAAGATGCCCAGGGCGCCCAGCGGTATGCAGAGGCCGCTCAGCGCCCAAGGCGGTGGCAATTACCTTCCTCTGAAGTAACTGGCCGCTCAGCGGCCAAAAAGGGGCGCTCAGCGGCCAGGCCTGTGACAACACATTATAAAAGACCCTTTTCTGATCAAAACAGGAGGTAACTTGGTTTTTTGGAAAAATTCGATAGAGAACATAAAGGGAAGGAACTTAGAGCTTGGGTAAGCTTCCATCGAGCTGGAGCTACGCCGAAGTCGGCACGGATCATCACTTCCATCCTATTTCTCTTGTAAGCTTGTCTAGCTTCCATGTCTATGGATAGCTAAGCTTTTCTTTGTTAGGATTTGGTGTAGTACCTTGACTCTATGTATCTAATTTAGTTCTTATACATATGAATCTATCTATCTCTTGATTTCAATGGTATAATCTTATTCTTAAAGCTTGTTTTAACTTGATCAATTAGAACTTGATTAGAGATTTGATGTGTGAGTGAAAACTACATATTTGAATTGGATTTAGGTTATATCATCTAATAATCCTAATTGCTAGACATAGAGTTAGGTTTGTTAGTCTTTAAACACCCGAATCAATCACGCTTCGCTTTGTTAGTTATGCGAGACATCGGTAATTAGGAGAGCGAACCGTTAATCTTCTCATGTAAGGAATTAATGAGTTAGATAAGAACTGGTGTGATGGAATCAAGAATAGAATGATTCATATGTGTTGAATTAACGGATTCATAACAGTTAAGGTGCGAAACCCAATCCTAACAAGTTTTCTCAATCTGTTTAAACCCGTTGTTATTATTGCTTTCCTTTATATTTACGACGTATTTCGAAACAATCAATCAAAAACTTTGTTAAATTCATTGCTTAAGTGGTTTTACTATAGAACGGCGTTGTATTTCCAATTCCCTGAGGACGATAAAAACCCTTTGCTATACTACGATTGAATCTTGAAGGATTCGAAAGTAGTTAAGTAAAAATCTTTCAACAGCATGACGCTTCAGCTTTGCCTGCGTGGCTGGTTTGGGATACACCAATTTAGGGGACTGAACATTTGTTGAGAGAGGACCGCATGGGCACTTTGTTCATGAGGGTTTAACTCTCTCCTTTTTCTTTTCTTTTTGTAAGCTCTTTTTATCAAAAAAAAAACTACCATAATTTGTAACAAAAAAACTACCATAATTTTTTTTGACAGTAAAAAAAAAAACTACCATAATTGATTTTAATAAATGTAGGGTGACACATGGAAAGATCTAGTAAAAACCATATTTTAATAAATATAATAGATAACATATTCCTTTTTACATTAAATGATTTTGGGAAGTATTTAAAATTAATATGTTTCTCATAAGATTTTGAAAATAAATAATGGATTTAAATTTTTATTAAAATATTCACATGTAAAATTTCATTTCAAATTTAATAAAAAATTGAAAGATTTTTACTAATGTGAGCCTATTAAGGAAATTAAAAGAAATATCGTATGCCTATTTATTGAAACATTAGTCATGGTATTAATATTTTTGTAAGATTAGGGTATCCACCATCAATAACAATAATTAATCATGGTCTTAATACTAACATCAAATATAAAGACATGATTTGTGTAATAGAAATAGTTTAACACTTAGGGTCAATTGATCTTGTCCCTAAACAAAAACACAACGCGGTATGTATTGACAATAATTTATGTATAAGAAAAATAAAGGTATACATATTTTTTTAAAGCTGAATTTTTATTTGATGAAATAGTTGAAAGTACAAACATTACTCAACAAAGTGAGCATAATCCTCTCCAATAATACATAGGTGAACCTTCAAACCCAATAGCTTTAGTGCACCTAGCATAAGGATTCAAACAAACATCAATAAGGATTCAAACCCGAATCAAGTACCAAAACGACTAAGGAAACTATAAAATAAATGGAAATACATTAGTTTATCAATTATGTAATTTCTATAAATTCCCACAATTAAAAGAAATTACATAACTAACGAACATTGAAAAATCGATGAAAAATCTCTAGCTCATGATCCCATCTACAATATTCACACAAGCTAATGTCATCATCATCATCGTCGTCGTCATCTAGTAATACCCATCTACCCATCTTCACTCTCCACCCTTTGCATGTGTTCTTAGAGTTACATAGATGGTTTTGATTGCGTCCCAATGTTCCATTGTTTTTCCACATAAAGTCCAATAATTGTTTTACTCTGTTTCTAGAGCTTACAACACACTTGGACCTCCTCAGATAACGCATATACTCAAGACCTTGTTTTCTCAATTTATTGTCTTCAGAGCATAATGAAATCATACCATACACATATTTTGTTTCATTATGACCCTTTTGAGCAGCTATTTTCAAGATCTCAAGACCACCTTCAATATTTCCATTTGGATAATCAAAATATTTTCGCAGCCCTTCTCTATACAAACTCTCTATGTTTCCAGATTCCCGACAACGGTTCAAGAACAATGTTGTTTTGTCATTAGGAAGCCACTGTACTAACGGAAACTTGTCTAAACAAACTCTTTGCAAAACGTATCTATCTTCAGCAGCATCATGAAAATCTTTGCAACACATTTTGATTGTGTGGAGGTCGATGAAAGAGTGTGAGGCCACAGTTGCAACTACCTCCACTAACGAGTCTCTTGAAAGTATTTTTATGGTAGCGTTGGAGTAGGTACATGTACAAGGGCGTTGTCTCTTGCTCCTTTTCCTCTTCATTAATTTTGAATAAGTTCTCTGCGGTGGCTGCTCAACAACACACGCTCTACAAGCAGATGTAGTACGTGGAACGCGTTGTGCGGAGCCACATGCAAAACTACAACCTCTGGTTCTAACCATATCTATAAGAAATAATTTAAAATAGTTTAAATCATTCATGTTGAAGCTAAGAATTCAAATAATATATGAAATCACATTATCTAAATTAAAATCACATAAGATAAAGCTTCGCCGTGGCGAGAGCTTCGTCTACACGACACATGGAGAAAAAAATATAAATGAAAAATGACAAAACAGAAGAAAGAAGAGAGCTCACCTGATTAAAGGAATAAACTTGAAATGAAGTGGAATGTAAGAATGGTGAAGAGAAGGAATGTGAGGGGTGATGAGGAAGAGGAGGAGGAATATGGTTAAGAAGAGGAAGGAGATGAATGGTGAGGGTTTTAATGAAAGATTTATGGGTATTTTTGTCATTTTCAAAAATAGGGGCATGGTGAGCATGTGAGAGGATAACGTTGTTAGCTTTGACCAAAATTTTAATTAGTACATTCTCAATAAAGTTATAATATTTAAGACATGTCTATAATCTATTTCAAATTATTTTTGAATTTCAACAGAAATAAATACTTTATATATATATATATATTGGGAATTTTAATTACTAAATAATTTTGAAAGGATGCAATAAATTATTAAATTTACTATGAATATAAATGTCTTTAAATGCATAAATTTTAATTAATATTAATATTAATTAATACTATCATTAATATTTTCTTAAATACTTTTTTTTGTTACCTAAACATGGTAAGAATTATATTAAATAATTATTAAAAACATGCTACAAGAAGTGAATTTATAGTTAAGTTATATATTTTTATAGAAATATTTTAACTCTCAGTTATTTTAAAATAATAGTCACTAATTAGAATTATTATTATGCAATATAAATGACTTATATTATTTTCTATAATTAATATTTACTAATGTATATAGTACTATTATTTGATTATTTCATAATAATTTTTCTACATATTTGTTTTAGTAATTAATAACATTGAAATAATTATTATTAATTTAATAATGAATTTATTTTAATAATATTAACCTTTAAATGTTTTTAAAGCTAAATAGTATAATTATTTAATATTATTAATTGTAATGATTAAAGTAATTTCTATTAATATATAATATTAATTTCACACTTTCTTGTCAAGTTATTTAATTTAAATAAATAACGTAAAAATACAATTTTAATATTTCATAATTAATATTAGTGGAATGAATTGATAAGAATTTAAGTAATGATTAAATATCTAATTAATGGTTCTTTTCCTCTTGTAACAACAAAACAAAATCTAATTAATGATTCTTCAAGTTCATTTTATCATATAATATATATAATTAATAATACAAAAAAATCATTCATGAAAATTTAATATTACATTATTGAGAAACTGTTTAAAAATCATTAATATTCATTAACGCATACATGATGAAAGTTTAAAAAGAAGTGTGGTACACCACATAAAAGGCACGGCACTTTATCGAGGAACTGTTTTATCTGGGGTCATTGAGCCTAGTTGGGTCACTGATTGTAGGGTTGGATCACGCTTCAGTGCCTTGGTGGTTATGTGTTAAATTATTAGTGGCAGAGTTGAGGTTTGAAATGAATGAGGTTAAGAATCTCATCTCTCATTTTCACACACTCATATGCCTTGGTCTGGAATAAAAATCAAGATGTGACATACTGAAATTTGTCCCCACATGCATGTCAATTATTAAACGAACGCATACATACTGATTGAACATATCTTGCGTCATCTATCCTCTTTTTATACTTTGGCTTATCTAATAAGAAAAAAAATCTATCCTCTTTTTCGGCCAACACATTATAGAGCTTAATCACTTTTCACTTAAATCAAATTGAAACTTGTATACAAATAGTTCAAATAATGATGTGCTAATAAACATCTTTACATTTATCTTTCTCTTATAAAAAATCATCAATACTTATTGTGTTATAACAATTGCATAGTCATTCAAAGAATAATAAAATTCATGTTTAAGTTCAGAAAAATCAAACGGCAAGACAAATATTTAAATTTAAAATTAAAATTCAAACAACAATAATTACTATAAAAAATAATAAAGATTATTCTTAAATATATTAAAATGGTAATGGTGGAGTAATGAATTTAAACTGAAACTAAAAGTTAGTATTTAAAAAAAATCTATTTATATTATGATTGAGTTTTTGAAAACAATTTAATATTTTTATATTAAAAAATTATTGTGATCGAGTTTGATTACTATATTATGCAAAACCCGGCTCTGCCCGTGTTTCTTTCCTAACTATGAACGTAAGGATCAGGAAGAAAGAGCAAGAGATGATGCTCGACGTAATCCCCTCTCTTCCTCAAAATACTCAATTTTTTTTAAAGCAAAATATATATGATATAAATAACTCAACTTTATTTGATACATTTTTTTACAAAGTAAAATTTGAACCGATCTGTACATAAATAAATAATTAAATTAAATTAAAATACTTTTGATATATTTTATTTTTAAATACTTGGTTAACATTCTCAATAACGTTATGATATTTAAGACTTGTCTATTTCAAATGATTTTTAAATTTCTATAGAAATAAATATTATACATACATATGTTGGGAAATTTCATTTTTTATAATGATGAATTAATTCAAACCCAATTTAGTCAATGTTTAATATAGTAAAATAATTCATTAGCACTATCTTCAATATTTCCATCACACATGATAATTTATTTGTAAGAAAGTATATGATAATTGCTATAAATATACATGAATACATAATAAAATTAAAATAGTTTAAATTTTTGTCTTGAATAAATATTTATTTAATTTAAATTAGTGTTAAAGGATTACCCAAAATAATAGTAATATGTAACTTTTCTTAAAATTCATTAAAAAATCCTATAATTGCCTCACATTAGTCACATAGTATAGATTCATACATCTTAATTAATTACTTCATTTCAAAAAAAGAAGTTATGTTAATTACTTATTATTATTACCATTATTATTATTATTGTTTAAGACTTTTCTATTTCAATGTTTTTAGGATTTTTATAAATTCAATTTAATAACTACTAATAAGATAATTTCATTAAATTTTATTTTTTTCGAAAACAAAAGAATATATTAATAAAGATAAACAGTTATCCTCATGAAAGAGGAGACACCAACAAACCCTCCTCTAAAATAACAGAGGGAAGAAGCACTACTAAAAATTCGGGATTTTAGCGGCGGCTTGTGCAACCGACACAAATTTTCTATCGAAGAACCCCAATGCTCTCTTCCCATCGTTTGCACGACCTCACCACGTTCCCATCCTCTCCTCTGGCGTGACCCTCCCTTCCGTCGACCTCGCTCACCTCTTGGTCTCTCACCGCGTGGAAGCTTCTCCACGCTGCTTCCTCCCTCAACGTTATCCCTCCCTTCCTCCTCCTCGCCCTTCTCTCTTTCTCCTTCACTGCTCATTCGTTCCACAAGGCCTCCTGAAGGTTGATGCGGTGATGGCCAAACCCTCAACACCTCCATAGAACTCCTAACATCGTGGTTCATTCTGGTTCATCGACTCTGTAAGCCATGGTGATCCACTCAATTGTCTTTTGGTCTTCTCTATTCTCTTCAGTTGATATCTAATAAACATTACTCATCTCCTTTCCTCTTCATTATTTGTTTTCATGTTACAGATTTTAGGTTTTGACTTGAAGGTGTGTCTCTTGCGGCTCTGGATCGTAGGTGGGTGTCTCTTGAAGGTGATGGGTTAGTTATTATAGCTATTTGTTTCTTGTAATTCATCATTCTGATTTCTGATATGAATAATAGTCCATGATTATTTCCATGCACCCTCAACATTTGATTGTTGTGTCATGAAGGTTGGGGTATAAGTTGAAGATTAGTTCAGAGGCTTGCCATTCTGTATAGCTAGAGCTTGTTTCTCTGGGTATATATGAAATTCTATATACAATGCCATGCCATATTGTGTTTTTGATTGGGATATTAGTTTAAGTTATGTTATTTAGGCTTCCAATTTTAAAATCAGTGCTTTCATTTGGGGCTATTTATTATTATGTGGAATTTGGAGATTTTATCCTACATTAAATTCTATCCTATTCCAGCTAAGAATAGGCTATTTGTTAGGGTGTTTGACTGTGTTGGTTCTACATTTAAATAATTGAGACACCTTTTGCATAATAACAGATATATAGCTTGTTTCCTTGAAAGAATATTTGAATTGTATTATGTTTAAATGGGTCTATCTTTTGGCTTTTTCATGATGATGATAGAATATTATGTAGCAGGGTTTCCTGGTGAAGGTTAGGGTTTCCTATTTATCTAAATTCTAATTCTAATTATCTCTGTTTGGATTCTAGTTCAATTAAGTGTTTGCTTGTGAAAAGTTAATCAATTTATATCGTAATTTGTGAGTATAATAGTTATAGATTCATCAGCTAGCTTAGGCTTCATAGTCCATATGAAATTCTATATGCAGTTTTTTTTTGGGTTTGATGAAATAAGTTGTTGCAGTTGCAGGTCAAAAAGCAAAGAGAGGAAACCATTATCCAACAAGCAAAGAAACAAGCTGCAACACTTGATGCACATAACATCACTTCTGGCCAGCTTCTCAATGTATGTTATTCTTAAATTATCACATCTCTGGACTTCTTGTGTTTCTTTTCTATATGTATACATCAACGATGAACATTTTGAATCTGTTTCCCAAGAGAATGCAATGTTGATGAAGGTCCTAGCGACAAAAATTAATCTTTTTATGTAAATTTGGTCTATTGTTTTGTATTCTATTTGCTTTCAATGTGATTATGGTGGTAATAGTTTTTGTTTTTTGGGTTTTGCCTCAACTTGTATGGACAGTGTTGTAATAGAATCATGTTAGGCAGAGCTACAAAAGTCTCAAACCAATTTTCTGAGACTGCGGAAGGAAAATTCAGAACTTGCACTGACAAACATTCAAATAATGGCGATAATGACCTAATGTCTTTTTTCTTTTATGCTGTATTGACTATTGAGCTTAATTCCAATTGATTTTCACACCACATATTCTTGAGCATTTGGTCAATTTGCAACTGGAGTCACTGATGCTGCTGCTTTTATATTGGGAACAAGGAAGATCTTACTCACGGCAAGTACATACATGTTGTCATTTAGCTATTTTTGAAAACATGTATTGTGTTATAAACTGTAATGAAGCTTGTTTTATTCCAGCAAATATTTACTTCTATGAGTGAATATTGAAAGTTCTAGGCAATAACTTTGTTGCTTTTATAAGGTAAACCTATAGATAATGAGATAAATTTGGAAAAGGGATAATTTATATAGCCATGAACCATAAGCTGTTCTTCTGTAATACATGAATCAAACATTTATTTGATGAATTTTGCTTCTAGATTTTTGCACTTATATCAATCACCAATGAATTGCTTGAATGAAATTTGGTTAGTTTAGGTTATAGATACAGATTGTTCAAGATATAGAAAGTGACCCCTTTTTGTTTTGACTTGTATAAAGTGCTTTTAGTTTATATAATTAGCATATCATACACATTTAGTTCACTGGTAAAATTGATTTTAATTTGATTTTATCATATAGTGTGGCAACCTTGAATTCTTGATATGCATCCATTTTCTAGTTCTTTAAATATGCTTCTTAACCTGCTTTTCTTCATTTGCAGGAGGTAGACTTGGAACTTGGAGGAATGCCTGAGTTACTTGGATGAAACCTTTGCTTAAAAGCTGAGTGTCATCAGCTGCATGAGTAGAAGAGAAACAAAATATGCGGAGGGAAAGCTAGAACATTTGTCAGGTTTGTTTTACAAATTTATCTTCCTTTATGGAAATCTTATCTTTTCTAATGTTTTAATTGCGTTTCCATTCTCCCAATGGTTGATTATTAAACTTAATATGCTCAGACCAACCAATGACTTATTATCATCCTTTTTATGCATTTCAAATGGTTGAATATACCAGGGAGCTAAATTATTGTGTTTTTTATGTAATTCAATCATGGTAGACTCTTAGCCAATATTGGTATGACCTTAGGATATTTTGTGGGAAGTTTTTATCTTTTATATTGTGCATGATAATTTTGATTGTTGATTGATTTTAAATGATTCTTGTGTGACAAGTAGATTGGAATTTGGTAGTCTTATACGTGGTTACTAACGATTGATTTTAAGGTATCATTTCTGAAAAATGCACTATTAGCAGTGGTTGAAACAACAACTGAGTTTTTAAAATTTTCCAATTTTCACATTAGCGGCGGTTGTAACCGCCGCCAAATGTAGAAAACAAAAGAAAAAGTAATTGCATTTGGGGCGGTTGTAACCGCCGCTAAATGGTTAGTCTAGCCGCCGCTAAATAGCTTAAACCGCCGCTAAATTTTTTGCAGTCGCAGTCTCTTCGGCCGCTTCCATCACGACTGCTACATCCGCCCCTACAGCGCCCGCCGCAAGAGCAACACGCGAGATGTGGTTTCATTAAGTTTTATAATAATAGATGAAAATGTTCTTTTACAAAAGATCCAAACCTATAAACTTATCTATTAAAAATATTAAATTTATTTGATGTAAATATTTAAAAGCATTCCTAAGCACGTTATAAAGTTTTTTGCACTAATAACCTGTAATGAAATTAATTTAATATATATATATATATATATATATATATATTTCTGAATTTATAACAAATACCTCTTGCATTGCATAACAATATCTTGATTTTTTTAATATTTACTCATTATTTTTAAGGCTATTTATTTTGGTGCATTTTTAGTTTCCCTAAAAACACAATTTAATATATATATAAAATCAGAGGTCTTTTCTTCTTGTAACAAAAAAAACATAATAAGAGGTAGTTTAATAACTACAACATATAAAAATAGATAAATTTTTGAATCTAATTATTTAATATATTTTATTAATATTTATATGATGGATGTGAGAAGTTTGCATAGACACATACCGAAGTTAGGATTTTTCCCCGCGCAATACACGTGCAATGCACATAACTGCATTAACGAGGACTTGAAGTTGAGATGTCTGTTTAAGTTAGATTAACCTCATTCTATTGCCTCCAATGAGCAACATGTGATGCAGGTCTAGTACATACTAAAGGGGATCCGTGGTAAGAAAACCCTAGACGGATTTCCCCCCAAGTGGGGACACATTCTGAGCAAAATGAGGGGGTGACTTTGGCCTCCCCCATTGTGATTCCTCCTTGCAAAGTGCATCTCATTATGCACGGGTTTCACGATTTTGGCTATGTTTTTGGAAACTTGAGCAATAATATCGTTGATGCCCAGGCCAATTTATTGCCGAATAAAGGATGTAGTAGTAGTAACCATACTCGGGTATATCCCATCGTCAGTCATGTCTATGGCATCATCATAAGGAGGGATTGTAATCACGATTGTCGTGGACGCAACATGACCTGTAGATTCCATAGTTGGTTCAAATGTATTATCGATGTAGTGGTAGAAGTAGTGCCCATGGGTGGGTTCGGCTGCTAATTGCTCTACGATTGTTTGTAGGATCCATTTTGCGTCTAGACCTCAATTGCATGCGTCAATTTACATCATGAGAAGGTGTGGTGTAAACTTAGCAATAGAGAGACAAGTCCCACGGGGTGTGCCAAATTTTTGGTTTACAAATAATTAGGGGACTGGGTAATTGTGTGGGTCGGTTGAGAAAACTGATGTAGTGATCTAATCAGGCGATTACTCAAGGAAGTGACTCTATTCCTGAATGCAGATTCATAAGACACTCTAAAAATCTCTTAGTAATCGGCTGATCACTATTGAGAAGTTGTGTATGTAACAAGCCTAGTAAACTAAGGTAAGAATGAAAATGATTAAATAAAAGCTTAAATGGCTGAAAGTAAACGACTGAAAGCTGAATAAATAATGTGCTAAAATAACAAAAGGCTGACATACTACAAAGAAACTTAAATACTGGAAAGTAAGGGCATGAAAGTAAAATGATAAAGATAATGCGGGAAATTTGAAGTTTGATTGATTGACGAGTTGTATTTTGTACAAATGACCATTCCTCTATTTATAGAGGCAATTTCGGTTAACCTACGACAGTTAGCAAGCACTTGCCACTGCTCACGTTTCCCGGTGTTTACATGCATGTACAAGTCGTGGGGTGTTGGTAGTTTGCTTATCCTGATCAGTTGGTACTCTAAGTCAACCTTCCTTGTATCAACTAGTTCTTAAGCAATAACACCTCTTTTGAAATTGAAGGGGTGAACCGCTTAGTGTTTTCAACACGTGGGGACCTTCTAGAAGCTAAAAACAATCTTATAACGTGCACTTGGAGTCTCTTCACCTTTCCTCAAATATTTTCCACATTCATACCCTTGGACATTCCTTTCTGACCTCCCATCAGCTAATCTCTCGCCTTCGGCTAACATTCCTAACGACTAATTTGTCATGCGGGCAGACGAGACGTTTTGGCTGCTCTAATAGTCGTCACAATTTTTTGGGTGCCAACAACATGTTAAAGCGGTGTCAATAGAAGGTCACACAAGCAATATCTGTTAAATGTTAGACAACACACTAACGGGTGGACCCAATATTCACAAATTGGGAAATCAGGGGCATAATTCACTTTTTAAACATAAGGGAGCTAGATCACACATTTGCGAGACACCAGAGACTAAAAGTACAATTAAGCCTGTATTTTGAAATTGAAAGTAATGTTTGTTGATATTATTATGAGGCTGAAGGGGTAGTTTTGGAAAAATAAAAAAAAGCTAAAAAGGGACTTAATTGAGCTATAGCAAGTCTCTAGACCAAAACCGCTGCATAACAAGGAACAAGATGCGGCAGAGGTAAGTGGAAAGACAACATAAATTATTCAATATACTAATTAACCTGTAAACTTTCAGTTTTTCATATTTAAAAATAAAAAATGTTGTTTTTAAATTTGTAATTATTAATTACAACTTGAGAAAAAAATAAAAAATAATAATGATAATAATAAGTAAAAGTGAAATTGACTCACATTATTGAAATACTAATTAGTTATTTTTTTGTAACTATATTAATTAGTTAATAATAAAATTTTATGTTATTCATTATATAAATTACGAATTGTAAAAACTTTCATTTTCTCATATCTAAAATTAAAGGTTAGTACTATTTAAATTATAATTTTTAATCACAAATTTAGGAAATTTGTAAATAATAATAATAATATTATATTAATGAAGGTCAAGTCAATTTTACATAATTTTTTTATTTTACATAAAAAATCATGTAAAATTGACTTGACCTTCATTAATAACAATATTAATTGTAAATGTTTTCAATTTCTCATGTATTAAAATTAAGATAAATATTATTTTTACTATTAATCACAAATTTAGGAATGATTTAAAGTAATACATTAAACTAATTACTATTTTTATATATAATAATTGTATTAAGTATTAAATTTAGAATATCGATTTTGTTTTAATTTAACTATATCAAATCGATTTATATATGTCTTCCTCTTTGTAACAAAAAAATAATATATATAATAGTATTATATATATATATATAAGTGAAATTCACTTTTGTTTTAGAGGAATTGAAATTTACTTGATATTTTCAATGATAAAAGGATTAATTAGTTATTTATTTTTATTTTTATTATTATGCATATATTAATATATTAATTGTTGACATAAAGTTGAGAAAATAATTAAATAATTATTGATAACTTTTTCATGATATTAATTATATTAACTACTAATTATCAACTTTTCATTTTTTTTTATAATAATTTACTAAGTATTAAATAAAAATAGTTAGAATGTTAGTTATCAATCATAAACTGAGTTAATAAAAAAAAATCATAAACTGAGGAAAATTTTGGCTTAACTGTCTTTTTGGTCCAAAATCTAACACGATTGTGCAAAACTGATCCTCGATTTTTAAAACGAACAGTTTTGGTCATAGGTCTTTTTGATGTGAGTGATTTTCATCTTTTCTTCAATCTGCCGTTAAGGAGTTAACCGAACTTGCTGATGTGGGCTCATTAAAATGAGCGGTTTTGGTCATAATTTGCTTGCCACTTTACTAGAGAGAAATTATGAGGCTTATTAAGATATTATGAGATATATTTTAAAAAAGAAAAACACATCAAATGGTTCAAAAATTTGAAGATTGATAAACATGCAAGTGGGGATCAAGTTACTCTTGATTAAAACCATATTGATAATAAACTTAGGAACATCATAACATAATTCTTTAGAACTCTGAATGTATTGCTTTCAAAATTCAAACTTTTGTTCTTCCATTTTTCTAGATACCACCAATCCTATATATAATTTATGCATGATTTAAAAAAACCTGAAGGCAATGAAGGCCATCCTGAAGATGAAGTCAAGGTCGACCCATTGTTTAATAAATAAGTATACAAGTTTTGATGTTTTTAAAAGCGAAAATTCTGTTGAGATTTAATTGAAATGAATATTCACGAGATCAAAGAAAAGTGGTAATAAAGAATAGTTGTTACTACTAAAGAATAGTTGTTAATTAACTCAGTAAACTTTAGGTAGCAAAGTGAGCAAAGGAAGAAGAGGAGCACTATTAAAGGCAAATTAAAGCAGCATGCTTAATAAAAAGGGAGAAAAATTAGGTATTGACGGACCAAGCCAAATATCTTGCATACAAGGGGCGAATCCGCTCCCTTCGAAACCCTGATCCCTTGGTGTAGGCAAGTTCACTTTTTTTACAATTTTTTTTCTTTTGCATTAGAAAGAAGAAATAAAGAAGGCACAACTGGACAAAGGCATTAAGGTTGGGAGGAATCTCTTCAACCCAACTGAGTTGAAAAAAAAGAAAAGAAGATTTTTTTTTTTGCAAGGCAAAAAAGAAAGAATAAATAGTAGCATTAGGGAGATTAAGTGAGCTAGCCACAACAGAGCGGTGAACAAAGGAAATCAAAAAAGGATCAACCGATGAGATTAAGTCTCCACAATCTTTTAAAATAGAAACTAAATAAGAACTATATTGCATAGATCTGTGCCACGCCTCAAATAACTAAAAACAATTCGTTTCAAGGACACAAACCGAAAGCCTGTGTCCGAAGCCATGGAGAGCGCTCACCAAAAGCTCGAGGCCTCCGCAAGCTCTTGAGGTGAAGATAGGACAGGTAGTTACAAGACACTTTTTGTTGTGGGAGGTCAGAGAGGAACCTCGACTAAGTCACTATTGCACCCCGGCCCTAATTAGTCACATGAGACAACAATCAACAACACAACGAATACCCCACTCCAAATCAAAATCCTCTTGGAAAATTAAAGAGACTCCTTAGATAGATCATAGATGTGGCCACTTATCCTTTGGAGTCTAGATTTTCCTTCCATTACCAACCCTCCACCGTGCACCCTCTTCAAACATCCACTTGGTAGAGAAATACTTGATCATGCAAAACTTGGTTTACTACTCTTATTCGCCTCCCTAGCTAATAGATTAATGTGGGAAGTAAATTGATTTGAACACATTTCTCAAGAGTGAATTAAGATTCTTCAGAATTCTCCACCAAATTTTTCCTCCAAAGAGATATTGAAGCCTTTGAAACTCTGGAACCCAACTCTAGAAAAACCTACTAATCATCCTCTCAATTTCAACACATAAACCATCTTGTAAAATAAAGCATCACATGGATGATGGAATAGGATCGTCGAGAGCCCGAGATACTGGCCAGGCCATAATTAACTTTCCACTACCTCTACACCCATAAGTTGTTTCAGCTCATCAAAACAGGGAGAATGTGGGGCTTTCCTGACACAAGCCCCGACCAAGATCAAATGGTACCTTGGGTTGCCATTCAACATAACTTGAAACTTGAAAGTGTGTTGTCGACACACAGTCCATGATCAAGGAAACCTAGGCACCTGGGAAACCCATTTGCACTCGGACACTTTCCTAAAATCGGTCCTTCAACCCGTTCATATGCCTTAGATTTATCCAACTTTAAAGTCGGCATGCCATTGCGGTCAGAAATATTTTCTAGGTAAACGCTACCATACCACAATTGTATCATACCTGAGTGATGTGGACCAATATGAGTTGTTTTGACTGTAAACTTTGACTTCTTTATTTTTCTTTTTGAAAAATAACGAAAAACACAAAAAAAGATTTGTATTAATTATGTTATGGTCCTAATATTTTTGTAGTTTCATTAAGTGGTAACCCAATTTCATGAAACTTCTTTTTTGTGCGATTTAGAGTTTTCACATTCAGGAAAAGAGATTAAGCTTCATCTTAACCCAAAAATTCATCTTCATCTTCATCTTCTTCATTAGCATCTCCCTCACCAAAATCAAAATCCCACTTTATCTTCCATAATCCAGATTTGGAAAAAAGATCCACAAGCCCTCCCTACCATATCGAATCCCCATTCCCTCAAGAGGACCGATTCAGCTTCAAGGATCTCCTACTCACCACCTGCTTCTCCTTTATCCCCTCATTAGCGACGATTCTTCTTCTTCTGCAAATCCCCCACCACTAAACACCACGCTCAATTTTCTCCATTTATAACCCTCTTGCTGTAGTATCTTCAATTCCATTTAGATCTATTAAAAAGTTAATGACTTAGAGATTTTAAAATGACTTTCCTTTATTGTTTGGTAAAAGAAATCTTAACAAAAGGTTCAACAAAGAAAACCAGAAGGAAGAAGTCCTTTAACTAAAACATAAAACAACCGAGACAATAACACAAACACCTTGTGTGCAGAATCATCATCCAATTCACAGTCATAATCACAGCCAAACCACAATCACAACCGCTGAAACTCACTCACAAGTGCAGCGTGTGCAACAAAGCCTTCCCACCTTACCAAGCACTCGACGGCCACAAAGCCAGCCACTGCAAATCCTCATCGGAAACTCATCCCGCCACCGCCGTCAACGACAACGTCTCGACCTCCACTGTCACGGTCATCAGCAACAGCGGGAAGATGCACAAGTGTTCAATCTGTCACAAGAGCTTCCCTACTGGCCAGACCCTTGACGGTCGCAAGCGGTGCCACTACGAAATGACAAGAGCAGCAACAATAACCACAGCAGCGTCAACGCCGCCAATACCGACATCGCTGTGACTACTACTGAGGGCGGCGACGCCTCCTCCTCCGCTCATAGCCTTTGCAGATTTGACCTGAACCTCCTGCGCCACTGACGGAATTCAGTGTTTTGGGGAAGGAAGAGGAGGAGATTTATTCTCAATTAATACATTAAGTGAGGACTACTTTGTAAATGATAAAATTAATAATAACAGAAAAACAAAAAGAAAAAGTGCTTAATTAATTACACTATGGATTTATTTAATTGGTACACATCATCTTATGAATCATACCCCAACTAAGTATTGTGGTATCATACCAAGCACCTTTCTTTTCTTATAGCATGTGGTGAGCAAGCCAGCTCGAGTCAGCCAGACTAGGTCCCTTTGAGAGCCTTTGCATCCAAACACACACTTATGTACTTTGGTGATATTTTAAAAAGTCATTTACCACGGCATGAACTCATATCAATATTCAATTATATAGGTGAAACATTATGGCAGAAAGGGGAAAAAATCTGCGCTATTAATGATTTACATAGTTGATGGTAGTAGGTTCTATTCAATCCAAAATTCAAATCAATTCAATCTTGCTTCCTCAAATCCTTATAAAACCTCTTTATGAACTCTTCCGCCGCCTTGTCCACCTGGTTGTCCTTTTCATCCTCCGCCTCTCGCAGCGGAAACGGCGAGTCTGTCACCCTCAACTGCCTCACCTTCCCGGGAAGAGCAGGGGAATAGAACACCTCTGTATCACTGTTCAGCATCTCCAGCACCGCCTTCACGGCGTTTGCAGTCACCGCCTCGTCATCCTGCCTGGGCGGCACGTGAGCGCTGGTGAAGAAGTGGTTGTTGTGATGGTTGCTGTGGCGGTTGCGCTTCCCGGTGGAGAAGAAGTTGTAGTTGGGGGTGTTGCTGCAGCTGAACTCATACTCCCTGGAGGCAGAGAATTGAGGGTGTGAGGTGGTGGTGGCGCCGCCGTGGTTGTGGTGGAACATGAGGTTGGCAATGGCTTTGCCGGCGAGCTTGCCGCGGCGTCTGAGCATGATATTTTTGAGATCCATCATGAGCTTGCCTTTTAAGATGCCTTTTCTCAACATGAAGTAAACCACACGTACCATACTCCACACTCTTTTAGCTACTGCTGGTGCATTACTTTCCATTTCCATTTCTACTTCTTGTTTTTCTTTAGTTTTCTTTTAGAAATAAGAAAGATGTTTTTGTTTGAATGATTTGAGAGAGAGAGAGAGATATTTTGAATTGAGAGAGAAGAGGAAATGGTTTGAATGGCAAGAGGGATGGTGTGATGGGGGTGTATATATAGTGGTAGCAGGAGATGGGTGAAAAGAAGAGAAGAAGAAAATTGTGGAGGTAATGAGTTGCTTTGTTTTACTATTATTTTAATGAGAGCATTATTGGGGGAGGCTCTACTTTAGGAATGGAGAGGAGAGGAAGTAAAGTAAGTAAAGAGTGTGGTTGCCTGTAAAAAAAAAGTAAAGAGTGTGGTTAGGTTGAAACCAACCTCAAGCTAGCCGCACATTGAAGGGCCAATTCCATACTTTAGATGTTCAACATATTTGTGTTTTATGTTTACTAGAGATATATTAACATATTCTTGGTAATGAGTAGAGTAACCTTGATCCCTTAATCACTTTTATTTTTTCGTAGAGTTAGACATAACTCATATTCTAAAAAGATTAATCGCTCCTTAAAAAAAGTAAGATTAATCCTTATTCATCTCCTCACATGACCTAGAAATAAAAATAGCGCATAAATTTGCATGTCCATATCCTCTTAAACCATATTCAATCAATGTAGTTTTAAGTTGCTGGCAACGACTCTACAATACCTGGCCTATCTTATTCTTATTTTAATAGAGACGAACAAATCGAATTATACTAGATAATCTCCAAAAATTTTAGAGGGGTCGACCTTGGCTTCGCCTTCATTGATTGTTTGTTGCTGGAAAAAAAATTGTGGAAAGTGGATTCCTCGCTTAGATGTAAGGAGATGGTTTGGCGTGCTTGTCTTAATCTTCTCATGGTTCGATCTAATCTGATAGTCTGAGACCGAGATGGACTCAGTGTGTTCAAGGTGCCTTTTCGCTCCTAAGACCACATGCCATGCGCCTATGCAATGATGGTTTTGGCTACTGCAATGACACACTCCTATTTCTGCTTATGATATGGTTGGTTTAGTTTCATAGTTCGAGATTATAATGGTGATGTCCTAGCCACGACGACCTCATGAGCTTCTCCTGCTGTCTTATCTCCGGTTACGTTCTTGCAAAGGCTAGATGCTTAATGGAGCTCTTTCTCATCTAGCTGTCGACCTTTGTTTCCATTGTGTTTGTTTTCAAACGGATTGCATGCATGATCTAGTTTGAGGATTGGAAGAGACCTTCCGAGGGGACACTCTTACTTGACTTTTATTGTTAGGGATAGCCCTGACTTAATTTTTAATTTTATTCTGTTGATCTATTATTTGTTTGTAGGTCAGGTGATTCTATTGCAGATTTTTGGCTAAACACTTTTTTAAGACTAGGAAAACTCTAGAATAAAGGAAAATCTCAAACACAGTTGTTAATCCATTTAGGCCTATCCTTAATAAAAGAGCGAGGCCCAATATCAGTAGAGCTACCATTTATATATCATTATGGTAATGGGAAACTAAAAGCATTATTTGTTAAACAAACATCAAATTGTTAACCTGATTCTTTGTATGTGGGTCTTCTTCCTATGGTGAGGTATGTTAAATTATTTTAATAATTAATGTGGCCCATGTAACTTATAGAACTAACTTTATGAAAAGATCCTTAATGTGATGGTCATTAGGATATTAAAGCAATTAAAGTTAGTTGGGGGTTTCAAAATTCAATTTTGAATTCCCTCTCCTCTTCCTTCAGAAAATTAAATGATGAGTGGGTGGTTACAATAACCAACCTACAATAAAGGGTTTACTGAACAGTTTTCAAAGGAACGTATTCTGCTTCTCTTCTCATCCATCAGAGAAGGACTGAAAGTGGAAGACAAAGAGGAGAGAAAAAGATTCAGAGAGCATAAGGATTTCTTCATGGATTCTGGCATGAATCCAGGTTAGTTATCTCCTCCCTTTAAAGTTAGTGAGAATCATATAAATTAAAAATCCTGGCTTAGGTTTTCTGTATGTTGAAAACCCTAGAGTGGATAAAATTTGCTTACAATTGGTATCAGAGCAAGGTTGCAAATTTTATGATTCTTCATGAAAGTGTTTTTCTAATTTTAACGAATCCTGATTTTGAATTTAGAATTTATAGAAGGGTAATATGTGCGTTGTCCAAGGTCTGAAAGACCTAAGAGATCAGCTATTTCAGATGAATATGTGATTTATTCACTTGAGAATGCTGTGACTTGAGCATTGATGAGGATCCAGTATCATTCAAACAAGCCATGGAATGTATCAATTCTGAAAAGTGGTTCAATGCTATGAAAGAAGAGTTAAAATCTATGGACGACAATAAAGTATGGGAACTAGTCGAGTTGCCTCAAGGTTCAAAACGAGTCGGATGCAAGTGGGTCTTTAAGACTAAACGTGACTCGAAAGGCAACATTGAAAGATATAAGGCTAGACTTGTCGCCAAGGTTTATACTCAAAAGGATGGCATTGACTACAAAGAAACCTTCTCTCCAGTTTCTAAGAAGGACTCTTTGAGAATTGTCATGGCTTTGGTGGCTCATTATGACCTAGAGCTTCACCAAATGGACGTAAAGACCGCTTTTCTGAATGGTGACTTGGAAGAAGAAGTTTATATGGACCAACCAGAGGATTTCTTGACCACAGGAAAGGATAATTTGGTGTGTAAGTTAAAGAAATCAATATATGGACTAAAACAAGCTTCCCGACAATGGTATCTCAAGTTCAATGATACTATTACGTCATTTGGTTTTGTAGAGAACACCGTTGATCGGTGTATCTATATGAAGGTCAGTGGGAGCAAGTTTATTATTTTGGTTCTGTATGTTGATGATATCCTACTTGCTGCTAATGATATGAGTTTGTTACATAATGTAAAGAAATTTCTCTCTAACAACTTTGAAATGAAAGATATGGGTGAGGCATCCTATGTTACAGGAATAGAAATATTCCGTAATAGATCAGAAGGATTGTTGGGATTGTCTCAGAAAGGTTATATCAATAAAGTGTTAGAGAGATTTAGAATGAAAAGTAGCTCCGCAGGAATAGTTCCAATTCAGAAAGGGGACAAGTTTAGTAATATGCATTGTCCTAAGAATGATTTGGAACGAAAGGAAATGGAGTCTATTCCCTATGCATCAGTGGTTGGGAGTTTGATGTATGCTCAAACATGCACTCGGCCAGATATCAACTTTGCTGTTGGAATGTTAGGCCAATATCAAAGTAATCCCGGAATGGACCACTGGAAAGCTGCAAAGAAAGTCCTTAGGTACTTACAAGGCACCAAGGATCACATGCTTACATACAGGAGGTCATATCACATTGAAGTGGTTGGCTACTCGGATTCAGACTATGCTGGATGTGTAGATTCAAGGAAATCTACATTTGGTTATGTATTTTTGCTCTCTGGTGGAGCAATATCATGGAACAGTGCAAAACAATCAGTTATTGCTACTTCAACTATGGAAGCTGAATTTGTGGCTTGCTTTGAGGCCAGTATTCATGCATTATGGTTGCGGAATTTTATCTTAGGGCTTGGTATTGTCGACAGTATAGAAAGGCCGCTAAGAATTTATTGTGATAATTCTGCAGCTGTCTTCTTCTCTAAGAATGATAAGTACTCTAAGGGTGCAAAGCACATGGATTTAAAGTACTTAGCTGTCAAAGAAGAAGTGCAGAAACATAGAGTGTCTATTGAGCATGTTGGTACTGATATGATGATAGCGGATCCGCTAACTAAGGGATTACCGCCCAAAACATTTTCTGGCCATGTTGTAGAGAAGGGCATTATAGACAAGTCCTTGTTAGCATAATATTATTGAATGCATATGTACATATGATGGATTTGCTTGTATGGACATGACACTTATGAATTCAATTAAATATGTGTTTCTGTTTGTTTTACTTGTTATTCATAGTACGGTGTATACGTGTATGGCTTAGATGAGATAACAAGTTGTGTTTTGTTTGAAAACATTAAAGTTGAACATTGCAGGAAGTGTTCATTAAAGTTGTTTTGATTTGAGTTGGTTCTGTGATACATGGAAGGGATCATGTTGCATGATGACTTGTGACCGCCATGATCCGATCATCTCATTTCAATTAAAGATGATGACCTGATAAATTTCAGCGTAAAGTGCGCAGTTATGGTTTGTTGAATCTTCAAGTCGTCACATGGGCCAAGTGGGAGATTGTTAAATTATTTTAATAATTAATGTGGCCCATGTAACTTATAGAACTAACTTTATGAAAAGATCCTCAATGTGATGGTCATTAGGATATTAAAGCAGTTAAAGTTAGTTGGGGGTTTCAAAATTCAATTTTGAATTCCCTCTCCTCTTCCTTCAGAAAATTAAATGATGAGTGGGTGGTTACAATAACCAACCTACAATAAAGGGTTTACTGAGCAGTTTTCAAAGGAACGTATTCTGCTTCTCTTCTCATCCATCAGAGAAGGACTGAAAGTGGAAGGCAAAGAGGAGAGAAAAGGATTCAGAGAGCATAATGATTTCTTCATGGATTCTGGCATGAATCCAGGTTAGTTATCTCCTCCCTTTAAAGTTAATGAGAATCATATAAATTAAAAATTCTGGCTTAGGTTTTCTGTATGTTGAAAACCCTAGAGTGGATAAAATTTGGTTACAAGGTATATATATGATGAGCACTTTCTTTCATATAGATATAGCCATCACTTAACCAGCTTAAGCAGCAGAAAAGTGGTAATTTAGAAAACATAGGAAAAACATGTACATTAGTTTATATAAAGAAAAAAAAAGAGGAAAAGCAATGTGGGGAAGAGGAGGGAAAAGCAAAAGTTGAGAAAAGGCAACAATATTTTGAAGAAGGGACAGCTATAGTTTCACTTTGACAAGTTAGTGGAATCATATGAGGACAACGAAGTGGGAGTAGTGGTTTTGCTGTACAATCCAATTTAACTTTAAACTGAATCAGGCTCGCCAATCACACCAACCATTTGTCAAAGTTCAAGATTTCTCAAAATTTTCTCAGACACAAAACGATCATAATACAATAATTTTCCTACCAAATTAATGTTGTCTTTACATATGCTCATGACCATGATAAAGTTTTGTATCTGACAAGTTCCATGATAAAGTCTCGCCAATCATACCAACCATTCTAAGTGTTAATTCATTAAGATCGGTTATTTTTCCATCTTCAACTGAAGTACCATCTTCTCACCCTAAATTTTATTCATAAACAAAAAATATAAACCCATGATCAAACGGGGGGCATATAAAAATATGCAAACTCATTCTATTTAAAATATTTATTAATAATAATAACTCGCTTGAAGTTGTGAAAGTAAGAGTCAAAAGCAAGAAACTGGGAACTTGAAGAACGAAAAGAAAAAAAAAAGGTTAGGAATGACTTTGTCTACCGTGGATTGAGATTTCAAGTTAAAAAAAAGTTACCGCAAATTAATTTTAGGATATAAGAGTATATTGCAAATAATATATACTGAATGTTAGTAGTAAAAATATGGTTCATGAGTGGATAAGTTTTTAACATGATCAAATTAATTACTCATGAAGAATGATGAATAACATCATTAGGAATTAGGGTAAGTAAAAGAGAAAACAGAGCTTATAATTAGTTACAACTTACAACGTAGTAACAAAGAACGATTCTGCAAGCTTGGGAGCTGAGATGCAGTATATTAATTCTAAGTCCAAAGATCCAATACATTCTGTTGAGTACTACGAAGAGGTGTACGAAAAGTAGCTAGAAAGATTCTATGTATCTGATCTATTGTTCCCCAGTTTGTTAAACGTATATTCATACATACTTTATAGCTTCATTAATTAATAATGAAGGATCAACACAAACAAAGCCTATATATGGCTAAGAACACTTTACAGACACTTCAATTTCATGTTCTTAATTAGTTCATTTTTCATCCAGCTCAACTATTGTCCTTTTCAGAAAGAAAGAGCTAAGATGTGTAGATAAACATGCACGTTTATCAATCCCTGATGATCCCCAGGAAAAAAAATGGAAAAGAAATAGTGACAGCCGTGATGATACAGATAGATACTTAACCCAAAAAGAAGTCAGAATTTTGATTAACAGAATGTCAGAATCTAAATTAAAAGGATTGGTAAAAAACATTGAAACACGAGATCAGTTTGTTAGAAATTCTGAAAAAAATTAATCAATTTCAATAGAGACAAAATTGAACACCTTGTTTTTACTAATTATTCTTACCGTCGTCGGTAACCATAAGACTAATATATATATTCGAGACTTGGGAATTACAATAAATGAGACCTTCTCCCATTAAATCATAATTTATGCATACAGGTCAAGGATTGAACAATTAATTAAATACTTAAGAATAACAATTATCTACTAACTATGTTGGTATAAAAATAAAAAAATATGAACAACTTTGACACAATAACACATACTTTAATTTTCCTTTCATCACCTTTTATTTATTTATTTATGTATCCCTTCTCTCTTTCTCTTATTTCTTAAGAACAATTAGAGCTTGGATTGATATGTGAAATTCTTCCACATTCCGAAGGGAAAGGAATTATGTTGCAAATTCTTTGGCAGAGACATACTCTAAGAATAGAAGTTGGGGGTTACACCTAATGAAGGAATTAGATCTATCACGTGAAAATTCTTTCATGTTTTCTCATGTTAAAATTATTGTATCTTTCTCTTCTTAGGAACATTAACATGGTCTCACTTATTTAATATATTTAATATATAGAGAGACAGACACAAAAACTTCAACATTAGGGAATTTCCACATGAGAGATCCTCATCCCCTAATAATTACTTCACCGCTTGGATTTAGGAACATATATAATCATATCCATGATTGTATAAGAGTTATTTTTTCTTAGTTGTACAAGTTTAGCTGTTTTTTTTTTAAAGAAAGAAAGAGGAATACCTCCCAATCCTGTCTTTCCTACTTTCATCTCGATCACTCCAGATGTGGAGTGTAATTAAAATATGGAAGTATTATTTTCCGAAATTAAATTGATGCAAGAAAGCATAGTAGAATTTGCTCTGTAAATCTTTTTTGTTTTGTTTGCTATGGAGTATAAACTAAACTGAACATGCTATAGTATATATTATATAACATGCATCTTATAGTTACAACCTCCCACAAAGAACTGGGGATCGACAACAGTACAACACATTATTATTAACAGATAAACATATGAACTCCACAAGGGTGGTAGCTAGGTACTATACTAGGTAGATACATACATAGTAGGTTCAATTCAAAATTCAAAATTCAAATTGAAATTGATTCACTCAATCCTGCTTCCTCAAATCCTTGTAAAACCTTTTTATGAACTCCTCTGCCGCCTTGTCCACCTGGTTGTCCTTCTCATCCTCCGCCTCTCGCAGGGGAAACGGCGAGTCTGTCACCCTCAACTGCCTCACCTTCCTCGGGCTCGGGCTCGGTCCGAACCCAGGAAGAGCAGGGGAGTAAAACACCTCTGTTTCATTGTTCAGCATCTCCAGCACCGCCTTCACAGCGTTTGCAGTCACCACCTCGTCGTCCTGAGTGGGCGGCGCGTGAGCACAGGTGAAGAAGTGGTTGTTGTGGTGGCTGTTGTGGCGGTTGCGCTTCCCCGCGGAGAAGAAGTTGTAGTTGGGGGTGTTGCTGCAGCTGAACTCATATTCCCTGGAGGCAGAGAATTGAGGGCGTGAGGCGGCGGCGGAGGAGGCGCCGTGGTGGAACATGAGGTTGGCAATGGCTTTGCCGGCGAGCTTGCCGCGGCGTTTGAGCATGATATTTTTGAGATCCATCATGAGCTTGCCTTTTAAAATGCCTTTTCTCAACATGAAGTAAACCACACGTACCATACTCCATACTCTTTTAGCTACTGCTGGTGCATTACTTTCCATTTCCATTTCTACTTCTTGTTTTTCTTCTGTTTTCTTTTAGAAATTAAAGAAGAAAGATGTTTTTGTTTGAATGATTTGATAATGAGAGAGAGAGGGAGGGGAGAGAATTTGAGTTGAGAGAGATGGAGAAGTGGATTGAATGACAAGAGGGAGGGTGTGATGGGGTTGTATTTATAGTGGGAGAGGGAAAAGAAGAGATGAAGAAAATTGTGGAGGTAATGAATCCACACTATGCATACAATTACAACCTTATTTTTGTATGTGTTGCTTTATTGTGTCTTTATTGTCTTATTATTTTAATCAGAGCATTATTGAGGGAGGCGCTACTTTAGGAATGGAGAGCTAGGAGAGCAAGTAAAGTACTAGTAGTAAGTAAAGAAGACTTTATTGATGTTAAAATGTGTTAGATTCAAGAAAAATAGTTCTACCTCGGTATAGCATAAATATAAAGAAAAGGGGTTGTCTAAATGACCCATGATAAAGTTTGGGTTAAATAACACATCATCTAATCACATTGGAAATAAATGAGTTGGAATTTATACATTTTATTTATTAATTTATTTCCAACTCATTTATCTCCAATATGATTGGATGATGAGTTATTTAACCCAAACTTTATCATGGGTCATTTAGAGAACCCCGAAAAGAAAAATGAGATAATTAAAGCTTTTCAATGTTGCACAATGTTCCAGCTAGCATTGCTTGATGTTCAAATGCGCACATTTGATCTCGTGTTCCAGCGCTGGTTTCCATGCATAAATAAGTCACAAAAATCATTAAAAATTCTTTTAAAAGTGAAGAAAATTCATAAATTGGTCTAGAAAATTATAAAATGATTAAATCTCCTAAAAACTAAAATAAAGTTCTAAAATGACCCATTATAAGAATTGTACCAAATTAACTATGTAAGAATCTAGTAAAAATCAGTTACATCCAAATGCTAACAAACTATTATATATTAGGATGATTCTTTGTCCTCAAATGAATCTTCTTATGTTAAATGCAATTCATATTATTACATGCAAGAAATAATTAGCAAGGTCAAGCGATTAATTTGTGATGTATCAAGTTATAAGGGGATTGATGAGTGAATCTAGCAAGTGAGATTGAAGATTAATGAAAGGAAAATCAAGATGAGGGACTTTAAAATGAGTTCTTTTCTCAAGTATAAAAAGTAGTTATTAGCTAGTCAAAATATAACCGTGTAAGAAGTAACAATATTGCTGAAATCAAAATGATTAGACTGACTTGAACAGAGTAGGTCAAATTAGAGTCTTTGTTAACATAATCACTGTTAATATTTAACAACAATGCGTGGAGGAATTTAATAGTAATTTTTTATTTTTGCTTGTATAGAACAATTAATGTAAGACATGAAAAATACGATTTTGAAAAAAGTTGTCTAAATGACTCATGAGAAAATTTGGGTTAAATAACTCATCATTAAAGATTAATGAGTTGGTAATAAATTAATAAATAAAATATAGAAATTTCAACTCACTTATATTCAATGTAATTGGATGATGAGTTATTTAACTCAAACTTTCGCATGAGTCATTTAGATAATCCGTTTGAAAAAATATGTAACTATTTTTTTTAAAACTAAATATGTTTTTTTTTTGAACATAACTAAATATGTTGAAATACACAATAATTTAATATTTTATTTTACAAATTATCCAATTTCTATAATGAGGAATTGCAATTACTAAAAAAATTCCAAAATGTCAATTTCAACAAATAATAGTAATTGAATGAGGATACACCTGGATTGTTGTTTCTTGTGGGCAAGAAGGAACACTGGATTGAAACAGGCGACACAGTCGTTTTAACTTTTTCAATCAAATGAAAGGTGGCAGCCCTTAAAGCAAAAAGTTTTGGTGAAGTGTTCGCAGTTGAAAGTTCGAAATTAAGGATACCATAGAGATAGATTACTGAGGAGGCACGTGTCATGTTTAAAACTGATCGTTACCCTTCATTTTTTGTGAGAGAGCATTCACCGTCGAGAGCAATTCTCACGTTGTTGGTGCTCGCATTAAACGAACATTTACCCTTAAGTTTATTGACACACTTAGTCAGCTTTTGCATTTGCATTATGTATTGGGTCACGTGAGTTGAACTCTTTAGGTAGAGGTGGAAATTGATTGAGCTTTGAATAAATAAGTCTTGATTTGTTTAAAAAATTAAGATTTTCTGACTTATTATTTGTGGCCTTTTTTTTTATAATTCTAACAAAATCTGTTAGGACACTGCATTTTCACATTCTCATACTACCATTGATTTTAGGGTCACCAATTTTAAAGAATTCAATTATTGGATTTCATCAATCATGTGTATGGATCCTTTTCTATTTTTACAATTTCAACGTATGATATGTTTAAGTCCTTTTTGTAATCGAATGTTTGTTTTTATATTGTTTTGTCTTGTATGAAGTGGTTGATCGGTCGAAATCATATATGCGGACATGGATTATGGATCAACCACAACATTCATATTTAAGCCTCCATGAAATTCTTGATTACAAATTAACTGGTTTGATTTTGAAATGAATGTATTAAAATTCTCATATAATACGACTTTGTCAACCAAACATTGTGCTAGATGAATCTTTTCCCTGACCGACCTCTCATATAATATGTCCATAAATAATAAATATATTTTCTTTGTTTTATAATTGCTCAATTATAAATGCGAATTTTACAGTAGGAACTAGGAAAATATATTATGAGATCTTTCACAATCTTAATCTCCATGTTAGATAGGGGGACAAATGGCCTTGGAGTTTCTTCTTTGATTAACTTTCATGTAATAGCTTCGACCTCATTTTCAATCTAATGAACTACTCCCCTTAAAAAATTTATTCAATACATATTGATTCAACCACTAGATCCATGTATATGAAAAAATTAAAAAAAAAAAGAAGTCAGAAGGTGTGTTTTCATTTTGGTGTCCTACGTACGTTTTACAATGCCAAAAAAGAATAGTCTTTCATTTTTTTATAATGATGAGAAAACACCTCAGACTATCAAGCAAGACGCCACTACTAATGAAAGACTAGTAGAAGTCCATTTCTAAATAGGCACTGAGAGATATGCTTGAGGAGGGTGCCACCCTCCAACTCCAATTGAGATTTATTGGAATTTAGAAAAGAAAAAAAAAACAAGTTGCATAAACACCACGTACTCATAATTAATTAATGACATACACACTTGGTGGTATTAGTTTAATAAAAATAAAGACAAAGCAAAATGAAAGTATGATCCTTGAGAATATAAAAATACATAAGAGGAAAATGAACTTCCAAAATCTAGGGGAATGGGGGCGCCAAAGTTGGGTTAGGTCTATTCTATTTCCACGGAAAGAAGTGGGGCACGCAGAAAATGATCGTTTTCTTTGTTTGTTTTCCTCTTTTAAAGTTTGGTTTCTTTGATGTTAAGCTTTCTCCAATGGAAAATAAATAAAAAATAAAATAACAATGAAGCTTTCTTTTTCTCTTATTTACCCACTGCAATATAATAAAGTCACAAACACGATAACACCTGCGCGTGTACGTGGTACGCGCTCTTAAAGTACTCAACTAGTAGAATCAACTCATCAAGCAACATTGTCATTGACTATAATAATTTTAGTTTGATTTTCGTTAACTTTCACTTTCTTGTTTTTCATATCATTGATGAAAAGAAAGGAAAACATTTATGTCAAGTTACATATGTTCTTTTCATCAAGGTTGACAAGTGAATTCTGTTTCTAAAAGTAAATAGTATTTATTAACCATTAATTTATTGTTATATTTTTGAAAGGTATGCATGTGTCATTATATAATTGATATTTTTTGTTGTTGAATTTGATGAAATAGAAATAATAAACTTGATATAAGTTTTTGTCTAAAAAGAAATTGGTGTTGATTGGAGCACAAGTGATTTGGATGGAGCACAAAAACTACATATGTGCAAATGCAACCTATTTAAATTGGGTCACATGATTCTCGCGTTATTTGTAGTTTTCTTGATTTAACGGTCCATATTTAACCCATATTATAAGGTGCCTTGATAAAATACCAATAATGTTTTAGAATGCAATATGTGCGCAAATAAAATACTCACATCTTTAAATACAATAAGTTTAAATACTAATTAATAATGTGTTTGTTTAATGGTAAGTAAGTTAGAAAGACATTTGTTATTTTGTTTGGAGGACCTTGTATTTATTTTTTGAATGGGTGACGACATCCGTCAAAGACGCACACAAAACGTTAAATGCTATTTAAAATTACTATCATAGCAAAAGAAGAAACACACGTATTAAGAAATATTGTTAACTTTTTAAATCATATTATTTGTTTTCATATATTTTTTTATCTTTGCTCATTTATTCTTCAAATAGAGGCATTATATATTATAACATCTATTAATGCTCCCCTAGAGTTCTAAGTGAACGATTATTATGATCTCTATGTAGACAATTATTCTGAAATGATGAAGTATTAATTAGTATGTATATAAACTGAATCCAACGAACCCAATCACAAAAGTAGGGGTTGATTTGGGCAAACAGGTTGGTTTGAATTTCGTAAGAGGAAAACCAATCATATTGGTTCGCATATCGTGTTCATAGTTTGCAAAACCGAGTAAACTCGAATAAATGGAACAAGTCACTTGAAAGGTTTCACTCACACGTCCCTCTTTCAGATTTCACGTACTATGTTGTAAACTAAACTTAAGCCCCCTCAAGCCCTCACCCTATGTTGTTGTTCTTCCTCAAGTTACATCCATACCATCACTGCAACACTTCTTCTATTGTTGAGTCCGTCCAAGGTTGTCACACTTCATTGGGGTTTCGTCCTTCGAAAGAACGTTACAAAGCCAAAGTTCACGATGGATCGAGGATTTCGCCCTTCATTTGGATTTGCACCCTTCGCAAGTACATCACATACTTCACGATTGATCTATAGCTTCCACCCTTCACGTTGTCGTGAACCTAATCCATATCGACTCGTGTGCATCCTTACTATTCAACGACCATTTTTTCTTTACATAAAAAAATTAGGGGTGTTCGCACAAAGGCGTGTGTTTGTCTTTTATTTGGTTCTAAATATTGCCCATTCGAGTTTTTAAAACTCCAACCCATCTCTAGACTTCAAAAAATATAAGTGTGAGTTTAACGAACTTAAACCCCTAATGAAATGGACCAAGTCAGGTACGAAACACCCAACGAGCCACGCAGGTACCATCCCTAAACATAGGGCTGTCCATAGGACGATTTTGGACCAAAATTTTCGGTTACATCGGTTGAAAAACACCAAACAGCCAGGTCCTTCACTGTTCGTTCTCTAACTACGGGTTAGTTGGGTTCGATTTCATTGGGTGGCGGTTTTTCCAGGTGGGTTCACAAGATTTGCCAATCCTAAAAATATAGAAGATGGAGAAACAAATTATGAGATTCATATTCCATGCAACACATCACAGAAAAACCATAACAAAATGCTAATGCAGAAGAAAACTGCTTTACAAATCTCAATCAGAGGAGGGTTATACATCAAATCCCAAAGAGATGAAGTTTCACCGCAAATCTATGGAAGCACCTGCTTTTCCGCACCATTAATGTTACGGTGAAGGTCCTACTCCGTGATCGAGGTAGAGAATGATGTTTTTGGTTCTCAAATCCTTGAGGTCACCTCTATCTCTTCATCATCTTCGTCCTCCTCCTTCTTCTTCGTCTTCCCTCTCACTTCTAGAGTTGAGATTTGAGGCATGCAAGAAGATCTCCGGCCTCTGACTTAACAAATCAATGTTCCAATCTGCAATATGGATGAGAAGATATACGACAAGGAAAGAGGAAGGTCAAAAATGGCGTTGATGGTGAAGACGGTGGGCGATGGCGAAGACGCTGAAAAGGGGAGACAATGGATCCCTATGTGGAGGTTGTTGCAGCTAATGGGAGAAGAGACGTGGGGGATGGGCTGTGGCGGCTAGGTTTTCCGTGAGTGGGGAGAGAGAAGAGAAGAAGGTTTTTTCAAACAAGAAGAAAAAAACGCGAAGCTGTGAGTGTGTGAGATGAGTGATGGCTAGGGTTTCTTTTTGAGTTAGTGAGTGTTCTTTTAACCCAATCTCCTTCTATCTCTCACTCATAAACTGCTATGAGCTAGGCTGCAGGTTTGGTTTTTTTTTTTTTAACTCTACTTCACCCAGTTCGGTCGGTTCAAAGACCAAATTGAAATTGACTGAACCAGATCATAATAAATTGATTTTTCAACCAGCACCTGCCACTCGATCTGATTTCAAAAAAAAATTCTCGACTTTTTCAGTTCTGACTCGGTCCAGGTTCACCTTGGGCAGCACTACCTAAACAAACCAGTTAGTTTTCTGAAGGCTTAATTGCATATTTGGTCCCCACATATACCTTTTCCACGATTCTGGTCCCTAACAAAAATCAATTGCATTATGCGTCCCCGACGAATACCTCCATTTGCAGAATTAGTTTTCCGTCCAGATTCCATCCAAAAACTAACGGAAAGCTGACGTGGCTTTTTAAATTTATATTTAAATTGAAAATAATAATTTTTTAATTGAATCATAATGAAAAAAATAACAGATCTCAAATTGGTCGAGATTAATTAAAAAAATGCCAAAATCCCCACCACCATCACACATTCCATACCATCATTGAACTTGATTCAATTTCTGGGCAGAGATCACCTTCTTCACCTTCCATTTTCCTTCCTTTTTTCTTAACAACACCCCCAATTTCTAGAACCCTAAAGAACCAATCTTGAAAGCTTTAATGAAATTCCTAATCTCTCGCTCAAACGAAATTCCCAATCAACCCCATTGATCTCGATCTTGATCTCTCTCCCACAATCTCCTTGTTTCACTCATTCTCGATATGATCTCCCCTCTCTTCGAATCTCTGGCTCCTTCCTCTCCCTCTCTCTTGGGCAAATCTCCCCCTTTCGCGATCTCTCTTCTCACGAACACCCATCGACAGTTCTGGGTTTGCAACAAATCTGGGTTTTGGGTTCTATTTTCCTCTTAACTGGAGCGACCATTAACCAGATTTGGGTCGTGTGACACCGCCAACGATGGTGGTATGCGACGTCGTCAAACCAACAATGGGGTTGCATGAAGAGAGTGAGAAGAGAGCATGGATATAGAACCGAGAAAGAGAGATCTCGATGACTAGGTGATGAGAACATTGTTGCAGAGGAAAGGATTCAAGAGCTTGGGTTGAGCACCAATGGGTCTGAGTTCCATGGACATTGTTGCAGAGAAAAGGAATCAAGAGCATGGTTTGATGAATGCGTGATGCAAATGAATTAAAAGATTTAGTTTATTATGGGTTTGATGAATGTGTGAATAATAAACGTTGGAAGGGGTTGATGAATACGTGATTGTTAAGATTGAGTAGTTAGCAAAATTATTAAGATTGAGGTTCTAGACCTTACTTTTTTTAATTTGGGTACTGAAAAACGAGATGAAGATGATGGAATGGAGAAGATGAAGATGTTTATGAGAGGATGAAGATGATGAAGGAGATGAAGATGTTTTGATTTTCATAACTTTACCATGTTTTTTTTTTCTAGTTTTGTTCTTTAATAAAAATTATTTTTTTCAATTTAAATATAAATTTAAAAAGCCATGTCAGCTTTCTGTTAGTTTTTTGATGGAATCTGGACGGAAAACTAATTCCGCCGACGGAGGTATTCGTTGGAGACGCATAATGCAATTAAGCCTTTTCTGAATGAGTATTGATGTTCTTTATCACTTTATTCTATGCAACAAACCATGCACTTTTTATTTTAACAACAACAAAAGAAAAAATTACCGTCCACTATTGTTTTTGAAAAGATGAATAACATTACATTAGACTTGGTTAAATTAATTGTTAAATTTCCTGGTTGGCTAGATATTGGGTTTCATATATAATCTAAGCCTCTTCTAGATTTGGGTCTGACAGAAAGCTAGTCTTAAAATGTGACCAGATATAAAGGAGTTAATGCAGGCAATAATTGGAGTAGAAGTGTTGATGAGTTCTGCTCAAATATATTTTCTCTTATGTGTCCAGCCATCTCTATCCCTTTCCCTTTCTTTCTCCGTAGGACAATAACGTACATAACATCCACGATTTTTTATGGTATAGTGGACCTTTATAGATTTAACTTCTAGATTTAATTTGATTACTATAATGCATGTCATCCAAAGCTAAACTATAAAATCCCTCCTTCAACATGATTTGTAACACTTGGATAGCATTCATATATTTTACCACTTAATTAATTTCATAAAAATTGGACAACAAGTAACATCACAAGTATAGAGTTAATTACACGTGTATATATTATATATATATATAGGTGTATCAATAAAAATTATATTTGATAGAATCATGTGAAATAGACTAGATCTGCTTGATTTTGCAAAGAAAGGAGCCTTTCATCAATAATAAGTTTTGTTTGTATTTTCTTTTATGCACAGGTTTAAAAGACAAAACACTCAAATCAAGTGGATATAATTTAAAGTGAGGGTGGTGTCTTTCTCTTTGTTGCTTCAACAAAATGTTTATATACAAGCCAAAAGAGGTTTGGCTTGTTGTGATTGGCCACCTCTAATTGTTTACTCAACTAAATAAAGTTTAGTCCAAAAGTATGTTGTTGCAGAAACTAGTGCTCATATAAAGGGGGAAGACGACTAAGGAAAATTTAAAAGTTGTTTTGATTAGCCAAGGAAGCCTCTGCTAGAGTTGGAGGTGGCAACTTCCAAATAAACTGCCTTATTGGCAGAACACGAAACCGGACCACTATTTCCAAATTCATTATGAAATGAATATGATCATTTTGGTTAATTTTGCAATCATTGAATTTCCAAGTAACGGCTAATTTTCGTTAGTTTGAAAGGAGAAACTACAGTTCGATTAATGTGATCTCGAACTCAGATTAGTTTCATAACTTGACTGTGGAGATACATTGGTGATAAAAAAACAGTCATTTGTAAGATAATGAAATTAATAAGAAAATGATTAAAGAATTTATGTATCTTGATCTTTCTAAATTGACCTTAGAATTTATTTATTTAAGTTTTTTTTAAACTACTTTGGACTTTATTTGAACAAAGAGATATTTAATTTGTAAACAAAATCAAAATATAAATTTTTTAAATTGAAAATTGACAAATTCAAACTACTATAATGCCACTGTTTATCATCAATCGGTTAGTGTAAAAACAAAAACAAATTGCATTTATCAGAAAAATTAACACCTATTAAGTTTGTACCCTTTGAGTTTGGCAACCTCGAACTCGGTCCGAGCACGAGCCTCATCCCCTTCTCTAGCATTAAAGTGTAGTTGTGACCATCCCAGTTAGGAGGACGATCATCAGTACCCCCACCTGTATTAATGTCTCATTCAATAATGACATTTAATACACCGTTGATGTGCCATGAAGCCATCAAAAACTCTCAGTAACCCTAGGGACAAGATGAGCTAGCCTTTATATAGGGGAAAACTTAGATACAGTATCTTAGGTGCTGTTTTTACTGTTGACCACTTAAAATATAACATTTGTATTATTAATCCAAGTCATTAATATTAAAACATTAAAGAATCTCACACCGTTATCTCTCTGTTACTGTTCTGTTATCAACACTTGAAGATCTGGAACAGTGCCAACGACACCCATGGAAAAAGGGGTTCGATGAAGAGGGCTTAATGAAATCAGAACAGGATTCAAGAAATTGATAAGAACAATGACAAAAGATTTTGATAAAATGTAGAGTTAGAATCAAAATTAGCCATAAGCAATCAACAAGTCTTCAACAACTAAAAAACACCCACGGATGGAAAGCTTGATATATCCAAGCTTGATTCTTCTCCTTCTCTTTCTCTTGCTTAATCAAAATTTTCCAATGTTCGTTTCTGATTCTTCCCCTTCTCTTTCTCTTCATCTCGTGATTTCTACAACAGTACTAAAGTAGTGCGAGGCGAGGATTGATGTCTATAGCAGAGGTTCGTTTTCCTTCAATGGAAAGCTTTGATGGAGGTTATGGACGCCATTGATGGAGGTTCTGGGAAGTGGGTTCTCTCTGGGAGTGGTGGATCTGAGGTGGGTTCAGGTAAAGATGGTGGATCTGTCAAAGAAAGGGTTCTTCCATTTTTGCATCGTAGAGCCCTACACGCCAATGACGCCATGGAAGTTGAATCTGGGAGATGTCAGAGCTTAACGGAGACAGGGAGGAGCTTAACAGACGTGCGTTAGTTTTTTTTATAATTACTGTGACTTGGATTAATAATACAAATGTTATATTTTAAGTGGTCAACAGTAAAAACATCACTTAAGGTAATGTATCTAAGTTTTGCCCCTTTATATATAGGGCTTGAGCCAAATTTCCTAAACATCTTCATTCATTATGAATTTTGAACTTTATGTGATTCGATGCCCTCTGGCTTACCTCTGAAAATGGGAGGGAACAACTTTTTTTACTTCAACCTTTAGATGGAAAGAAGGAGAAAAATGCTTGTGATCGACACTGAAATAACCTCATGATAAATCAGATAAATTTGTAAATGACTTATTTTCTCTCTAATATATCATGAATTGACTCATTTTGACGACTCTTACTCTAAACAGAACATATCTTTAAGAGATTTTTGCTGTGCACAACACTTTTTTGTTTATTGAGAAGCATCGAAGCCCATATTGAAAAACATCAACTATTTTGTTGGAAAAGTGGGTCATAAAAATCGAAAGGCATGTCAACAATATTATTAAGTGACAATATGAGTCATTTGTTTTTGCTAAGTATTAGTACAACATGAGTACTATTAATATGTTAATTTTGAGAGATTTTTGCTCCACTACTTTATGCTTACCAACTATTGAAGAAATCATTCAATTGCGCGCTTTCATGTTTTCTATCTGGTCCAGCAAGAAAAAGTGAACCCCGAATGATTATTTATGGAAATTTAGAAAAAAGAAAGCTTTTAATCAATTTTCCTAATATGAAATTTTCTTATCCAATTATCCGAACACGCATTAAGGTACAAACCTTGAATCCTATTATGGTTATGTTAGGGTACGTTGCTTTTTGAGACGTGATAAATAAGCATCACAATTATGGAGGCAAAGGATTGGATAAAACTTAGCCTTATCTGTTAGAGGTTTGGATTGAGTTTTAGACCTATCCGTTTAATTTGTTGTACAACTTTCAGGACAATCGCTTTTTTCTTATCATAAAATAATGAGCAATAGTTGTCTTCGTCAGAGAACTTAGATTAATTCTGCGATAAGTTAAGTATCCATGTCTCCCTAAGTGGCAAACACATGATTATAGAAGTAATGAACTGGACAAAAGTACTTCTATTATCAACCCAACGGCAACAATCAGAGCTTTCACCGAAAAAGAGGGAAAAGAAGAAAAGAAACCATCACTCAGAGCCACTCACGCTCAGGTTATTTTCATTTGTTATATCTTTGCTAGATTGGTGTGTTCTCCTTGCGATATTATCTTGTGACTTGTGAATTTGATGATTTTCCATAACAACTATGATCCGGTTAATCTAGTTAAATCACTTTAGAAAGTGTTGATTGAGGACAAACGACATACTTCCAGCAGAGACTGAGGAGGTGATGGCGTCGTTGTAGCTCCGTCGTTTAAATTGCCCCAGGAAACCCTACAAAAATACTCTGATACTTAAGTTAGAGGCTTACTATATAAGTAGAAAAGATTTGGAGAGGGAAGGATATGGATATTTGTACCTTATGATATTTTTGGACTGACCTTCTATATGAAGGTGGATTTTGGTGGCCTCGAGGACGTCATAAGTGCTATATAACACGACACTACTTGCCAACCGTTGGATCTTCTAGTGATCGTTTGATCTAAACGGCTAAGGTCAATTACTTATGCACGGTTCAAGACCTCAACCTCCTCGTTTGAGCGTGAGGGTAGCTAAAAGGAGGGGACATTTAATGAGATTGAGGAAGTGACATAAACGCCCTCGATTTTGAACCTGAGTTTAATCGTAGGTGGAGACGCCCGCGGATAGAATGTGAACATGGTGATCGATGGCGGTCGTGGCAAATAGTGTTATGTGCTCGTAGAATGGAGGCATGCTCGAAGATTATCGTCTGAACAAACTACAATAATTTTAAACTAATTAAAATGAGATTGTCCAAATGGCCTAAATAAAGTTTGGGTTAAACTACCCTAAAATATACTTCATATTTTTCAGTTACGTGACCACTTTTTCCATAAGATAATATTTTTGCTCTGTTAGATACACTTATTTAAATTTAGTTAAGTAACATAAATTCATTGTTAATGTTAATTTTCTTAATAGCTATATACGAAGTTTTTTTTTTTTTAAATAGCTTTGAAGTTTTTTTTGAACGTAGCTTTGAAGTTAAAGCATATAAAATTAAATTTAGAAAAATTATATCAAATTGGTAAATATAAATGATAAAGAGTCTTGTATCACGAAATTTTATTTTTAATCAAAAAATACATCCTTGCAATTTAATTATACATATATAGCTCTTTTAAATAATTATATATCTTAAGTTTTAATAGATACCTATTGTTTGTATGTATTGAGATTTGAGAGTGTTATTTTTTTTCATTGGATATTGCGCATATGGTCTGGAAATGTATATGTGAGCCCACTCAAGTTTTGAACCGTAGACAATCATTTAAACTTGTTGGACTTTTTTTCGTGAATGTAGGGGGATCGAAAATGGCCCAGAGCAAACAAAACAAAACACTACATTCCTCTCTACCACTACCCACCGGCCACCATCACTACCACTTCCAGTGTCCCTGCTGCTGCCTCATCCACCACTGCCGTCTCCACCTCCATCTCCATCTCCATCTCCATTATGTGTTTTAATTTGTTTGGATTTATAACGAGAGCCTTTTCTTCATTCCGTGTTATATCTCGAGTTGGGCTTAATTCATTTGATGTCACTGATCAAGCCGTACTTATAACAACCCTTGGGAGCAGCACAAATTGCAACTCCGACAGAGCCGAATGAGTCGCATAGATGAGACACACTATAATACAAACTGATTTTGTCTTCATTAATTATATTTAGCACCAAAATACTGCTAAGAGTATTTAATTAGTTATTTTTTTACAATTTGCATGTTCTTTATAGTTTGGCATATCTACACCATAAAATGGCTCTATTTTAAGTATTTCTTTCCAATTTTTCATTCAAGTGTACCTTTCACTCTATTATTTCACATTATTAAGCTTTAATATGTTAATTATGGGTGATTTTTGCTCCACTGCTTTATGTTTACCAACTACTGAAGGAGTCGAACTATTTTCATTTCTCTCTCGATCGGGTCCAGCAAGCAAAAGTGAGGCCAGAATGATTATTTAAGGAAATTTACAAAAACAAAAAGCTTTTGATCAAATTTCTTAATATGAATTGAACTTTATCCAATTATCCAAACAGGCATTAAGGTACAAACCTTGGATCCTAATTATAGAGATAAAGGATTGGATAAAACTTAGCCTTATCCGTTAGAGGTTTGGACTTTGGATTAAGTTTGACCCTATCCATTTTGCTGTACATCTTTCAGGACAATCGCTTTTTCTTATCATAAAATAAAATAGTGATTAATAGTATAATTGTCTTCAGAATTTAGATTAATTCGGCGTTAAGTTAAGGATGTCTCCTTAAGTGGCAAACACATGATTATAGAAGTAATGAACTGGACAAAAGTACTTCTATTATCAACCCAGCAGCAACAACCAGAGCTTTGATCACCATAAAAAGGAAAAAGAAGCCATCACTCAAATTGGGACAAAGCTGCATATTCTGGAGCTTAATTTATTTTCATTTGTTATATCTTTGCTTAGTGTGTTGACTTGCAATCTTGTGGCGTGCATTGATTTCAAGTAATAAGTATCGTCTCTGACTCATTTATTTATTATTGCACATGATCCAACATTTTTTAGAGAAATGACATCTCTTAATTTGCATTCATGTTAAAATAGTTGAAAACTAACCTAGTTAATGAAAATTGAAAAATTGGCTTTAAGTTTTTTTATGGTACAAAAAAAAGGCTTTTCGTTGAAAATTGTTACCTGAATAGAGTTCATTTGGAAGAGTTTGTTTAAGATTATCTTATGCAATTATGTTTATTTTTGTTGTTGTCAACAATCTTGACATTGGCTCTCCTCCTATCACAAATAAACATAGCGTTGGTGTTTTGGCTTTTTGTGTGTTGGAGGCGGTAAACGATATGAAGACAAAATTATTGAAGGATATATTTTAGTCAAAACTCGTGGTCTGAACAGTCTTCACAAACCACAAGTTACGTGACAAAGTCTTTTCTTTAGTTTTTTATTGAATAAAAAATGAAAGTGACACAAGATCAGTAGACTGTTCAGACCACGAGTTTTGACTAAAATATATCCTTCGGCTCATAATTATTTAAGCAAGCGTAGCTTATGTCAAAGTCAAATGACACAAGTTACAAAATTCTTCGGCTCTTGGCCTATATACTAATTTACATAATTGCTTCTGACCATATGTACCCATATGTATCTATTATCTGTAGATGGATAATGGATTGCCACATGTATGTATCCTTCCATCACTACCATGTCTTACATAGCGGCTGTTTGGCTTAAAGTGTTCAAAGGCCCCTGAAATTACAAAAGGAATTAAATCCAGGACCTAGAAAAATTTTACATCAAATTGGGTCCCTAAGAAATTTTTTTTAATTCAATTAAGGCCAAATGCTGCCACAGCTCAATTTTATCCTAGTCACCGTTTCCACTTGGCATTTTTAATTTTTTTTTAATTAAAAAATAAGAAAACTTTATTTTTTTTATTCCAACTCAGTTATTTAAGCAGAAAAAAAATTAAAAACTTCATAAAATCCCAAATTTAAATAAAATCCCTAGTCTAATTCCAAAACTAACTAAATAATTACCTAAACTTTCCAAAACTAACTAAATAATTACCTAAACTAAATAACAAATTCCAAACACAATCTATCAACCTCACCAAACCCAAACCCATAACAGAGGAAGATGAAGGAGAAAACCCATCTAATCACACAATTAAAACCCACAAAATCTTGAAATTCACAATCACGATCTTCATTCTCTTCATCTTCAGATCACGTTCATCATCTACATATCCTTCATCCTCCACCTCCAGAAATCTAATTTCAGAGCCAATCCCACAACCACCAGAACACGTAACCCGCAAAATCAATGACTTTCAAAACCCACAAAATCGTAACCCCCACCTCAAATATCTCCATTCTCCAGAACCTGACCATGGAAAGAGAGAACCGTGAATTGTGAAGGCTTGAGCATCGACGGCGTACCAGACCCCAGATCACGATTCAGGCTCTTAATCCAAATCCCCAAATCGAACTAGCACACCCCAACCCAAATCCCTAGCCAACTCCAACCACTTCACCCCTGAAACACAAAAGTCCAAAACTCAAGGGTTGAAGCAAAACGGCCATGGATGAGCTTGAGAGAAGAGGAAAAGATCGAGACCATAGAGGAGATAGATCGCCGAGGATTAGAGCAGCCATGGATGTGCCTTAGAAACAGATTGGGCTTCGCCGACGGTGGTTAGATCTGGGTTTATCATGAACCTCTGCTTTGTTACCATCCACGATCTGGGTTTTTCATGAGCCTCTTCTTGATGCTACAGAATAAGATGTATCTGGAGATTTTTCCATTTAGGAGTTTATGGGTTCTTATTTTTGGGTTTCCTGGGTTCTTATTTCACTCCTCTTCTCACACTCCTGCTTCCTCAGTGACGACAGTTCGTGGTTGTGCTCAAAATTTGTGGTTGTGCATATTTCTTGGTGATTTAATGTTGAAAAGTTTAAAACTTTGACATGTTTGTAGACTAATTTTTGTGTTAAGAGGGGAGGGAATTTGTTTTGGTTTGTTCGTGAGTTTCACACTATGGTTGATAAACAGAGCAATTTTTGCAATATTTGATTAAGAAACAAATTTCGGTTGTTGGTGTTTATTTAAGATTAAAATCTTCTAGTTAGGAAGTATGGTTTTTAGATGATTTTTTTATTTTTAATTAATACTTTTTATTTTAATTTAATTTTTATTATCCACATCATTTAATTTTTTAATTAAAAAATAATTATAAAAGCCACGTGTAATTGATGACTAGGACAAAATTGAGCTGTGGCAGCATTTGGCCTTAATTGAATTAAAAAAAAAAATTCTTAGGGACCCAATTTGATGCAAAATTTTTCTAGGTCATGGATTTGATTCCCTTTGTAATTTCAGGGGCCTTTGGACCCTTTAAGCCCGGCTGTTTTGACTTGAATAAATATTTTAGTCATTTTTTATAGGCAAATGTTAGTGGATAGTTGTTAGTTAGTTAGAATCCCTTCAATTTTCCTTTTTCAGGATTTGAACCCTGGACTTTCCCCTTCCCAACCCAAAAATTAGTGGTTATTTGTTAGTCATTAATTCATAGTAATTTGAATAGTTGATGTATGAAGATATGTTTAGGGATTAATTCAAATAATACATGTATGATTTTTTTTAAGTTATGTTTCAAATTCGAGTTTTCAATTGAAAAACTCACACGAAATTTTTTTACTCCACTATAATGATGTGGATGTTATTGTAAAATATATATATATATATATATATATATATATATATATATATATATCAGTTTGTTTTACATGTTCATGTGCTCTGCAATGTACACATCACAAATGGATAGATTAATAGCTAATCAATGGTTTCAAGGATATAGGTTTACGACCGTTCTGCCACCACACCATACATCTCCTTGGCTACCTCTAAGTGTCTTTATCTATCCCACCCATTTGTCAATTTTATATGATGGTATACATTATAATATTTACTAATCTTTCTTCACAAGGACAAACTTTGTCATTTATATATGTATATGTATTGATTCATTATACTACACAGCCTTTTCTTCATATGTTAAGGTTCCCATTTCTGAACCTTACTCATGAGTGGAAAACAGGAAAACGAGAAGAAAGAAAAAGAGATGGAAGGATTTCCAATGAAAAGTAGTATACAGACGAAAAAGTGAAAATCCAGAAATATGATACCTGTCTAGTTTCAAACCTCAACAACCAACCTTCCCTTTATTGAGTAGAGAGCTCTGTTCTGTTGATCCAAAAGAGTTAAACCCATCACCTTAATTCAAGTAAGTGTTTCAAATTTGTATCTTCCTGTTCTTTAAATTTAATTTGTTGATTAGGAATATAGAACAGCAAGGTGGTAATACATAGTTAGATTAAATTCACCGGACCCATCAGAACTCTGTTGTTTAAGTGTTCTTAGGCGAGAGTAGTATTAGTGATTTCCTAGGAAATCTGTATGTTGCACCCCTTTTAAAATCATAGCCGGCCTCATTAGTATGGTAAAACTGTTTTTGTTGTTATAGTTGGTTTTAACGTAAGAAGAGTTTTTTAATTCTAAGCATTGGAAACATCTAATTCTACTTATACTTTCTCTTGTAAGATTAATACTATCTTATTTGGTCCTGCAATTGGAGACAACATAATCACTTCCACGGAGAAGCAGATTCTGGAGACAACCCTTAAGATACTTAAGCCACGTTTGGTTCAGCTTCATTTTCATTATTATCAATTCTGACATCCAAAAGCTACTCACGAAAGCTTCTTCCGAAAATTGATTTCGTAGAAGAGTTTTCAAACATGAACTTAATCTGTTAGTCTCATATTTGAAATTCACTGCAGAGTAAAGAGATATAAAAATGGAAGGGGATTTGAGCAGAAGCATAAGCAGGAGTTTGAGCAGAACAAGTTGGAGAATGGAGGAAGTGTTTGCAAGTGGGAGGTATTCTAGAAGGACTTCAAGTGTTAATGAGGATGAAGAGGCTCTGAGGTGGGCTGCCATAGAGAAATTGCCAACATATGACAGGCTAAGAACAAGCATTCTCCAAACTTATGCAGAAGGTGATCCTGCTCAGCCAGACAGATTGCAACACAGGGAAGTTGATGTTACAAAGTTAGATGTTAATGAAAGGCAACAGTTCATTGACAAAATCTTCAGGGTTGCAGAAGAAGACAATGAAAAATACTTACAGAAGTTCAGACACAGAATTGATAAGTGAGTTCAATCTTTCTTTCACCTATGGTCTTCTGCACCTCATCTAAGAGTTCCCAAACATAATTGTTAAGTTTCTTGGTTACCTTAAATCAAAAAGTAAATCTATTTCATGTTTTATCCTCAATGTTTATAAGTGAATGTTTGGAAACAATTTTATATTGATTCTAAAGACAACATCAACTATGAGGAGAAACTTTTGTCAGTAGTTTCTCAGTGTTAGAATTAATTATACAGAAAAATAAGATGATCCAAACATGTTATTCACTATAGAGTTTTATTCCGAAGGAGTCCTTACTATTGTGGCATGAGGGTCAGGGAGGCATGTATATATTTTTATAGACCTCATTGGACAAAGAGAAAGCATGACTAGCAAAAGAGACTACATCTTTCACCCAAAATCTTAAGATAATGTGTGTATGAGTTCTTTTACTTATATATTTGTCAACACTTTCTTTTTCATCCACGTGAAATTCTTATATATTTTAATATATATTTATTTTTATTTCCTACTCAAACTTGAGAACTCTCAATGTTAGAAATAATACACCTTTCAAAAAAAATGTTAGAAATAATACAAAATCATTTATGTGGTCATTACTCAATTGTTTAAGCTTTTGGGATAATTAGTTCATGACAAGGTGGTAGAACCTCTGTGACTAAGCGGTCTAGAATTTGATCTCTGTTTCCCTATTATACTAATAAAAAAATTGAATTTCAACACTTTATGTGAGTCTGTGCATTATCTACGCTTCAAGCTCATTTAAGCTCTTGTGTGAGAGAGTATGTTAGAAATAATAATAATATAAATCATTCATGTGACCCAATAACTTAAACTTTTGGGATAATTGTTTATTTGACACTCAATAATCTCCTATCAAATATGAGTCATCTTCATATTATCATGCTCAGCGGAAGTGGTTGGTTGTTGGTCAATCAGTATAGTAACATAAGCTTTGATACCATTGTTTTGTTGAGTGGTTATTCCTCAGTATTTAGTAGCATGAGGAGATATAAATATATTTTTTATACACCATATTGGACATAGAACTTCAGAATTCTCAAGTTGTAGATTTACTTTCTTCTACTTATATATGACTTTCACGATCATGATTAAGTGGAAATTTTCTCTTTCTTGTTGTTTGGTTTTGATATCTTTTACTTATTTGAAAAGAACAAAAATTGAAGGTTAGCCTATAATTCGGATTTGACTTTTCTTTTGGCCAGCTAACCAACTTGCAACAAATGTTTAAGTGAGAACAGGACATGGTTGATTTGTCATAGAATTGCAGATCTTGTCATTTCTTCAAAAACAAACATCAACAAAGACAAATAAATTCCACCTAAAGAATATGCCTGTAAAAAGATGGGATCAGTATCATGTACCCACGTCTGCAAAGTATTTCAAATGCATTATTGACTAAATCAAGGATCAAATTTGGAACATAATTAATATAGTTGAAACTGAGTAGACAACAAATTAAAAGCTTAAGTAATCCATGTTGCTTTAATGTTTGACATGAAATTGCAGAGGATGATGATATAGAAGCTTGTACAATTGACTGTTCATGTTTAGTTTCACGATTTACACAAAATTTAAGACACATTTATTCAAAAGTTAAAATTTGTAGTTTCTAATCAGAAGTGATTATAGAACATTTGGCTGTGAAACAAAACATGCATTATTGATACATCAATGCTTCCTAGTGTTGCTTGCACATGCTTCTGGATACACTCGTCTCTAACATATAGTTCCCACACCCCTTATTATATGTAGAACAATTATTGTTCACTTATTTTTCAATTTTATTCCAATTGCAGGGTTGGTATCCGATTGCCAGCAATTGAAGTGAGGTTTCAAAATTTGAATGTTGAGGCTGATTCCTACATTGGTAGCAGAGCTCTGCCATCCCTACCCAATGTTGCATTGAACATTATGGAATCAGCTCTAGGCTTATGTGGGATTAGTACTGCAAAGAAGACAAAGCTCACAATTCTGAAAAATGTCTCTGGCATTATTAAACCTTCAAGGTAACAAACACATTTTAATAATTTCTATTTGTTTTTTACTTAAAAAATTATTATTATTGGAGTTGGTAAGACATTTTGGTTTACATGTGCAGGATGACCCTACTGCTAGGTCCCCCTTCTTCAGGAAAAACAACCCTTTTGTTGGCATTGGCTGGAAAATTAGAATCTGATTTGAGGGTAGATTCCACTCCAACGTTATTATTTTCTTAATTGAACTAATATTATGAAGACAATGAGAAAAAACTACTCTTTTTATCTCATAGAGTTGAACAAACATAACAATTATTAATCTTAAGTGTTTGATTTGAATGAAACAGGTAACAGGAGAAATATCTTACAACGGTTGCAAGCTCAATGAGTTTGTACCTAGAAAGACTTCGGCATACATTAGCCAAAATGATGTACATATTGGAGAAATGACTGTAAAAGAAACCTTGGATTTCTCAGCTAGATGCCAAGGAATTGGGACACGATATGGTAATTTAATCAACATTTTCGTATAAAATTCTGTCCAATTTTTTATTGTTAGGGAAATACCAAATCAATTGCAATATAAAGTCATTAATTAGGATTAATAAGATACCGATCAGTGATTGTTTCAAGTTGTATATGTTTGATTCTGTAGACCTATTAGCTGAGCTTGCACGAAGGGAAAAAGAAGCTGGTATATTTCCAGAGGCAGAACTTGACCTGTTCATGAAGGTGTTAATTAACTCTGCACTCTCAAAGACTAAACTATCAATAATCATCTCAGATATTGCTAATTTATGGAATTATTCTCACAAAGTTTCAACATTTTTAGGCTACTTCAATGGAAGGAACAGAAAGCAGTCTCATGACTGACTATACTCTGAAAGTATGTGATCCTTCTCTTCTCAACATTTTTGTTTTAGTTTAGAGAGATATAGATGGAATAAGGACATCTGTGGTTTAAAGCTTTAAGTTTACTTTGACAATTCTTTAGATTAGATGTTGACCAAAAAATAAAATTTCTTCAGATAAGATTCCGTCACTATGCCCCCAGTCACACTCAAAAATCTTCAAAACCGTGATCTCAGAACTAAGACTAGTATGGTTATAGGGCCTAAAGAGGGCCTAATTCTTGGTTTCCTTTCCTGGGATTATCTATACTCAAATTTAATACAAAAAAAATTATATACTGGTACATTTATTTTCTCTTGGATGTAATTTAATGTCCACATATTTTCCCTTTCCTATTTGGCTATTTCTCTTTTAATAGAAGAAATGTATCTCTTTTAATAGAAGAAATGTAAACCAAAAAACCACTCACGACACTCACTTTTGTGGCGGCTTTTAATCATCACAAAATAGAAAGTTAGTTTTCTTTTTCTACTTTGCACTTAGTGTTCAAAATATGTGACAAAAGTTGATAGCAAGAGTAAAGTTGCCAATGTTCCATGGTCTACATATTGAGATCGTGTCTCTTTTTACTTTTCTATCACATCTCATATTATATTTTTACTTCTTTTCTTTTATTTTTATCTTTTTCTAGAGGAGTAGGCCATGAAGGTGAATGATTTTTTTTCCATCTACACTTTCCTTGTAATTGAGTGAGTGAGTTTGAATTTGATATTTTTTTAGGGATTATTTTTTTCAATTTTTTTTTCATTGTAACCAATTCTTAAACAAAATCAAACATATACTACGTACATGTTGTTGACAATAAACTTGGTGCTAGCACGCCTCAACGGTTGATTATTTTATAAAAAAAATTAACCTATGATTGTTTTCTTAAATAGATATTGGGACTTGATATCTGCAAAGATACCATGGTGGGTGATGAAATGCAGAGAGGTGTGTCTGGTGGCCAAAAGAAGCGTGTAACCACAGGTTAGAACAAACTAACAAATCAAAATCATTTTCTCCTAAAATTTTTGGTTCCACATAATTGAGAATAACATATTTGAATGATTTTTTTTCAAAATTAATTTTAAAATCTAAAAACTACTCACCAAATATTCTTCTCAAAATTCTAACTTCATAATCAATTATAAAATAATTTTCGCACGTATTTTCGTCCTTTTCCATCTAGTATTTTGAAGTCTACACTTTATGTTTGAATAGCCTTTGTTTAATCAATCCATTCAAAGGTGACATGAATTTATGTACTCACTCAAAGATTAAAGAAAATGTGGTCCCATGTACTTAATCTATTTAGTTTGACTTCGTCATTTATGTAGTGATTTTTTAATACCTTGCTTATTCCATACATAATTTTCATTTCTTGAACTTAGCTAATCTCTCATATAAAAACAATTATTAGAATCTTTATTTATAAAATGTCACTGTCCTTCTAGACAAGCTAATTAATAAAACATTGAAGGGATCCATATTACAATGACATATATGACTTTTGATTTGCAATAGGTGAGATGATTGTGGGGCCCACAAAAACACTATTCATGGATGAGATATCAACGGGTCTTGATAGCTCCACAACATATCAGATAGTGAAATGCTTCCAGCAGATTACACACCTCACTGAAGCAACCATCTTCATGTCCCTGCTTCAACCTGCTCCTGAGACCTTTGATCTCTTTGATGATATCATCTTAATATCAGAGGGTCAAATAGTTTATGAGGGCCCACGTCAGCACATTGTTGAGTTCTTTGAGTCCTGTGGATTCAAATGCCCTGACAGAAAAGGAACTGCAGATTTTTTGCAAGAGGTTTGAATGTGATCATAACATTACACCACCTTAAAAACAACATTTCCATAAAAAGTGCCATTATCACTAGAAAAGTTACTACTGAAAAAAACTTAACCTATTCCATAAGTATCCATAATAAGTAAGCATTAGTTTATTCTGAGATTCAGTGCATGTTTTGATATACGGTAGATTTTCACATTGAAGGAGAATTGATTCTGTATTTTAAGACAACTAGAGGTGAACAAGAATCATCCAGATCAAAATTAAAGGAAGGCTTCTATTCAGGTTTATTAAAGGAAGGCTGCTGCTCAAGTTTCTTAGCAGTATAAGAAATATGTGATATAAAAAGAGAGGTGTTTTCATGAAAGATGAGATTCCTACTAACAAGAATTTGGCTAGAATGAATGTCCATAACAACATAACTTTTGGTTCCAGATTTAAATCCAAGAAAGACACATTTCTTAGCTCTGATACCATATAAGATTTCTAGAATTGAAACTGAATTGTAAAACTGTATTGACTGAATCTAAATGTACAGAGAAAGACTACACGTCTACACATATAGGCCTGCTTACTGTTAACAAACTAACAGATAACAGAAAGTAGGAATCCTAACTACTAATAAGTCTAATATAGCTGTTACAAACTAACAGTTAACTAACTCCCTAACTTAACTAAACAAACTATTAGAATTGAATTTACATTCTTGGATCAACTTATTTTTCAATTTTGAATAGAATTGATCTTGGTAAAACTGATTACGTTAAAAGTGATTTGAAAGTCAAGTGATTTATCTTTGGATAGGTTTATTGGAGAAGTGATTTGTAAAGGGTAATATTGTGAAATCTAGTTAGGAAATCTCATAATTGAATATGTAACACACGTGAAACCAAACACAAATTCACATAATCTTCTCTTCAGAATTGATTTTGGCTCTAGAATGAATTGTAGAAGAATTTCCAAACATGAACTTAATATTGTGCAGGTTACTTCAAGGAAAGACCAAGAGCAATACTGGGCAAACAAACACATACCATACCGTTATGTTACAGTGACTGAATTTGCAAACAGGTTCAAGCAGTTCCATGTTGGCATGCAGCTTCAGAGTGAGTTGTCTGTGCCATTTGATAAGTCATCGGGACACAGAGCAGCTCTTGTTTTCAATAAATACACAGTGCCCACAATAGGACTTCTGAAAGCATGTTGTGACAAGGAATGGTTACTAATCAAGAGGAACTCTTTTGTCTATATATTTAAGACAGTTCAGATATGCATTATGGCCTTTATATCTGCAACAGTGTTCCTTAGGACTGAAATGAATAGAAGGAATGAGGATGATGCAGCACTTTACATTGGTGCAATCTTGTTTACCATACTCACAAACATGTTCAATGGTTTCTCTGAGCTACCACTTACAATTACAAGGCTTCCTGTGTTCTACAAGCATAGAGACCATCTTTTCCATCCTCCTTGGACTTACACCCTCCCCAATTTTCTTCTAAGGATTCCCATTTCCATGTTTGAGTCTTTGGTTTGGACGGTTATTACATATTACACAATAGGATTTGCACCAGAAGCTAGCAGGTAACCTCAATTATCTTTCTGCTTTTTTCTTTTTTCATATTATGGTTGTGTGGCATCTGAGCTCATTTATAAATGCTTTTCAGAACTGCCAACATTACTAATTTTACTTATAGTCCTGCTTAGGTTAAATTATTTAACCAAAGCTTAAATTTGTTAGAAAGTATAATATAATATTCACCCAATAACGTAAACTTTTGGGATAGTTGGTTAATAACATGGTATTAGAGCTCAATAACCAAGTGAGTGAAGTGACATATATTCTAATGAAAAAAAAGAGTTGAATGTCAGTGTGGATCTGTGACATATATTCTAACAGTCTCCTACGTGAGATGCGTGTTAGAAAGTATAATGTAAAATCATTCATGTGTCTTCACTCAAAAAAGTTTAAGCTTTTGGAAAAGTTGATTCATGACAAAAATTTATGAGCCAAAAATTAGGTACCATGATTGTAATAACTTGTGGTGAACATATGGTGTTAACAAAGCATTTTGTGGCCTAATCCAACTTTTAGGTTCTTCAAGCACATGTTGGTGGTGTTTCTTATTCAACAAATGGCAGCTGGGATGTTTAGGGTCATATCTGGAGTTTCTAGGACAATGATTATTGCTAATACTGGTGGAGCTCTCATGCTTCTTCTTGTCTTTTTACTTGGAGGTTTCCTCATTCCTAAACGTGAGTACACAATCAAACTTTAATCAAGGCAATTAAAAATCATCACTTAACTGCATGTTCGGTTTCATGATATGCACAGAATCTAATATGCATTCACTTAGAAACTAAGACTTGTAGTTTCTAACTAGAAATGATTCTAGAGCATTTCATGGTGGAACCAAACATGCTATAAGTAATGTGTGTAATTTGTTATAAACGTGCTCATCTTAGATGCTTAATGTTAACAGGTGACATTCCAAATTGGTGGGTGTGGGGCTATTGGGTTTCGCCACTGTCATATGCTTTCAATGCCTTTTCTGTGAATGAAATGTTTGCTCCAAGGTGGGACAAACGGGTAAGTAGAATAAGCTTTCATCATCAAGTGAAAATGTGATTAAATGGCTTAACAAGAAACTTGTTTCTGACTTGAACTTTCCATGTTTTGCAGTCTTCAAGTGGTTTAACCTCTTTGGGTGTAGCTGTATTAAATAACTTTGATGTTTTTACTGAAAAAAATTGGTACTGGATTGGTACAGCAGCTCTTATAGGTTTCATTATTTTCTTCAATGTTCTCTTCACCCTTGCACTCATGTACCTTAATCGTAAGCACTCACATTCTGTTCAAACTATTTACTGAATTACTTCTTTTTTAAGGGAAAATGATTCGTAGACATCCGCATAGTGCAGACACTCAGAGTGAGAAAAGAAAGGAAAAGTAATTGATGTGATATATGATAAATGTGATAAGAAGATAGTGATAGAAAGAAAAATGAGGTGTCTGTAGTGTGGTGTCTGCACTATTTGGGTGTCTAAGTATCATTAATGTTTTTTCAATGACTGTTTAATGTTAGCACAACTTTGATTTTGCTTTTTATTGTTTGATACACTAGCTATTGGGAATAAACAAGCAATTATATCGGAAGAAGAAGCAAGTGAAATGGAAGTAGGAGGAGACTCCAAGGAAGAACCTAGACTTGTAAGGAAAGAGTCTAACAAAGAAGAACCACCTAGACAACTATTTTCTGCTGATGGAAACACCACAAGTAATAGATATGAAACTAAATAACTTCAGCTTTGATATTTTTTAGAGCTAAAATTGTACTTCTATTGATGTAACATGAAATGGTGCTAATTAAGCTTTGTCTTATATACACGAATCAATCATATCAGGAGAAGTAGCAATGCAGAGAATGAGCAGTGGAGGTAACTCTAGTGGACGAGGAAATGCTGATCCAGTTCTTGAGTCAGCAGTAGGAGTTGCTCCAAAGAGAGGAATGGTTCTTCCATTTCAACCACTTGCAATGTCTTTTGATAGTGTTAATTACTATGTAGACATGCCTGCTGTAAGAACCCTTTTGCTTCTTCAATGTTATCTTACACCATTAGTAATCAATGGCACCTATATGAAGGATATTTTAACTATAACAGGAAATGAAAGAGCAAGGAGTGACAGATAACAGGTTACAATTGCTTAGGGAAGTAACAGGTGCTTTTAGGCCTGGAGTTCTAACTGCTTTAATGGGAGTTAGTGGAGCTGGAAAGACAACTTTGATGGATGTTTTAGCAGGAAGAAAGACAGGTGGCTACATTGAAGGAGATGTTAGAATATCTGGGTTCCCCAAGAATCAAGAAACATTTGCAAGAATTTCTGGATACTGTGAACAAACTGATATCCATTCACCCCAAGTTACAGTCAGAGAATCTTTGATTTACTCTGCCTTCCTCCGGTTACCAAGAGAAGTCACCAATGATGAAAAGATGGTAAGTACTAACTAAGAATGATATCTTTTTTATTGTGCTCCTAACCTAAGAAAGTGATAACATTCTATGGTAGTGAATGGCTTTAACGGGACAACATGAGGAAAAATTTGGAGTAGCAGAATTGAAAATGTTAAGATGGATGAGTGGCCACACTAGAAAGGATAAAATGCGGAATATGAAGATAAGAGAAGATATTGCGGTGGCGTCTATCATGGAGAAACTAACGGAAAATCGGTTTAGGTGCTATGAGCATGTGCAAAGAAGATCTTTGGAGACACCGGTGAGAAGGGTTGATAACATGATATTTAGTCATGTGAAGAGAGTTAGAGAGAGGCCAAAAAGAACTTCGAAAGATATTGTCAAAAATTATCTAATTCTCAATGATATCCCTCATAATCTGGTTTTTGATCGAGCTCAATGGCGTAGTGTTTTGCATTTAGCTGACCTCACTTGTGGGTTAAGGCTATTGTTATTGTTGTTGTTTTTGTATTGTGCTCCTAAGAAAGTGATAGGTACCCATTTAGTTGATAGAGAGAATACTACAAATAAGAGTAAAAGGGGATTTAGGGAGAGGTGCTGAGACTCTCGAATTATTCAGCAACATTGTAGTTTTCTATCTTGAATAATATTAGTTTTCTTTCTTCTTCTTGGCTGGTTCCTATCAGAAAGACACATTAAAGAGTGAATATTCACACTTCATTTGTTTTGCCTGTGCAGAAATTTGTGGATGAAGTAATGGATTTGGTGGAGCTGAATAATCTCAAGGATGCTATAGTTGGGCTTCCGGGGGTTACAGGATTGTCAACTGAACAAAGAAAGAGGCTGACAATCGCTGTGGAGCTTGTCGCGAATCCTTCAATCATTTTCATGGATGAACCAACTTCAGGCCTCGATGCAAGAGCAGCAGCCATTGTTATGAGGACAGTGAGAAACACTGTTGACACTGGAAGGACAGTTGTCTGCACAATTCACCAACCTAGTATTGATATCTTTGAAGCCTTTGATGAGGTACCAACAAACTAGTAATTTCTGTAATTTTATGTGCCTGTGCTTCTCTTTATCTCCATGCATAGATCTTTGGTGGTTAAATATTTCTTGTGCACCAGCTGTTGCTGTTGAAGAGAGGAGGGCAAGTGATCTACTCAGGTCCATTAGGAAGGAATTCACACAAGATTATAGAATACTATGAGGTACTACAGAAAATTGAGTATATTATCATGATCAAGTCCTCTCTAACAAGAGGATCAGGACTTGTTTAATTCCCTTATCAGTTTTCTGAATTTAAAAACTATTTTTACAAACAATTTTCAAAACCTGTTTTTCGTAAGATGAAAAAAATAAGTTTCAAAGTTGAAAAACCTGTGACATGAAAACTAAAACTAAAAACAAAAACAGAAAGCATCTCTGAGATGTTTTGGAAACTGTTTTTAAGAATAGTTTTTGATAACCATTTATACCAAACAAGTTTTTTTCTTTTCTATTTTTAAAAACTACAAACTGTTTTACAAAACAGTAATCAAACAAGCCCTCAAATTTCTCTTTCCATCTTCATAGGCAATTCCAGGGGTTCCAAAAATCAAAGATAAGTACAACCCAGCTACATGGATGTTAGAGGTAACATCTATAGCCGCAGAAGTTCGGCTTGGAATGGACTTTGCTGAATACTACAAATCATCGTCTTTGCACCAGTAAGTTTACAAACAACTAGGATACTGATGTTGTTAAGTGAGTTTGTATTTATTTGTTGGTTTGAGCTGAAATACATGCTTATGAGCAGGAGAAACAAAGCACTTGTAAGTGAGTTAAGTACACCTCCTCCTGAAGCAAAAGATCTATATTTCCCCACTCAATTCTCTCAATCCACTTGGGGACAGCTTAAATCCTGTATATGGAAGCAGTGGCTGACTTACTGGAGGAGTCCAGATTATAACCTTGTCAGATATTTTTTCACCTTGGTTGCAGCTCTCATGGTGGGGACAGTATTTTGGAGAGTAGGCAAAAAAAGGTTTGGAGCCGCTTCTTATGATGAAATAAAGCCTAATCCTATATTTCTAACCATTTAGTTTTAGATTTATGATGTGTTCGGGTAAACAACTTAATCATAAGCTCTTATTCATAAGCTAATTTGAGAAGCTTATTGAAATAAGCTCAAAATAGCTTATAGGTAGGTATAAACGCTTGTTCATAAGCTTCTTACATGTGTGTTTGGCTTCACGTTTTGGAACCTTAAATCAACTCACTTTTACCATAATCAGTTTTCCCAAAATCAATTTAATAACGGTGATCCAAACACGCACTAAGCAACTTTTGAAAATAAGCTTAAAACTCTTTATAGGAAAGGTTATAAGTTATTCCCATAAACTTGCTCAAATACATGCATAGTCACTTATAAGATAAGCTTAAATAAACTCTTTCACACCTTAAACTAATGTTTTTCTTATATTTCCAGGGATAGCTCAGCTAACCTTAACACAGTCATAGGAGCACTCTATGGTTCTGTCTTTTTTGTTGGTGTTGACAACTGCCAAACTGTTCAACCAGTAGTAGCCATTGAAAGAACAGTGTTCTATAGAGAAAGGGCTGCTGGAATGTATTCTGCTTTACCTTATGCCATTGCACAGGTAGGTTAGAGGATGAGTTTGCTACAGCATTAATGTAGTATCTGTTGCTTATTATGCTAACACTATTGTTTCATTTTCAGGTTCTTTGTGAAATACCATATGTATTTTTTCAAACTATATATTTCGCGCTCATAGTGTATGCTATGGTGAGCTTTGAATGGAAAGTGGAGAAGTTCTTTTGGTTCTTCTTCATCAGCTTCTTCTCCTTTTTGTACTTCACATATTATGGGATGATGACTGTTTCCATTACACCAAATCACATGGTGGCATCAATCTTTGCAGCCGCATTCTTTGGACTCTTCAATCTTTTCTCAGGATTCTTTATCCCAAAACCAGTGAGTAACTTTCTAGTACATTAAATCCAATTTAAATGAGCATAATAATTACTCTTATCATCTTTACTAACATATATTTGTGCTACCAACTTTGGCATTTCAGAAAATTCCTAAATGGTGGGTTTGGTATTATTGGATTTGCCCTGTAGCATGGACAGTGTATGGGTTAATTGTCTCACAATATAGAGATATAACAACAGGCATTAGTGTGCCTGGGAGGTCTGATCAACCTGCACTCAAAGACTACATTGAAGACCATTATGGATTCAAATCAGACTTCATGGGGCCAGTTGCTTGTGTTTTGGTCGCTTTCCCTGTCTTCTTTGCCTTTGTATTTGCTTTCGCCATCAAAGTACTCAACTTCCAAACAAGATAGAA